>NC_072440.2:93740312-94051406 GCF_028878055.3 Symphalangus syndactylus
GAAGGACACAATAGTACAGTTGAGGAGGTTGGTGAGGAGACTCTTACATAGCTCACTGGAAAAGATGAAGACTTGGCAAAAGCTAATGGAATGCAAGGGTGCCTGGTGTTTGAGAGACACTGCTGAGAAAAAAGACATGCAACTTGTAAGAACCTCAGATAAGGGAGAGAAAGGAATGTAAGACTGGGGTTTCTAGCTTAGGAGTTCAGCTTCTTGAGCAGGTGCTGCCTCCCCTTTGTGGAATCTGGGAAACTGGACCCAAGGCAATGTGGGGAGAGGGAGGAAAGAAGGTAGGCACCTTAGAAATTCTACTGAGAGCCTAGGGCTCAGCCCTCCAGTCAAACACAAATGATACTGATACCTGGGTCTTACATTCAGAGATTCTAATTAAACTTGTCTGTGATTGTGACCTGGAAAGATCCCAGGCACTGGGATGTTTAACAGCTCTCAGGTAATTGTAATGTGCAGCCGAGGATGTGAACCTCCAACTTGGACAGTTCCTTTCCAGCTGAGGCAGTCAGAAAAGGACACAGCTGTTGCTGGTGAACTGCTTACAGTCCAGCCAATCAGACAGGGCCCTATTGAAAAAAGGTGAGGCTTTGTCTTGAGCATTGGAGTCTGACAGGCCCATTCTAGAGACTGTTTCACTAATGATAGTCTTTACTATGAGAAATAATATTTAAGATGGTAGAGGATTATTTGATGTTGTTCACATGGAGTCGATGGACCAGCTAGAGCTTACCTGTGAGTAAGAAGAATTCCTAATTACTCTGGCTTAGTGATTATCAAAGTGTGGTGCTCAGTCCAGCAGTATCAGCTTTATCGGGGAACGTGCTACACATTTAGGTTTTGGGCCCTATCCAGGTCTGTTGAATCAGAAACTCTAGGGGGAAAGGCCCAAAAATTTGTGTGTATGTGTTTTCTAAAAAATTCATTAGACTTTTTAAAATTTTTGAAATAATTGTAGATTCATAGGCAATTGCAAAAAAAAAATTACAGAATGATCCCATTACCCTTTGCCCAATTTAGACATCCTACAAAACTATAGTACAATATCACAGCCCAGGTGTTGACACTGATACAACCAAATAAAAAACACAGACTTTCCATCACCACAGAGATCTCTCATTTTGCCCTTTTCTATTTACACCCACTTAACTTCACCCACCTCGTCATGCTGGCAACCACTGACCTGTTCTCCATTCTATAATTGTTGTCATTTCAAGAATGTTATACAAATGAAATCATGTAGTATATAGCTCTTGGGGACTGGCTCTTTTTTTTACCCAGCATAATTCTCTGTGGAGTCATTCAGGTTATTGTGTGTATCAATAGTTTGTTCCTCTGCATTGCTGAGTAGTGTTCCATGGTATGAATGTGCCACAGTTTAACCATTTTCCTGTTGCAAAGTCACTTTAACAACCTCTCAAAGTAATGCACTGATGCACTCTCAGGCTTGAGAACCCCTGATCTCTACAAAAAAAGCTTTAAAGGACAGGAAAGAAATACAGCACTTTTCTGGGTTTTCTTCCCATGCACTAACTTCGTGGTCCTCCTCAAAGGCATAGGGAAATGACTTTTTAAAATTTCCACCATGGCCAGGCGCAGTGGCTCACACCTGTAATCCCAGCACTTTGGAAGGCCGAGGCAGGTGGATCACCTGAGGTCAGGAGTTAGAGACCAGCCTGACCAACATGGTGAAACCCCATCTCTATCAGAAATATAAAAACTAGCTGGGCATGATGGTACAGGCCTGAAATCCCAGCTACTCAGGAGGCTGAGGCAGGAGAATCGCTTGAACCTGGGAAGTGGAGGTTGCAGTGAGCTGAGATCATGCCATTGCACTCCAGCCTGAGTGACAGAGCAAGACTCTGTCTCAAGAAAAAAAAAAAAAAAAATTCCACCACTACTGTTACCATATTCTGTATCCTGCTTATCACTGTTAAGCAAATGCATTTCTGAAAAGATTCATATATTTATTCAACAAATATTTATGGAATTACCTCCTAGTAACTATTCCAGGCAAGAAGAAAGCAGCAGTAGAAAAGATATATAGGTCGCTTCTCACAAATAGCTTTCACTCCAGCGGGACCAGAAAAGACAATAAGCAAATAAAGTCTTGTGAAACAAAGTCAAGTTGAAATAAATGTTATGATTGAAAATAAAGTGATGTAAGGGTTAAAAGATGAAGGAAATGAGGTATCATTTTTAGTAACAGTCAGAGAAGTCCTCTCTGAGGAGATTGCTTGACAGCAGAGTTAAAAAAAATAAGGAATCAAGGCACGTGAATATATGGGCTGCTGCAGCAGATGGAGCAGCAAATTTAAAAGTCTTGCGACAAGAACATGCTTAACCCATTATATGGTTTGGATATTTGTCCCCTCCAAATCTTATGTTAAAAGATGACTCTCAATGTTGGAGGTGAGGCCCAGTGTGAGGTGTTTGGGTCATGGAGGTCGATCCCTAGTGGATGGCTTTGTGCCCTACCATGGTAATGAGTTACGAGGATATCTGACTGTTCAAAAGAATCTGGGACCTCCTCCCTTCTCTCTTGCTCCTGCTCTCGTCGTGTTACACATTTGCTCCTTCTTTGCCTTCTGTCATGATTGGGAAGCTTCCTGAGGCCTCGCCAGAAGCACATGCCAGCACTATGCTTCCTGTATAATCTGCAGAACTGTGAGTCGCATAAACCTCTGACTCAGGTCAGTTCATGCTTTTGCCTAGGCTTCCAGACTGTGGAGAAAGGGACTCCAGCCCACAGCCCTAGATTTGGGATGTTAGGCTTCCCTAAGTGAAGTCCTACTCATGAAACCTGTAACAGAAGCCTTTGTTTTCTCCCTCGAAGGAGTGCTAAGAAGCCATAATGAGTTTATAATCCTGACTAGTAGAAATAAAACACCTTATTACAATGAGATGAAATTCACATTAGCTGCTCTGGCCCCAAACATAGCATACTAAGAAAATAAAGACGTGCTCTTGGTACTTAGGGGTGTGATTTTATAGAGAAGGTAAGGTTCTCTGAAGTTACTCTGAAATGTATAGCACTTACAACTTTGATTGTCTACATAACTTATACAAATATTATACAATAACATCATAACCATGCAAAAACAAATGACCCCTGTACAAATTTTGGGTAGAATGGTGGGGGTTGGGTGTACAGTGGGGAGTAGGGGAGAGATGAAATAACTTAAACCCAGGCACTCTTACCTACAGCCTGAATGTTTTACTAACTAAAAGACTCCTTGGATAACTTAAATTAAAACCATCAACAACTTCTGATATTCAACCTTAGCTATCAACTTGTCCCATGAAAACAGGCTGGAAACCTGCCTCAGTCCTTGATGATTTCACCAGCTCAGGTTGGCATGGCACATGTCTCCTATCTAAAGCTTGGGTGAAGATAAAAGGAGAAAACTAAAATGGAGAACATGTGTGGATTCTGTAAACCAGAGTTAGGGGCTACTTTTTACAAACATCAATTTTATTTGTAACTGTATTTTCCCTGTTACTTGCCAAAATGAATCACAAACTCATTTATGGATCCAATCATTTATCCATGTTCACTCTCCCAGACTTTGGGGGGCTTTCCTCAGATCTGGAAACTATTTTTGACAGCTGGGATTTTGTTCTAGACATGGAGTTTAGACTTGAGTTTGAGTTTAGCTTTAGTGTTTAAAGGGTTAAGGATGGGGCAGCCCAGGGTTAAGGGTTAAGGATGGGGCAGCAAAGGTAACATTCTACACTGAGTCTAGCCATGGGGAAAGGGCTTTGACAGTGTCTTCCTCAACAGGTTTTGCCATTGAAAGAAACACGAGACATTAAAGCTAAACTCGAACTCACGTCTAAACTCCACGTCTAGAACAAAATCCCAGCTGTCAAAAATAGTCTCTAGATCTGAGGAAAGCCCTCCAAAGTCTGTCTGGCAGAATGAACATGGATAAATGATTGGATCCACAAATGACTTTGCCATTCATTTTGGCAGTACCAGGAAACAGACAGCCACAAATGGGATTTATATAATGAATGGCAGGGAAATGCTTAAAAAGATTTAAAAAGAAGGAAGTGGTAATATTGATATTGCTACATATTGAACATTTGAACAATGTTTAGACATCGATTTCTGAAAACAAAGATAATGGCTATGAGCAGATACACTCAAAATGAAGAAACTTTTTTTTTTTTTTAAGAAAAGGTTAATCACATATTCATAGAGTCAGTTTGTTACTATGGAATCACATATGATGTCATAAATTTGACATTCTAAATGCAAAGCTAGACTGAGCAAGGGAAGTGACAGGAAATGGAGCTGGGGAGACAAAAATCTGGATAACAACAAATGAATTTCAAGTTAAAAAAATGAGTCAAACATCTCTCAGACAGAAAAAGGTGAGTGAATTGAGTGTCTTAGAATCTTGCCATGGGGCTGAAGAAATGTGGATATCAGTCCATCATTTGCCTCTGCAAAGGCTCTGCAACGATCAAATAATTTCAGATAATGGCTTCAGGTAGAGGAAAAGAGAAGGGAGAGAATAAAGGCAATGGAAAGAGCAGAGAAAAGGGAAGAAGGAGAATTTTTTAAAAAATGAAGACAGCAAAGAAAAAGATTAAAACATGTAGTATATAAATGATTCCAATAAGTCAGTATTCATTTAGCATATACTCATATGTTAGTAGTAAAAGGTAAAAACAGTGGCTGTCTTTGAAGAATGCATGGCTTAGTAGGAAAGAGAATAGACAAAGGACAACTCATTGCTCCGTAAAAGTATGTACAAAAGACACAAGCAACACAGGGCAATATTTCACTCTGGGAACTTCCCCCAGGTCACACTGAGCTGGGTTTTGAAGAACACAAGAGAGAAGAGGAGACCATAAGGAAATAAGGCTGGAGTATGCAGGCAAATACAAGTCACTTGGTATTAGCAGAACATGGTGATAAAGTATAGAGTGAAGGGCATGCAAGTAGCAGGTACACGGGAAAACATCATGAGTCTCCTGGTCAAACCAAGTGAAGAAAGTGTTTATCCAGGAATGAAGCATTACTAGATTTACATCTTGTAAATATTACTCTAAATAAATATGGTGGACAGATCTAGAAGTGGAGAGGATTTAAGGCCAGGAAACCTGTTCAAAAGGCTATATTATAAAAATGTAGTCCCAGGATGGTCAGAGGCCTAGAACAAGGCAATGATAACAGAGATAGAAAAAAGGAACTGGATTCAAAATATCACCTGGAATTAGAAGTAAGAGGATATTATGGTGACTGCTATGTATGTGTATAACGGGGGTGAGGGTTGATGAAAAGATTTTAAAATTAGTTCAGGAGCCATACAGCTATGCCATTCTCTCATGCAACTAACATTTTCATGCAACTAACATTGATGAGATTTTTCCTGCGTGCAAGACACAGAGCATAAACGGATGAATATAGACTGCTCTAGTGGATCTTGGTCTAACCTAGAAGTTGTGCTCCTTAAACATGTAAATAACACTAATCTTGATCACATTGCAGCTACTTACTTAGCACGAAACAGTTCAAATAATACTCCAATAAGTATCTCCTCCAAATGAAAATGAAAACATAAATATTTGAGTAGAGTTCCATAAAGTGAGTTATCTTCTTGTGCTCTTTTACTTGGTTTTCCCTAACTGTTGTTAATTTGTTGGTAAGAAATCCCTTTCCACTCTAGATCTATGAGTAATTAGATGATAGGAACAGAAGACATGACTTTCAATAAATTTGTATGAGATTAAGGTCTTTATATTTAGAAATCAATCTAATATTGGTGAGGCTAGATCCACAGAAAATTTGAGCTATAGTGATGATGAAAACAAGAAAAAATTGAATTCTAAATGGCAAGGAAAAGTAAGTTCCATAAGTAGCAATCTTCAGAGTAATAGAGAAAAAAAAAACAAACTTATTCTACATAAACTTCACAATTCTCTAGTATTTCCCATGTTATCGGCCTTTAAACAATAAATGCTTTATATCTCAAATCTATGAACCAGCAAATTTCTATATTAAAACTTGTTTATATAATTCTTTTTAATAAAATATGTGTTACCTTTTACTCATGCTTGTTAGAACAGGGGAAACTAAGGTCTAGAGTTTATACCTTTTTACATTGGCAAATAAATAAATTCTAGGTTTTCTTTATCCTTTTATTCCGAAAGCCAAAGTTCCTAATGCCCTGAGATTAAAAATTAATAAACATTCTTTGTTTCCTTGTCAAGAATGAGCCCGGAATGAGGTCCTCAAAAGAGAGTCTAGAAGCAGAAAAAAGAAAGGAATCTGACAAAACAGGAGTTCGTCTGAGCAATCAGGTGAGCCGATCTCTGTAGCAGAGGTGAGGTAATTAAGGAGCAGAAAGCATAATGGAAAATGTTAGGGGGCAGGGAGTTCTGGGAGAGAAGACCAAGCTGTTGAGAATTGTATTAAGGCGTCCCTAATGTCGTCATGAGGAGGTTAAGGAACTAGGAGAGGTTGGGCCCTGCCTTCCCCTCCATCCATACCCTAGTGTTCACTTAGAATGTGTGGAACCACAGCAGGCTCCTCTGCTCAGCCTACACAGGGAGGAGACTGGTCTTTGTTCAAATCAGGGAGGGGAGGGGGTCTGGCCATGGCATTGACCACTTTCTGCACAATCTTTCAGATGAGGCGTGCAGTCAATCCGAATCACTCGCTGAGATGTTGCCCCTTCCGGGGTCACTCGTCGTGTAGACGCTGCCTTTGTGCAGCTGAGGGAACAGCCCTTGGCCCCTGCCGCACAATACGTATTTATATTCACATGTGCCTGTTGTGGGAGCAGGGCCAGCAGATCACCATGATGAGGGTGAGCAGAGATCACACTACTGGTTCTGGAGGGGAACCACAGACAATCTGGGTGAGGGGAAGAATATGGCAAATATAAACTCTTTTACTTTGCTGCTTCGTGGTCTCCTTTATTCTTGTTTCTCCTAAAAGAAAAGTTTGAAGGCTCCATTCCTTTTAAGCAGCTGCCTTAGAGTCCCCCTGCAACCTCAGTGGGGCACCAGCTGCCCTCACCTTTACAGTCTGGTAAAAAATAGTGGATATATTGTTTCAGCATCTGTTAACAGGCTTATCCTCAAGGGAAGTGAGCAAAAGGGAGGAACAATGGTGAACCATACTAAGTTCCATATAAGAGAAGTCACAGTGAAAAAATATGTTTGTATCTTGGTTTTGGATGCTCTTTCAAGTGGACCCCCACATAGATACTCCAAACAGAAGTGAGGACTAGACCAGAGTTAGAATAGTACACAAGAGTTCAGGTTGAGTTAAGAGTCATTGAGGCCAGGGATCTTCTCACTGGGTGCTGCTATATTCAGCCTGACATGACTATTCTGCAGGCACATGTATAGAAGGAGCTGCTGATGGGGTTTTACACCCTTGGGCTTCTTCTTTCCATCACAGAGATCACAAGAATCATCACTGCGGAAGACAGACTCTCGAGGGTACCTTGTGCGCAGTCAATGGTCTAGAACATCCCGGAGCCCATCCACCAAGGCTCCATCCATAGATGAGCCTAGAAGCAGGAACACCAGTGCTAAGGTAGAGGTAAAGATGAAAGGGAGGAGTAGATGATAGAATAATAACAATGGTTAACATTTATTGATGCTTTCTATGTGCCAGGCCCTGTTTATGTGCTTTACATGTGTTAGCTAATTTAGCCCTCAAGAGAACTCCCTTCCACCCATAAATCCCATTTTACCACTGAGAAACCTGAAGTACAGAGGGAATTTAAGGTTTCACATTAATAAGTGGTAGAGCTAGCATTAAAACCCAGGGGCTCTAGATCTAGAGGCTGCACACTTCCTCCTTCCTTCCTTCATTCAACAAATAGTAATTAACTGTGATTCTTAGAAGAAGGAAGGAAATGGTCACCACAAGAGAAAAAGAGTGTCAGATTGTGTGGGGCTTTGAGTTTTTAATTAGGCCTGACCACATAAGCAATTTAAAAAAAAGTTTTGAGATTAAGATTTTGGAAGCAGAGCGAATGATCCAGATCCAGCCACTGGGAGAGTATGCATTCCTACCCAATTCATCATCTCTGTCAGATTTGACTCAATCATCTAAACAAAAACATGCTTTTTTGAGTCATGTGTGAAACAATCTGAAATCATATATGGATACCTAATAACTTCTTGCTCACCTTAGTAAAGGAGTTTTTTCTCTAGAATGGCCCCTTCCTGTTTAGGAAGATGATTCTATGTAACTGTGCTTCACTGGCACAAGGAGCTCTGAAGGCCCTGGGGAGATGCTCCAGTCTCCAGACAAGAGACTTTCCCAGCCATCACTGCATCATTCACATGGGGAGCGGGGAGAGACATGCCCTGAGGTGCTATGTAGAGTGTCCTTGTGAGAATGTCTGGCCCACTTTGCTCATGGAGTTAACTGGAAGTCGCACACTAAGGCACTGGCCAAGCAAGATCCATTCTGCACGCCCTCTGTCCTACCTGCAGGCCTCTGACCGAGTAGGTATATGCCGAGCAGGGAACAGAACTTTGCAAACCATGCGTCAGCTGCCTAAGGCGGAGGAAGAGGACTGGGTCCTATCTACTCCAAACAAATAAAAATGTGTGAAATGCTTATGGGGAAGCTAGGGGAGAATGAAAGCAGACAGTCTCTGTGTCTGTTTAACAGAAATATCAAGCAGCTGAGGCCTAGAAATGTCCGGGTCCCTCAAGCCCTACTTAAGGAGCTGAGATGAACCAGCACCCATCCAAGGTCTAGGAATGGAATAGGCAGAAGGGACAGATCTTTGACGGGAGATGGGCAGGCAGGCCTCGACTTCAGACGCCCATTGTCTTGCTGCAGCTCCCCAGCAGCTCCACGAGCTCCCGGACTCCATCCACCTCCCCAAGCCTGCATGACTCCTCACCGCCGCCACTGTCCGGGCAGCCCTCGCTCCAGGCACCCGCGTCGCCCCAGCCGTCCCGGTCGCTGGACTCGCGGCCTCCCACGCCCCCAGAGCCCGATCCTGGCTCCCGGCGCAGCACCAAAATGCAAGAGAATCCGGAGGCCTGGGCCCAAGGCATCGTGCGGGAAAACCACCAGACCCGGGACTCGCAGCCGCGGGAATATTCGCGCACGTCCCCCACCGAGTGGAAGTCCTCCAGCCAGCGCAGGGGGATCTACCCCGCCTCCACCCAGCTGGACCGCGACTCTCTGTCCGAGCAGCAGCAGCAGCGGGAGGACGAGGACAACTACGAGGCTGTCTACTGGGCATCCATGAGGTCGTTCTACGAGAAGAACCCGAGCTGCTCGCGCCCCTGGCCGGTGAGCCAGCCCGCCGCCCCTGGCATCGGGGGCGCCCCTCCTTGCAGCCCGCAGCAGAGCCTCTTCCAGCCGCCCTTCTCTCCACTGCGCAGGGAGGTCCTCCCCTGTCTCCCGCTTCTCCTCCCCAAACTTCGGGGAGTCCCAGCCTCAGCTGTCTCCAGCATCCCGCTTCTCCAACCAGGGGCCCGCTGTCCTACTCTCACACTACCCTGGAGGAGCCCCAACCCTGTCCCCTTCGTGGCTATGTGACTATCCTCCCGTTGGCGTCCCTCTCTGCAGCCCAAACCCAAGAATGCCATCACCATTGCTCTCTCATCCTGCGCGCTCTTCAACATGGTGGACGGCAGGAAAATCTACGAGGAAGAGGGTCTGGAAAAGTACATGGAGTATCAGCTCACCAATGAGAACGTCATCCTGACCCCGGGCCCGGCGTTCCGCTTCGTCAAGGTATTCTGCAAGCTGTCTTTGGCCCGCCAGGACCCTCGATGGCGAGGGAGGGACCCAGGCCAACCCTTGGGAGGGCATCCAATTTCCCAGATGATTCCTAGCCCACCCTGTCATTCTTGTCTCCTTCTACCTGACCCAGATCAGTTTATGATTTCGCACAGCCTTCCAGACTGTGGAGGAAGGGACTCCAGCCCACAGCCCTAGATTTGGTATGTTGGCCTTCCCTAAGTAAAGTCCTAATCATGAGACCTGTAACAGAAGCCTCTCTCCCTCGAAGGAGTGCTAAGAAGCCATAATGAGTTTACAATCCTGAGTAGTAGAAATAAAACGCCATATTACAGTGAAATGAAATTCACATTAGCTCTTCTGGCCCCAAACATAGCATATTAAGAAAATAAAGATGCCCTTGGCACTTACGGGTGTGACTTTAATAGAGAAGGTAAGGTTCTCTGAACTTACACCGAAATGTATAGCACCTACAACTTTGATCTGCTCATATAAATATTACACAACATCATAACCATGCAAAAACAAATGACACCTCTACAAGTTGTTGGTAGAATGTACTTACGAGACATAGTAAAAGCATAGGCAGGAGCCACAAACCTAAAGATACATGTTAATACACAAAGTACTCTCTTTGACAGAATATATACTAAAATTGGAACAAAACAGAGACGATTTGCATGACCTCTGGGCAAGGATGACATGCAGATTCATGAAGCAGTCCATATTTTTCAAAATTAAAAAACAATCATTAGATGATCGATAAAAGCAGATTTTAAAAATCAATCAAACATAGACAAAGCATAAAAGGGTTAGCCTGACCCTACTCTCTACCTGTCCCCCAGAGATAATTCTAGTGAACCCAAAGTTGAAACAATTTTCAACAAACATTACTCATGTATTGTGAACATTAACTGAGTTCCTATGAATGAGAGGTTGATAATACAGAAATGCATAGGATAAATCTTCCTTAAAGGCGCCAGAATCTCTCAGTGAAGATTCTTCAGAGCTTGAATTTGACTCTGATGAGATGCTTCCTCTCTGGCCTCCCCAAATCCACCCTGCCTGCCCCTCTTTACACACATTCATGTTTGTAACCTGCAGGCACTACAGTATGTCAATGCTAGACTCCGTGATCTATATCCTGATGAACAGGACTTATTTGATATTGTACTGATGACTAATAACCATGCCCAAGTGGGAGTGCGGCTTATAAACAGCGTCAATCACTACGGTAAGTAAAATAAATACCATGTGGAAGACCAGCTCTCCGCTCTGAAAGAGAGAAGCCATGTTATTTTGCTAACTGTGGCTTAACCAAATGCAGTGTCTTTGATACTGACACCCCCTTCTGCGCCAGGAATGTTTATTTGCCTATGTCAGAACAAGAGAGGCCATGCTCATTTTTAACTTCAGCACAGAGTTGGGCTCAAAGCTCTGGACTTAACTTGTCAAGTGTGAATTTCAAAGTCTTAATCCTAGGTCCTGCAATATATTTCTCTGTTGTATGTTTTTCACTTCTGAACTTGACTTC
Source organism: Symphalangus syndactylus (assembly GCF_028878055.3). Classification (NCBI taxonomy): domain Eukaryota; kingdom Metazoa; phylum Chordata; class Mammalia; order Primates; family Hylobatidae; genus Symphalangus; species Symphalangus syndactylus. Next base: position 93,751,598 of record NC_072440.2, read on the forward strand.
AAGGAGCCGTCAACCCAAAGGCTTTTACTGTGTGATCAAACTTCTTGCTCACCACAGATTCGTGTTAAAGGTTTAAAGGTTTTCACCTCTCCTTTCCACTCTTAAAATCTGATTGTCCCCGGCTGCTCTCTCTCCCCACACATAAAATAATTTACACAGAGCATTTGATTGATTCTAGTCTCTTCAATGTTTCTATCAGTGTGTTGGGGACTTTAAGAGAAAGTTCCAACTTTTCCTATTATGGAACTACCTGAATTATTTCAGGCACAATTAGCCTATATTCTAAATGGGTATGTGAAGTTAAAATAACATTTAAATTGGGCATATTTATAAATAATCAAGATATAAGTTATGAGTTTTACTTTATATTATTCTAACTATAAGGCTGGAATCATTGAAGCACATTTTAAAAATTTTTGCCTTTTAAAAGTGCAGTCTTCATAGTGTTATGAAGTAAAAAGAGAGAACATAAAAATTTAACATAGATGAGTGGCATATAGCAATCACCTAGTAAACAACAGCTAGTATTTAACAACACATAGCCTTAATTGATTTAGTAGGTGATTGAGGTCTATCTATCCCTCACCACGCTGACCTATCAAGGCTGGAAGCATAAGAAATCATTTATTTACCTGTTAATTCTGCTGATGAACTGATTGTGTACAACCTTCTCATGCAGCCTTGTTCATGGAATAAAAATCTTTTGACCCAGAAGAGTTAGTTACTTCCTTCTCTGGGTACTGAAAGCAATTCGTATCTCCATCTGCCAGGGTCGTTATTATAATAAATGTTTTACATGCCAGACTCCTCAGTGAACTGTGATCTCCTTAAGAAGAGGGATGATGCTTTAATCATTTCTGGAGTCTTAGTGTCACCAAATAATTTCTGGGTGATGAAATTCCTATGATTTAGGGATTTGTAGAGTACACTTTTGTGCCACATATGCCCAATATTGACTAAGCGAAAAAATGAGAGCATTTTCTAATACCAAAGCAGATACTTCCACCAAGACAGTTAATGGACCTGACCTACTCTCTTGGTCCATACAGATGACAAACAACTAACTAGACACAGTATTCTGCTTTATATCATGTGCAGCCACCCAGTTTATCATATATCTAAAAAAAAAACCCTTTGAATTGGTACATGATATTTTATCATATGGATAATCCTATACTTTATATAACTACTGTCACATTGTTGAACATGTTTTGCTTTTATAAATAACCCTAAACTGAGACCTTTCTATAGAAATCTTTATCAGAATTTCAGAATATTCCTTTTTAAAAAATAAGGAATCTTAGGTCAAAAGGTAAAAACCTGTTAAAAGCTCTTGATACATATTGCATATCATCAAATCACTTTCTAGACAGCTTGTACCAATGTATACTTTTACCGATAGTATATGAAGGTGCATATTTTATAAACCTCTTACAAACAGCCAGTGTTTTTTTGTAATTGTTACTGATTTTAAAAAGCATTTGATGTTATATTAATGTTTAATGATGATAATTCACTGTTAAATGACTAAATCGCATGTCATGAGGGTTTGGTGTAGAGATTACTTCATTACCTAGGTAATAAGCATATTACCCAATAGGTAGTTTTTCAGTCCTCATCTGCCTCCCACCCTCCACCTTCAAATAGGCCCTGATGTCTATTGCTCCCTTCTTTGTGTCCACTTATACTCAATGTTTAGCTCCCACTTATTAGTGAGAACATGTGGTATCTGGTTTTCTGTTGCTGCATTAATTCACCTAGGATAATAGCCTCCAGCTCCATCCATGTTGCTACAAAAAAGATGATCTCATTCTTTTTATGGTTGTGTTCCATGGTATATATGCACTACATTTTGTTTATCCAGTCTATCATCAATGGGCATTTGGGTTGACTACTTGTCTTTGCTATTGTGAATGGTCCTGCAATGAAGATATGTGTGCATATATTATTTTTTTTTTTTTTGAGACGGAATTTTGCTCTTGTTGCCCAGGCTGGAGTGCAATAGCGCTATCTTGGCTCACTGCAACCTCCGCCTCCCTGGTTCAAGTGATTCTCCTGCCTCAGCCTCCCGAGTAGCTGGGATTACAGGCATGTGCCACCACGCCTGACTAATTTTGTATTTTTTTAGTAGAGACAGGGTTTCTCCATGTTGATCAGGCCAGTCTCAAACTCCCGACCTCAGATGATCTGCCCGCCTCAGCCTCCCAAACTGCTGGGATTACAAGCGTGAGCCACCATGCCCTGCCATGCATATATTCTTATGGTAGAACAATTTATATTCCTTTGGATATATACCCAGCAATGGGATTGCTGGGTCAAATGATGATTCTGTTTAAAATTCGTTGAGAAATCTGCAACCTGCCTTCCACACCAGCTGAACTATTTTACACCCCCAAAAGCAGCATATAAGTGTTCGTTTTTAACCACAACCTCACCAGCAGGTCATTTTTTGACTTTTTAATAATCGCCATTCTGACTGGTATGAGATGATAATCTCATTGTGGTTTTGATTTGATTTTCTCTAATGATTAGTGAGGTTAAGCATTTTTTTCATATACTTGTTGGCTGCATGTGTGTCTTCTTTTGAGAAGTGTCTATTCATGTCCTTTGCCCATTTTTTAATGAGGTTGTTTGTTACTGCTTGTTAATCTGTTTAAATATCTCACAAATTCTGGATTTTAGACCTTTGTTAAATGCATAGTTTGAAAATATTTTCTTCCATTTTATAGGCTGTTTGTTTACTCTGTTGATAGTTTCTTTTGCTATGCAGAAGCTCTTTAGTTTAATTAGCTCCCATGTGTCAATTTTTCTTGTTGTTGCAATTGCTTTTGGTGTCGTCATCATGAAATCTTTGCCAGAGCCTGTCCAGAATGGTATTTCCTAGGTTTTCCTCTAGGGCTTTGGCTTTGGGTTTTACATTTAAGTCTTTAATCCATCTTGAGTTAATTTTTGTATCTGGTGAAAGGAAGGGGTCCCATTTCAATCTTCAGCATATAGCTAGCCAGTTATCCCAGCACCATTTATTGAATACAGAGTCCTTTCCCCATTGCACGTTTTTCTTGACTTGGTTGAAGATCAGATGGTTCTAGGTGTGTGGCTTTATTTCTGGGTTTTCTAACCTGTTCCATTGGTCTATGTGTCTGTTTTTGTACCAGCACCACGCTGTTTTAGTTATTGTATCTTTGTAGTATAGTTTGAAGTTTGGTTATATCATGCATCCAGCTTTGTTCTTTTTGCTAAGGTTTGCTTTGGCTATTCCAGCTCTTTTTTGATTCCATGTGAATTTCCAAATAGTTTTTTCTAATTCTGTGAAAAATATCATTGGTAGTTTGATAGGAATAGCATTGAATCTGTAAATTGCTTTGGGCAGTATGGCCATTTTAACAATATTGATTCTTCCTATTCATGATCATGGGATGTTTTTCCATTTGTTTGTGCTGTCTTTGATTTTTTTTCAGCAGTGTTTTGTAATCCTTGTAGAGATTTCTCACCTCCATGGATAGCTGTACTCCTAGGTATTTTATTTTTGTGTGTGGTGATTGCAAATGGGATTGCATTCTTGATTTGGCTTTTAGCTTGAACATTGTTGGTATATAGAAATGCTACTGATTTTGCATATTAATTTTGTATCCTGAAACTGCTGAAGTTATTATCAGAGCTAGGAACTTTGGGGCAGAAACTATGGCATTTTCTAGGTGAAAAATCATATCATCTTCCAGGAGAGATAATCTGATTTCCTCTCTTTCTATTTTAACGTCTTTTGTCATTCTCTCGCCTGACTGCTCTGGCTAGGACTTCAAGGACTATGTTGAATACAAATGGTGAGAGTGGGCGTCCTTGTCTTATTCCAGTTCTTCTAGCTTTTGCCCATTCAGTATGATGTTGGCTCTGGGTTTGTCATAGATGGCTCTTATTATTTCGAAGTATGTTCCTTTAATGTTGAGGGTTTTTTTGGGGAGGGGATTAACATGAAAGGATGTTAAATTTTATTGACAGCCTTTTTGGCATCTATTGAGATTATCATATAGTTTTTACTTTTAGTTCTGTTTATTTGATGAATCACATTTATTGATTTGTGTATGTTGAACCAACTATGCATCCTAGGAATAAAGCCTACTTGATCACGGTAGATTAGCTTTTTGATGTGCTGCTGGATTTGGTTTGGTAGTATTTTGTTGAGGATTTTTGCATCTGTGTTCATCAGGGATATTGGCCTGAAGTTTTCTTTTTTCTGTGTCTCTGACAGGTTTTGGTATCAGAGTTATGTTGACCTCATAAAATGAGTCAGGGAGGAGTCCCTCCTACATAATTTTTTACAATAGTTTCAGTAGGATTCATACCAGTTCTTCTCATATGTCTGGTAGAATTTGGCTGAGGATCCATCTGGTCCAGGGCTGTTTATGGTTGATAGGCTTTTTATTACTGATTCAATTTAGAAACTTGTTATTGGTAAGTTCAGGGTTTCAGTTTCTTCCTGGTTCAATCTTGGGAGGTTGTATTTTTCTAGGAATTTATCTATTTCTTCTAGGTTTTCTAGTTTCTATGCATAGAGGTGTTTGTAACAATCTCTGAGGGGTTTTTGTTTTGTTTTACTATTTCTGTGGGGTTGGTAGTAATGTCACTTGTGTCATTTCTGATTGTGTTTATTTGGATTTTTCTCTCTTTTTTTCTTTGTTAGTCTAGCTAGCAGTCTATCAATCTTATTTATTCTTTCAAATAACAAACTTTTGGTTTTGTTGATCTTTTGTATATTTTTTCACATCTCAATTTCATTCAGTTCAGCTCTGATTATGGTTATTTCTTTTCTTCTGTTAGCTCTAGGGTTAGTTTTTTTCTTTTCTTTTTCTAGTTCCTCTAGGTGTGATGTTATGTTGTTAATTTGTGATCTTTCTATCTTTTGATGAAGGTGTTTCGTGCTATAAACTCCCCGCTTAACAGTGTTTTAGCTATGTCCCAGAGATTCTGGTATGTTGTATCTTTATTATCATTAGGTTCAAATAATTTCTTGATTTCTGCCTTAATTTCATTGTTTACCCAAAAGTCATTCAGGAGCAGGTTGGTTGTTTACTTTCCATGTAACTGTATGGTTTTGAGATAGAGCCTTTTTTATTTTTTACTTTTTTTTTTTTTTTTTGAGACAGAGTCTTGCTCTGTCACCAGGCTGCAGTGCAGTGGCGCGATCTCAAGAGCCACATCTTAATAGACCTTTACAGTTAGTGAGGAGGCTGCAGTTCAAGAAAAAGTACCCTGTTCTAGCCTAGACAAGAGTCAAACACTTGGGCTCAAGTCTGCTCTATGCATCTAAATCAGTGTGTTAGATAAGTCTTTATGTCTAACTTTCATTTCCTGTAATGAAGATAATAATACTTTCAGTATGTTTGTGAGAATAAAATGGCAGGATCTATGTGAATATACTATGCCCATAAACTATAATGTACCAAATACAACCACTATTACATAAAATAGTTGAGGAATTTTAAATATTGGTGCTATAAGATGATTTTTAAAGTTTATTTCTAAGGTAACTTTCCTTTAGGTTCACAAATAAAGCCAGATGAATTTACAAATAAACTCAATTATCTCTAACATAACTTTTACTTGGATTTACAGCATTTTTGTCTTTAATTTCTGTCATAACAAAGTCTTTCTTGCCGGATAATAGGCTTACTGATTGACCGCTTCTGTCTGACCGGTGGAAAAAACCCCATTGGCTATTTGAAGGCATATCTTACCAACTTGTATATTGCCGCAGATTCTGAAAAAGTGCAAGAGGCAATACAAGAAGGTATTAGTCTGATTTTATTCCTCTAGTTAATAAAGAGGTTTACACTAATGGTTACTTACATTAAGTTTCGCATATGATTATGAGGCTTATGGTCTTGTTGGATATTCTTCTGAAGTTTTTCCACATGGGGCAACACTTAAGTCTGTCCTTTAGAGCTTTGACTTTCCTGGAAATGGACATCCTCAGTAATTGTCCTACAATCCATTTTACATGTTCCCATCACTATAGAAACAGAGGCAGTGCATAGACAACTGTTCTGAGATCTGTGGTTGTGAAGAGGAGTTGAGCCATCAGGTAATAGCTAGAGAGAAAACATAAGGTCTGGGAGAATTTGGTTTTTTAATGGTAGAAACTATAACTCATGGACCTGAGAAGAGTATTAATCAGTCTCCATGATCTATCAGGTATTGCCTCTGCGACAATGTTTGATGGAGCCAAAGACATGGCTTACTGTGACACTCAGCTCCGTGTAGCCTTTGATGGGGATGCTGTCCTCTTCTCTGATGAGTCTGAACATTTTACCAAGGAGCATGGGCTGGACAAATTCTTCCAGTATGATACATTATGTGAAAGTAAGCCTCTTGCTCAGGTAGGTTCAATGAGTGCTAATTAATTTTTATGTACTTATTTATTTTCTAATACATAAATATCAATATTGGTCCATTCTGATGAATGTTTAAATTATTCTAGGCAGGGCACTCCTTCTTACTGTCTTATCTTTGAAGCTTTCTCTCTTTCTTTCATGAACTGATCACTTTGATGCATTCACTGCTGACAACTTTATTTTTAATTTTAACATTATTTTATCTATCCTTTTGGAAATGCTTGTATGATCTTCCCATAATAAGAAGTCTACCCTCTCCAAATTGGGAGTAACAGGAAATACTGCTTATCAATAAGCCATTTCTACATAATAAATTCTCAAAATAGGGTCATTTCCAATAGATTAGAGTAAGCATTTGTTGAATCTCTGTCCTTGACTTCAAACCCAAGAAAGGCATCGCTTAATTGAGAAAATATGCACAACTAAGAATTTGAATTGAATCAAATAATGATCCTCAAACAAGTGCAAACTATGAATATGTAATCAAACTGAAAGTAAATATTTAGATTTTTTTGGATTAGTGCTGTTGAGTACCTTTCAATCCATCCATGAACTGAAGTGCTAAAATCAAGGTCGAAAATGAACAGAACCTATAACTTTTGAACAAAAGGAAATCTGAAATCAAAATGTCACTTAATCTGAATCTAAACTGATAGGTCTTTTAATTTTATTCTATCAATTTTCCCAAGAAATTTAATTGTCCTTTTTCTCAGTTCTTCCTGAACTTAAGTTAAACTTAAATATTGTTATTTTTATATAAATTTATAAAAGTATGAATAGACTAATTGAAAGTTGAAAAGTTTTTCTACTTAGTCACCTCTCATTAAAGCAAGCAATATTTAAACTATGGGAGTGTGTGTTCAACTTCATATTCTCTTTCTAAATAGCTCCTTTGGAAACCCTGACCTAGTGTTATAAAGTTCCGTATTAACAAAGCTTACTATTGAGAAGAAAATTCTTTGTTATATTTTATATCAATCCACTCTGCTGAAATTCAGAGCCTTTCACCATTATTGAAATGTGGAAATCCTCCATAAAAAGAACACTTAAACAAAAACACTTCAAAGAAAGCATTACTTCCAGACAAATGTTAAAGTAGTATTTTCTCATCTGAAGTAAATAATCTAAATTTCTTTTAGATTTTACATTTTTCACTTCTTTTCTCATTTTGTACTTTGTCCTTTTTTTCAGCTTTATTGAGTTATACTTAATTTTTAAAAGTTGCACATATTTAATGTATGCATTTTGATGAATTTGGACATATATATACACTCATGATACTGTCACTACAAATAAGGTAATAAACACATCCACCACTCCCAAAAACTTACTTTTCTCCTTGTCTTTTAAAAATTTTTTTGTTTTGTGGTAAGAACGCTTAGCATAAGATCTATCCACTTAACAAGTTTTTAAGTTTACAATACCATATTGTTAACTATAGGAGCTACATTGTAAAGCAGATCTCTAGAATTTATTCATCCAGGTCTCATCCATTTTGTTACAAATGGTAGTATTTCCTTCTTTTTAAAGGCTGACTAATGTTATGTTGTGTCTCATCCCACATTTTCTCTATCCATTCCCCTGATGATGGACATTTGGGTTATTTCCAAATATTGGCCATTGTGAATAATGCTGTAGTAAACACTGCAATTTACATAGCTCTTTCAGATCCTGCTTTCATTTCTTTTGGATATATACTCAACAGTGGGATTACTGAATCCTTTGGTAGTTGTTCTATTTTTAGTTTTTTGAAAAACTTCCATTCTGTTTTCTACAGCGGCTATACCATTTTACATTTCTGCCCACAGTGTATAAGGGTTCCACATTCTCTACATACTCCCCCAACATTTGGTATCTTTGTTTTTTTTTGTCTTCTATAATAACCATCTTGACTCGTAAAATTTGATATTGGATTGTGGGTTTTATTTGGATTTCTCTGACGATTAATGTGTTGAGTACATTTTCATATACCCGTTGACATTTGTATGTGTTCCTTAGAGAAATGTCTATTCAAGTCCTTTGCGCATTTTTAACCAGCTTAATTTGTTTTTATTTTGCTGTTGAGTTGTAAGAATTCCTTGTATATTTTGGAAATTAATCCTTATCAGATGTATAGTTTGCAAATATTTTCTCCCATTCCATAGGTTGCCTTTTCACTCTGTTGTTTCCTTTGCTTTGCAGAAACTTTCTAGTTTTATGTATTCTCACTTATTTTTGCTCCTTAAATTGCCTTTTTCTCCCATTAAACAATTAAAACTGTGAATCCCAACCCTACTTATTGCAGGAATACTCAACACATTTCTAGTATACATGCTTTCCTTTATTATGCAGTACTTCTGCCAGTTTAAAAAACATGCCATTTTTTTACATAAAAAGATGATTTTCCATAAAGGCCAGAAGGCCTTGCTGGGTGTGTTCCACTGATGAGAAAGAATGTATGAGGTACAACTCCTACTGAAGACATTCAAGTATGTTGCTAGTAGGGTGGTGGTTTGGTCATGGCAGTATCTTAATTTTGTCAAATGGAAGAGGTCTGAAAGTTACCAGCAAATGGGACAACTGGAGAGGATTAATTTAACAAGTCTGAATGTAGTTTACGAGCCTCCAATCTCCAGTGTAGTACAGTGACAAGTAACTGATATCTCCTGATTTGATCCCTATCTCTGGTCTCACCATTCTGGAATAATGGTCTCTAAGTGTGTGTGTGTATGTTTGTGTGTGTGTGTATCAGAATTTTTGAGGTATATTTATATAGAGTAAAATTTATAATTTTAAGTGGATAGTTTTAACAAATATATATAATTGTGAAATAACCACTAACATAAAAAAAATACTCAACAGTTTCATTAAATCACTAAATAACCTTATGCCCCTTTGTAGTCATCCTAGTACCCTATCTCCACACCCCATCAACCACTGATTTCTTTTTCTATAGTTTTGCCTTTTCCAGGTGTCCCATAAATGGAATCATACGGGATGCAATCTGACTTCTTTTATTTATTATAGCATAATGCATGTCATTGCACGTATCAGTACATGGCTCCTTTTAATTGCTGAGTAGTATTCTATTCTGTGGATGTACCACGTTTTCTTTATTCATTTACCTGTTGAAGGAGTAGGTCATTTCTAGTCTTTGACATTTATAAATGAAGCTACTTTTAAACATTTGAATACAAATTTCTGTGTAAATATAAGATTTCATTTCATTTTTAAATAGCTAGAAGTGGAATTGCTAGGTCATGTGGTAAGTATTGTATGTTTTATTTGATGAGATACAGTCAAATTATTTTCCCAAACGACATAACATTTTGCATTCCTAAAAGCAATGCATGATTTTGTTGCTTTGCATTGTTGCTGGCCTTTGGTAGTATTCAGTATTTTTCTTTTTTTTTTCTTTATTTAAGCAATTTTAGTGTTTATAAAAAAATTATCTCATTGTAGTTTTAGCTTGCATTTCTTTAATGACAAATGTTACTAAGCATCTTATCGGTGCTTTTTTCCATCACATATCTTCTTTGATGAAGTACCTGTTCAAATATTTTCCTTATTTTATTGGGTTTTTGGTTTGTTATCAACTTCTGAGAGTTCCTCATATGTTTTGGATACTCATCCTTTATCAGGTGTGTGTTTTACAAATATCTGCTCTCAGCCTGTGCTTGTCTTTCATTCTAACATCTTTCAGTGCTTTTCAGTGAGCAGAAACTTATAATTTTGATGAAGTCAGATTTATCAATTTTTTCTCTTAGAAATTGTGCTTTTAATGTCATATATAAGAAATCTTTGCCTAATCCAAGGTCACAATGATTATCTCCAGACTTTTTATATAGAAATTTTATGGTTTTAGGTTTCTTACTTAGGATTATCATCTATTTTGAGTCAATATGGTATTTGTGCAAAGCACAAGTTGTGGTTCATTTTTCCTGCTTATCCTAATTTCCTGGATATCTTAATTGTTCAAGCATTATTTGTTGAAAAGGGTGACTTTCTGTCTTGTTCCTTTAATACAGATATTCATCCTTTTATCAATATTACATTGTCTTGATTATTGTAGTTTTATAGTAGTTCTTTTTTTTTTTTTTTTTTTTTTTTTTTTGACAAGAGTCTCACTCTGTTGCCCAATCTGGAACGCAATGGCATGATCTCGGCTCACTGCAACCTTCGCCTCCCGGGTACAAGAGATTCTCCTGCCTCAGCCTCCCGAGTAGCTGGGACTATAGGCACCCACCACCACACTCGGTTAATTTTTGTATTTTTAGTAGAGACTAAAATACCATATTGGCCAGGCTGGTCTCAAACTCCTGACCTTGTGATACACCTGCCTCAGCCTCCCAAAGTGCTGGGATTACAGGCATGAGCCACTGCGTCTGACTACAGTATTTCTTAGGACCAGGTGGTGTGAATACTTCAACTTTGTTAAAATAAAAAAAAAATATATATATATATATATATATACACGTATATATGTATGTGTATGTATATACATATATATATATATACACACACACAGAGGGAAAGAGAGAGTACAGTCTGATTCCCTTGCACTTTCATATAGATTTCATATAGATTACAGGCATGAGCCACTGCGCCTGGCTACAGTATTTCTTAGGACCAGGTGGTGTGAATACTTCAACTTTGCTAAAATTTAAAAAAAAATATATATATATATACACGTATATATGTGTGTGTGTATGTATATACACACATATATATACGTGCATAAATATATGTGTACGTATATACACATATATATACGTGTATATATATGTGTGTGTACATACACACATATATACGTGTATATATATATGTGTGTGTACACACATATATATGTGTGTGTACACACATATATATGTGTGTGTACACACATATATATGTGTATGTACACACACATATATACACGTATATATATATGTGTATGTACATACACATATATATATACATACAGAGAAAAAGAGAGAGAGAGTACAGTCTGATTCCCTTGCACTTTCATATAGATTTAAGAAGTTTATCTATTTCTGGGGGAAAAATTTTTGCGAGAATTTTTATTTTTATTTTTATTTTATTTATAACTAGATCTTGGGATAATAGATATCTTAACAATATTAAGTCTTTCTGTCCATGGACGTGGTATTTCTCCTCTCCTCATTTATTTAGATCATTTAAATTTTTTTTTTAGTCTTTTGTAGGTTTCTGCACACAGATATTATATCTTTTTATTTATACCTATGCATTTTGTAATATTTTAGTATTATAAATGGTACTTTAAAAACACTTACTGTCCAATTATTTATTGCTAATACATAGAATCAAAATTGGTTTTTGTATTCTGCAACCTTGTTCAATTTCCTTGTTAGTTCTCGCAACAATTTTGTAGACTGAGATTTTCTAAGTCAACAATAATGTTGACTGTGACTAAATACAGTTTTATTTCTGTGTTTCCATACTGTATATCTGTTATCTATCATTCTTGCCTTTTTACCTTTCTAGTACATCCAGTACAATGTTCAGAACAGCGATGAGGGTGGAAACCCTTGTCACATACCCAGGTCTTAGGGGGACATCAATCTTTCACTCTTAACTGTTATCCATAGGTCTTTTCTAGATGCCTTTTGTCAGGTTGAGGGAGTTACCTTCTCTTTCTAGCTTTTTGGGAGTTTTTATAATAAATGAAGGTTGAATTTTGACTAATGCCTGATTTGCATCTATTGAGAAAAATCATGTGGTTTCTCTCCTTTAGTCTGTTGATATGTAAATTACATTAATGGATTTGTAAAAGCTGAGGCAGCTTTGCATTGTTGGTATTAATTCAAGTTGGTCATGTGGTATTATCCTTTTCATATATCGCTGAATCTAATTTGTTAATATTTTGTATTATTTATTCATTTATGTATTCATGTTCATCCTCTATAGTTTTCTTCTCTTGTAATATCTTAATCTGACTTTAGTAACAGGGTAATAGTAACCTCATAAAATGTGATACAAACTATTTAAAATGTTTGGTAGAATTTTTCAGAGAAGCCATCTGGGCCTGGACTTTTTTCTTTGTTGGAAGGCTTTTAATTACTGATTCAATTATTTTGATAGCTATAGAACTTCCATTTTTCTTTTTCTTGCTTTTCTCATTCTTTTCTTCTCTCTGTTTATGAGCTTGCGTTTTTCAAGGAATTTGTTCATTTAAATGACTGAATTTATGGACATAAACTTTTAGTGTTTTATTAATATGTTTTAAACATTTGTAGGATCCTTAGTGATGTGTCTCCACTTTTATTTCTGATACTAGTAATTTGTGTCTTTTCTTTCTTTTTTGTTGTTGTTTTTCTTGGTCAGTTTGGCCAGAGGTAAATCAATTTTCCTGAGCCAGCTGTTCCTAAGTTTTCAAATGTGGAAGCTGAGATTGTTAATTTGAAACCTCTCCTCTTTTCTAATATAAGCACTTAATGCTATAAATGTTCCTCTAAACACTGCTGTAGTTGCATCCCACGAATTTTGATAGATGATGGTTTTTTTTATTTAATTCAAAATATATTTTTAAAATTTCTCTATAATTTCCTCTTTGAAGGAAATAGAAGTAGGTTACTTAATTATCATATATTTGGAGTTTATTCAGATATCTTTCTATTGTTGAAACAAAGCTTAACTCTGTTGTGTTGTGATTAGAAAACATATTTTGTATCTCAATTATTTAAATTTGTTGTGGTATGTTTTATGCCCAGAATATGGTCTATCTTGATGAATATGTCATGTGTATTTGAAAAGAATATTCTGTTGTCATTAAGTATTCTATAAATGTCAATTAGATTATGTAAATTAACTCAGGTCATATTGCTTGGGTTTTTTATATTGTCGGTAATTTTCTGTCTACTTGTTTTATGTACTATTGAGAAGGCAATGTTGAAATCTCCAAATATATTTGAGAATTTATCTATTTATCCTTTCAATTTTATCAGTTTTGTATCATGTATTTTGAATCTCTGTTTTTAGGTGCCCACATATTTAGGATTATTATATTGTCTTAATCTTAATTAACACCTTTTCATTATGTAATATTCATCTGATGCTCATATAATCACTCCAGCTTTTTGGGGGGGGCTAATGTTTGTATGATATGATTTTTCTATACTTTTATCTGTGTCTTTATATTTAAATTGTGTTTATATTTAACTTATTTTTCTTATAGATATTACAGTTGGTGCTGCTATTTTATACAATCTGGCAATCCTTGTGTTTTAATTGCTATTTTTAGGACATTTAAATTTAATGTGATCATTGATTTGGTTGGATTAAAATCTACTATCTTCCTATGTTTTTTCTGTGTTCCAACTGTTCTTAGTTCCCTTTTCCTTTTCTTTTTTCCCCTATTTACTTAAAGACTTATTGTGTGTTTTTACATTCCATTTTATCTCCACTATTGGCTTATGACTCATTTAAAATTTTTTATTAGTTACTCTAGTGTTTACAATATACAACTTTAAGTAATCACAGTCTATTGTCAATGTTATACTCTACAACATCATATGTACTGTAAGAACCTTGCAACAATGAACTGCCAAAAACTCTCCCCCTCATGTTTTGTGCTACAGTTGTCATATATTTTTATTTTATCTATGCTATAAACTTTCTATACTTTGCTACTGTGAACCTCAAAAATCTGAAACAGGTCTCAGTTAATTTAAAAAGTTTATTTTGCCAAGGTTGAGGATACGCACGCATGGCACAGCCTCAGGAGGATCTGACGACATGTGCCCAAGGTGGTCAGAGCACAGTTTGGTTTTATTCATTTTAGGGAGACATGAGATATTAATCAACATATGTAATATGAACATTGGTTCGGTCTGGAAAGGCAGGACGGCTTGAAGCAAAGGTAGGAAGACTCCAAGCAGGTTTGAGTTTCTGATTAGCCTCTCCAAAGGAGGCAGTCAGATATATAGTTATCTCAGTGAGCATAGGGGTGACTTTGAATAGAATGGGAGGCAGGTTGTCTCTAAGCTATTCCAGGCTTGACTTTTCCCTTTAGCTTAGTGACATGGGGACTGCAACATTTATTTTTCTTTTCCACTACTATTTCTGTTTTTGGCAATTAAATATCTTCTAGTAAATAAGGATGAGGCAAAAACATGTATTTCATATTCAAATTCCTTTTAATCATTTTCAGAGATCTTCCTTTCTTTGTGTAGATCAGGTTTTTCTCTGTTATCATATTTCTTCTGCCAGGAGATCTTTTGTTTTATTTTGTTTTGTTTAACATTTCATATAGTACAAATCTACTGGTACTAAATCTCTGTTTTTCTTTGCCTAAAAAGTCTTAATCTTATTTAGTTTCTAAAACAATATTTTATTTTTACTGAATGTAATATTCTGGGCTTACTGTGTTTTTCTTCCAGCACTTTAAAGATGCTCTTCCATTGTCTTCTCATTTGTATAGATTTTGATGACAAATGTTATGAAATTTGTATCTTTGGTCCTTAGTATGTAATGTGTCTATTTTTCTCTGGCTGCCTTCATAATTGTCTATATTTCCTTTGGTTTGAATATGAGAGGGGAGTGTGTGTGTGTGTGTGTGTGTGTGTGTGTGTCCCACAGCATTTCAATGCTCTGCTCTTTTTTCCCCACTCTTTTTTTCTCTTTCTCTTTTCAGTTTGGGCAATTTCTATCGACTTGTCTTCAAGTTCACTCATTCTTTCTTTAGCTGTGTTGAGTCTACTGACACGTCCATTAGGCACTCTTTATATAGTTCCATTCAACTCTCTTATCATCTCAATCTCTTTGCCAAAATTGCTAGTCTACTCATGTATGGTATCCACCTTTAAAGTAGACATTTAAAGATATTAATCACAGTTATTTTCAATTCCCTCTGTTATATTTGTGACACTTGGGTCATTACTAAGTCTAGTTCTTTTAATTTCTCCTGAAAGTAGATTGTTCATTTTGTTTTGTTCTGTTTTACTGTGGGACTAGCAATTATTGTGATAGATTGAATCAATCAAATCAGGTATTAAAGTTGTTTTAGGTTTTGTGGTTGCTATGGTTATCTTCATGGCACCACAGGATCCAAGTTTGTCTGGTATCAACTTTGTTCTTAGGGTGCAAACTGGCTTGCCAGAGGGTTTTTCTCAAGATTTCTAGTCGACTTTCAGCAGCAGGCCTTCCCTGTGTGTCTGCTGCAGAGAAAGTCTCCTCGTTCTTACCCCTTCCCAGCTATTTCTTCTATGTTCCTAGGGCTTAGGGATGAATATCCTGGATCTTGCCATGCCCCAGTGATAGCCAATATCTAATGGTACCAATCCTTGATAGTCTCTTTTCCTCCCAAAGTTAGAATGTTTTCTTCTGTAACAGTGGATCTTTACTCACACCCTGGAGGATAACAGTGTTTGAAGCTCTTCTAGCAGTCTAGGCTCTTTGTTCCTGAGGGTATAAGCAACTAGGGGGAGTTTTAGTCTTTGCCCCCAGTGGCAGGTGCTCCCCTCCTCCACACCTGTACCATCAAAGGATGGCTTTATTCTATCACCCTACTGCCTGCAGTCTTTGTCATCAGCATCTAGTGAAGTCCATGGAGAAAAGCCTAAAAGAGAGTGTGTACTTCTTGTGCCTGTGGATCCTAGGGCTTCTATGCTCGCTCATTGGTGGACCCTAGTTCTTTGTCAATGTCTTTTTAAAATTACTTGAATTGCTTGTACTTGCTTGTATGGAATCTGGTATAACTTTCTTCAACACTCTACCAAAAGTACGCAGTTCTTGCACTCCATGTCTTCTTGAAGATGACTGTTTTTCCCTAGTTTTCATGCTAGTTGGTTACCCTGCAATCTCAGCTCTTTGATGGGCTCAAGAAAAGTTAATTTTTAGATTGGGGTTTTCTTATTATTAGGGTGGGAGTAACAGTCTTTCCCTAGTATTTGCTTTTTGTACGTTTCCCTAGTATTGTTATATTTTTATTGATAAATTATATGCTGCACTACTGTGCAAATATATAAATTACAAAACATACCCCAAAATAGAAGTAAAAGAGAATGAGATGGATACTTGGTTTGAATGTGGTGACATAAACTCAGCATTCTCTGTTTCTTCCATTTGGAAATCATCCAGAAACAGCAAGGGAAACTGTGCCCCTCTGTGTTTTAAAGACTAACTGCAATGAGGGTGGTTCCTGCCAACAGTCACTATGAGTTTGCTGCTCTTGTCATAAAAACAGTCCCAGTTTTTTCACCTATATGTATGGCCTCTTACTGGTAGAAAGTAAATTTACTTGTTTTTTTCTAAGATATACAACCTTAAAGAAAATTTAAGCAAATGGTTACACAATAAGTCATGTTTACAGAAAACAGTTTGTTTCCATGACAGCAAAGAAGGGAGCCTTTGAATCATGAAAACAAGTCAGTCTCCAAATACTACCCTTGACCTTCCCCTAGAAACCCACCAATTGTCCCAAGAAAAACCAGTCTACTTCAGTATAAGCAATAATAAAAAGAGAACTGACATTGAATACATTCAAAGATACTATGAGAAAAAGGCAGATTTAAAAAGAAAAAAATCTAGTAACAGATGAAGAGCTCTTACAAGAAAAAGTTGACATAATACAGATAATTATGACTGAACATTTGCCATGACTTTTAAAGACTTAAAGCAAGATCATAAAGTAAAAATGCAATAGTCAAGGAAGAGATGATAAAATGTGAAAGTTATAGAATGCTGTAAATATTTCCTCCCTTCCAATAGAGTTATTACCCATCTGGTACAGATTAAAAATACAATTACATATAGAAAAATGACAGAAATAGATAACAGGTAAAGAAGACCCAGCATATGCCTAAGTGGAATCCCAGAAGAAAAACTTTAAAATCATATTGGGGGAGGGGGATTGATGTTAAATATAAAGATGCAAATTAATGTAAAAATATAAATTAAAAACTGCTAAACTATCCAAAGATGTTTATATATATTGAATGATTAAAATATTAAAGATTAAAAGCCCATATTGTATGATAGAGGTATAGAATCAAAATGACCATCACTGAGACATGGCCTAGTGAAATTATTGGGCTTCAAAATGAGGAAATAATTATCTGGGCTGCCTACTCATATAAGTGGTGGAAGAGGTGGGATGGGAATCAAGAGGCCCTCAAACTTCTCAAGAGCAGCATTCAAAAGCAAAAGACAGTGGAGCACTACTTATAAGATCTTGGGGAGAATCTTATATATAAATCATGGATTCTATATCTAGCCAAAAGTTTATTCATGGACAGAGGAAATAGATATACAGTTGAGAATATACTATATTCTCAGGGATTATTACCATAAGATGTTTTTGAGAAAATCAGTACTACAGGACAAATTTCGGCCAACATGCAGAGGACTAGAAGCACAAAGACACAAATGGTCATATAATATACTTAACCATAGAATTAAAACTAAAACAACTGTACAAATGAACAAATTTGTATGGTGTACAAATTATATAGCTAACAAAAAATGGAAAAATATGGGGAAAGAAGGTCTACGGAAGAAGTATGCTGGAATTTTCAGTTACAATAGCCAATCAAAGGATGAAATGTAAACTTGATAAATAGAAATAAAACAAAATGTAATAATGCAAAAGAAACACCATGGAGAAGTAAATAAATGACTAAAATTAGATGGTGGAGAAGAAATAGAGGACTACAGAGACACTGAAGAAATGCCCTGTTTTCATTATTTCTCATTATGAAGAATAATAGATCTGGGATTCTTTTTAAAATAGAGGACTAAGGGTACTATAAAAGGTTATAGTTGTAAAGGTAATTTATAGAAGGAAATAATGTAAACCTTCTTAAATGTCAGAGGAACCACCCATACACAACTACAAAAAAGAAAGACACAGATTATTGAACAATCCTTTAAAATTTTTAAAACATGGAAAATGCAATAAAAACTACAAGACAGAAACAATCTCAAGCACATTTGTAATATGAATAAATGTAAATGAACAAAGACTTAACTATTGTTTTAAAAAATAAGATTTTCAGGTTGTATCACATAGCAAAATCCAATTCTAGGGTCTATACAAGAGATACTAAAACTAAATGTTTGGAAAGGTTAAAAATGAAAGACACAGTTAGATTCAAGCCAAACAGCATTAAACTAGACAAAAGCATACACTTTATAAAGTTAAAATGCACAATTCACAAAAAGCAAATTAAAAGAGTGGTGCTTTGGTAACTAATTAGAGTTATTTAGAGTGACCCTCTATTCCAGCTTACCATGGATAGTTTATCTCTGTTGTCCTGGCTTAATTATTTTTTGAACATTCTTTCATACTTAAAGTATATAGGTTTACATGTTAAATCATATGGTCATTTTAGGCACATTCCAGGAATGCAAGGATGGTTCTATATCAGAAAACATATTCACATAAATTCCTATTGAGTTTTAGCATGTTGCCATCAGCTTCATAACACTGCATGTCATGCTGTATTATATCCTTTGTATTGTATCGTATCATATAGATCTCTGCTTTTTAGCATTCACTTTCTTTGGCTCACTGTATCACAGCTGTGATATATGTTCCTTTTACAGGGTCCCCTAAAAGGCTTTCTGGAAGATTTAGGCAGACTGCAAAAGAAGTTCTATGCCAAAAATCAACGGTTACTTTGTCCTATCAGGACCTACCTGGTTACAGCTAAGAGTGCAGCCAGTTCAGGCGCCCGTGTGCTGAAGAACCTTCGACGCTGGGGTCTAGAGATAGACGAAGCTCTTTTCCTTGCTGGAGCCCCCAAAAGTCCCATCTTAGTGAAGATCCGGCCCCACATCTTCTTTGATGACCACATGTTCCACATTGAAGGGGCACAGAAGTTAGGTTCCATCGCAGCTTATGGCTTTAATAAAAAATTCAGTAGTTAGGGGCAGGGAGGAGAAATGAAGTGGTGATAGTCTGGTATTACAGAAGCCACTTCTTTTGGCTCTCTAGGATAATTAGATAGGTATTTCAGAAAATTGGATCTTAAAACTTTGCTTCTTTGGAAAGGTTTTCTCTTGATTTTTTGGAAAACCTTTTGAACCCTCAAGTTACCATCAAACTACTTCTCTTTGAACTACCAATACTGTTGAATGCCATTACACCTATCTCTGTGTAAGTCATAATGATGACTCTTTAGGATAAGTTTAGAACTTGAATATTTGCATGCTTAAGGGACTGTTTTAGAAGCTTACTTAGTTTCATAAAGCACTGCTCATTTTTGGATGTTTGTAGATAACAATGAATTGTTACCCATCAGCATTGTAGAATAGTGTCTTCAAAGGCAGAAGGAGTATGGTTAAGTACACTCTTGAAAACTGGAGCTTTGTATTCTGTGACTGCTATGGCCAGCTTTTTAACCAAAGCAAAATGAGAATTTCATTCTACCTGCATGATTATAACAATTTCGATACTGCTCATTTAGAAATAAATCATCTGGTTGTTCCTCCAGGGTACGTTCTAAGATAAGTCTTAAACAGAAACTCCTAAGAAAGGTTCTCTGAAAATTATTTGGTGGGTTAAATGCCTCTGGTCCACAGAGTTTCATATTTGAAGTCTCTGGCTTTGGGCCTGGCAGGCTGGCACATCTATATTTGTATGGAAAAAAAAAAAAAAGACCCTAAGCTACCACTTCAAAAAGTGACATGAAGTGTAGTATCCTGGCCCTTCATTGTCATTCTCTTGTGATTTTTGTTTTGTTTTCAACAAAAATTGGTTGGTCATTAAATATATCATATGTTAGGCACAGTGACCTGGTTATTTTCACATGTTACTTCATTTTCTTATCAAATTAAATGTTTGTGACACAGTATTATTATTACCTTTCTTTTTATCAATGAGGAGACTAAGATTCAAAAAGATTAGATAGCTTGTTTAAGGATATGGAGCTAATGAGTGTTAAGAGTAATTAGATTCAAATTCAAATCTTACTTCAAAAATTATAATGAGGTCTCTTTCCTC
This sequence comes from Symphalangus syndactylus, assembly GCF_028878055.3. Taxonomy (NCBI): domain Eukaryota; kingdom Metazoa; phylum Chordata; class Mammalia; order Primates; family Hylobatidae; genus Symphalangus; species Symphalangus syndactylus. Next base: position 93,771,929 of record NC_072440.2, read on the forward strand.
CCTTCCAAATAGAGTTATTAATTTCATGGCCTTTGGACCCATCTGGTACAGATTAATCATTTCATTAACTTCCATGCATAAACTACACAGCAGTTACACTGCACGTCTAAGGATTCCTCCCTCCTCTTTTCCTCCTACCCTCTCCTGCTCTCTCTACCTCCACCTTCATCTCTACTCCACCTGTACATATATATTCCACCCCTGGCTCTAGATGAGAGAAGACCACAGCTGAAACACATCTTCTGATGCTCCCTAATTTTATGTAAACCAGTCCAAAATATATCAGTTGTGACATGTGACACTTACTGAGTACCTACCATTTTGTAGGTGTCCTCCCATGCAAAGACCACAAGAGGTACGCAGACATAATCCTATCCTCTAGGAAACTTAAAACCTTAACAATCTGGTCAAGGAAGTCAAATGTGCAAACTCAAAACAGCCAACACTAGAAGGCTGTTTGTCTTCAGTGCCAGTGAGGGTCACACATGAAGGGAGCAGAGATCTTTATAGGCTGGAAGTGGTCAGGAAAGAAAGACTTGAGGTAGCCTGTGATTTTGATGGATGGGCAAGATGTGAATGGGTAGAAAGGACAATAAAGTGGAAACAGAGATGCTGGGGGATCACTGAGTTTGAGTAGCAGCTTCAAATTGGGGATAGGGTGGTGTAGGACCACCTCTCATGATTCCTGTTCCTGGCGCCTTGTATAATCCCCAGTAAGAGTGCTCTTCCCCACCTCTGAGCTCCATTCTCATTACTCATAAGAAACCTCCTGGAATCCATCCCTTTTTCTTTGTATTCTATTAGTGGCATGTTACATCCTTCCCAAATGTAAGGGAGTGGAAAATGGATTATCACAATTATGGGGGAGTTTGTCTCAAACTACACAAGCTGTGGTTCTTTGTCCTTGTCTGAAGAACCTGCAATGGGTGGAGGGTGGGAAGTGGGAGATCACAGTTTCAGAAAGTAAGCACCCTGAGAGCAGAAATGGTGTCCCATTTCTCTGTGGCTCTAACAGGGAACAGGCAGGGCCAGGCACATATTGGATGGAGAGGCAGACGAACGAATGAGTCTTTAAAAGTAGCTTGGTCTACAGCTATGAAGTTTGTAGCTTGAAGAAGGGTCCCTGTGACACTAACCCTGATATTAATGAGGCATTTTACAGTGAGCCAAGCACTTTGCCTTCTATCGTTGCGTGTAATAGTCCTATGGAGAGGGCAGGGAGGCATTTGTAAATGGCCTGCTCAGAAGCCTATATTTACCATAAGTCCAAGCTTTTCCCATTGTACCTCTGCCAGTGTCAAGATCATTTGAAGATGACTTTCTTTTTTTTTAATAGGGACCAATGACATAATGTTCAGTGGTTCTCAAAGTGTGGTTCCCAGATCTGCAGCAGCAGCAACACCTGGGAACTTGTTAGAATGCAAATTATCAGGCCCCATCCTGTACCTATTGAATTAGAAACCCTAATACTGGGGCCCTGGTTTTTTGTTTTCGTTTTGTTTCATTCCCCCACCCTGAACCCCCACCCCAAGTCCTCCAGATGATTCTGATGTGCATTTAAGTTTGAGAACTACTCGCCCATTCTATTTCCAGCTGATTCATGTTGCTTAATTCTTTGTCTCGTCTATGAAAAACAGTCCTACCTCAGACTTCAGCTTGTCAGCCCATTCCTCAGAAGGTGAACTGAACTGAATTTACAAGTCCCAGGAGCCCTCAAAGGAAAACACACGAAATGCCCTGAAGAGTGGCATTTCTAACAGGGCCTGTACAGAGATCTGTAATTCAAAGTACTCATCAGACATTCCCATGGGGAAGTCCGCCCCTACACTGGGATTTCAATACGTATGAACCCCAGCAGCCTGAATACTGTGCTGGTTGCCTAGCCTCCATCTTTAGGCTGGGAGCGAGTTCCACGGAGGGCGCAGGACCCAGGGCGCTGAACTCTCCCAACCAATCAGGCGCCCCCAGAGGGAAACTACAAGTCCCAGCATGCCCCACGCGCACCGTCAGGGGCCGACCCGCCGCGCCCCAGAGTTCTCCGCGTACAGGTGGTCGCTTGGGTTCCGGCAAGGCGGTGGCTCCGGAACTCCCGTGGAGGGGCCGGTGGGCCCTCGGGCCCCGCGATGGCAGTGGCCACTGCAGCGGCAGTACTGGCAGCTCTGGGCGGGGCGCTGTGGCTGGCGGCCCGGCGGTTCGTGGGGCCCAGAGTCCAGCGGCTGCGCAGAGGCGGGGACCCCGGCCTCATGCACGGGAAGACTGTGCTGATCACCGGGGCGAACAGCGGCCTGGGCCGCGCCACGGCCGCGGAGCTACTGCGCCTGGGGGCGCGGGTGATCATGGGCTGCCGGGACCGCGCGCGCGCCGAGGAGGCGGCGAGTCAGCTCCGCCGCGAGCTCCGCCAGGCCGCGGAGTGCGGCCCAGAGCCCGGCGTCAGCGGGGCGGGCGAGCTAATAGTCCGGGAGCTGGACCTTGCCTCGCTGCGCTCGGTGCGCGCCTTCTGCCAGGAAATGCTCCAGGTGTGGGCCTCGGGGGCCGGGCTGGTGGGGAGAGCCTGGGCACGGGGTCGAGGGGACTGCGGGCTGGGGCTGAGCCGCGAGGGACCGCCCTGGGGTTCAGGGTGTCACCTTGGGAACCGCTGAGGCTGAGAGGAGTCCAAAAAGCCACTTTGAGGCTGCCAGGAAGCTGCAGGGTTGAGAAGGAAAGAGAAACTAACTGGGAGGGCTGCCTTCTGTCCTCTAAGGATGTCGAAAAAGAAATGGGCCCAAGAGAAAATAAATAAACCAGTTTCTGAACATTTCATTTCGTTATGTGAGGACCGCCCCGGAGTAGATCCATGGCCTCTGAATTGTTTTTCCTGTGTCAGAAGTGAATTTGCACCGAGCTGTCTTCAGAACCCCAGAGCACTGGGGGAAGTTGCTAGCCAAGGACCTCAGATCAGTCCTTTAAAAAAAAGTTCTCCCTCCCCCGGCCTCTGCCACTTTTCTGCTGGGGTAGGGAGCTCGCTGCCACAGGTAAACTCAGCACCATCCTTAACAGGACTGTGGCCTGATTTCCAAGTAGAATACAGCTTGGAACCCAGTGGTCATGCTCCATACAGGGACAGGAATAAAAATAATACCCAGCATTACTGAAGATCTGTATGCCAGGAGCTGTTCCAAGCATTTCAGATTTTCCTTTATGTTTTAAATGAAAATGAAGTGTCCTTGCCTATAACTGTCATTGAAGCTACACAGTAACCCTGTGGAGTAGACATTATTATCCCTATTTTACAACGCGAGGAAACAGGCATAGGAAGGCTAGGAAACTTGCTTGTGGTCTGTCTCCAGAACACTTGCTTTTAACCCTTGTTTCCTCCTGCTGCCTGGTAGTGAGGTGTGAGGATTTATTTGTGCAAATGGTGAGTAATTCCACATAAGTGGATGTTCTCTGTTGAGATTGAGGTAGAAGAGTTTCTTGCAGGGATAACTGGCATTCAGAGGGCATTTGTTCAGAAGAGTGAAATTTAAAATTAGCTGGGACAAGAAAGGTGCCTATATGACATGGAGTCTCTTGAGTCTAGAGAAGAGGTTCCCAAATTTTCTCAGTAATTTTTTCATGATGCCCTTAGGCCAGAAATATTTCCCAGTTCATTTATTACGTAGTTAAGTCCAAACAACTGTAAAACCAAAAGTATCTGATACAGGTCTCAATCAATTTAGAAAGTTTATTTTGCCAAGGTTAAGGATGCACCCGTGGCAGAACCTCAGGAGGTCCTGAGGACATGTGCCCAAGGTGGTTGGGGCACATCTTGGTTTTATACATTTTAGGGAGACATGAGACATCAATCACATGTGTAAGATGTACACTGGTTCTCCTGGAAAAGTGGGACAACTCGAAGTGGGGGCTTCCAGGTCATAGGTAGATGGGAGACAAAACGTTGCATTCTTTTGGGTCTTTGATTAGCCTTTTACTGAATACAATTTACATGTGCAGGAGGGATAGAGGAATAATCACTTATGTCTTAAACTGGCTCAGTGAGTCTGCATTTTCACATAAACAACAGGGCAGAGGCAGCAATCAGCTAAGCATTTATGTCAGGTGAGCAGAAGGATGACTAGAGTTCTTTCTTTTGGCACTTGTGAAGATGAGCTATCAATTTATTAGTACATTGCCAGGGTGAAATTCAACAGAACTATTTTAGGGTAAAGATCTTGAGGCCCATGTGGGCAAATTGTGAGGGTTGTAGCTATCTTATTTAGGAATAAAATGGGAGGCAGGTTTGTCTGAGGCAGTTCCCAGCTTGACTTTAACCTTTGACTTAGTGATTTTGGGTTCTGAGATTTATTTTCCTTTGACACAACCTAATAAGTAGTTATGTCCTAACAACTTAGTAGCTATTTGAGAAGATAACATAATTGAAAGAAAAAATGGTATTTTTATTTTGTTCTTAAACAACCATGACTACTAATGGGAAATGTATCCCTGTTGGTCATTACACCAGCGTCTGAAATCTTGGAATCAGATTGGACACTGCCACCCTCGTTTCCTGTTCTAGGTGGATTTTTAGCATTGTTCTTGTTTTTTATTACAGCAACTGCTAACAGCTGCTTAAAAGTCAGCTCCACAAAGAAATAATGTCATTGAAAGGAATATAGCACAATGTAATGTTCAAGCTGTGAACCACCTAGAGCTAGTAGTTTTTGAGGTATTGAGCAAATATCACTGTGTTTCCCTCGAAAATTTAAAATATTCCACAACACCCTGAGAGTTTGCTGCAATGCTGTAGGCCACAGTTTGGGAGCTGTTGCAGAACTAGAGAGTTGGTTTTTTGTTTATTGTTAGTATTTAATTATGTGTAACACAGGTTAAGAAATAATACTCATCGATGAGATTTTGGAAGCATTAAAAATGGATCTATCTGTTCCTCTTTAAAATATAGATGGGGCTGGGTTTGCTTCTTGGGCACTTGAGGCAGAACTAATTAAAAAGTGAGGATGCAAAGAGATAACTAAGTTGTCCTTGCTTCTAAGTATTTCTGTTCCTGCCTGGCTCTGAAGTTAAGTGACTATAATTAGAAGGAAAAAAAAAATGGAAATGTAGATTTCCCACAGGTTGGTATTCTTGGTATTTATTTCATTTATCTCCTAGAATTTAAAAAAATAGTAAATGATAAAATTTTAAAATAACACAAGCCCAGCAAAGAATGCTGGCTAACAAATGATTAATTCAGGAAACTCTTCCAAAGGATTAGTGAAAAAGAATACTCCTTTCTTTCCCCCATGAGTGAACTCTTGCCTTCTTTTTGAAGTTGACTATTGGAAAACCCAAAGATGCTGAGACAGGGCAGAATGAGAAATAGTTAATCCTCTGACAGGTGGGCTTCGATAACAGTTGTGAAATGTAACACATTTTTCTTTTCACTTACAGTTGGCAGAAGGGCCAGTGAAATTTGAAATTTGACCTCATATTAATCATGGGTCATCACAGTGTCTTTACACTTGGAACATGTTGTGCATTTCTTTGTCCATCAAAAGAAACATAGAACAACCGAGAAAAGGCTAGAGAAGACCATCTTACATGATTTAAGGAATAAAAAGACTTCCCTATGAGAACAGTCTAAATTTTAGGACTTTAATTTGGAAAGATACAGAAGCATATGTTCAAAGTATAAAATGTTGACTCTACAGATCTAGAGTCCCCTTTACGCTGGATATTTTTATATTACCTGTTTATTTTTTTCTTAATCTTTGATTATTCTTTATGAATCTCGATTTATTCATGATGTTCTCTCCAGTGTTAAGTTTGCATTTCTGACCTTTTCTATTGCTTGTTTCAGTTTTAAGGAAATGACTTGAAGTTGTTCCACCCCCATGGTGTCATTTACCCTGAGAGAACTACAGAATAAAGCAGCCATAAGTTTGCCCTTGGTGTTGATAACTAGTAGCTCTGGGAATAAACTATGCTTACCTGTTTTCTACAGCATATAGTCTGTCTAGCTTTCATTGCCTCTCTAGCTGTTTTGAAAATCCCAATTAGAACGCCATGCCAGCTTACTTGGTGTCAAAGACTTCATCTTCAGATCTGATCTTATTTTGCTACTTAGGAGTTCTGATACTGGGCAAGTCACTTAGCCTGTGAGCTTCATTTGCTTATACAGTTGTTGGAATTAGATGTGGTGACATGTGAAAAGCACAAAGCCAGGCTCCTGTCAAGCTTCTGCATCTGTTTTTTTTTTCTATTTTTCTCTCAATTATTGGAAGCTCATAGAAGCATTTTGTAGAATTTTAGTAGTTTGCAAGTAGTTTTAAACACTTTATCATAGGTACACTTATAATTTTGATATGATCTCAGTATTAACCTGATAACTCCCAAATTGATATTTTCCTAGTTCAACTGAAATTAAAGGGAGAAATATGGGATTATAGGAGTGCCTTGTCCTCAAATTGACTGTATTTCTGTTTTGAGAAAGATCTTGGTACTGATCACGTAGTCAACTTTCTAGTGCAATGTTAAAGTTTATATATTTGTAAATGTTATTGTTATAAAAGCATAAAGCCAGAAATTAAGTCTTAGATTTAGTTTCTACATCCTTTATTGGAAGATGACTGTGGATAAATATCTTTCTGTATATCATTTTAATAAATGAGAAAAAAGAGCTGTTGAATGAAAGATCATGAATATCAGTATTTATCTGAGGAACATCCTGCAGAGGAATCCTTTTCCCCATTTATTAAACACAAAATTGCCAGTGTTTCAAGTAGTTCTTTGATCAATAGACCAACAACTGAAATTAAATGCTTTTAGTCTCAAGTTCCCATTTTTATTAAAATGTAATTATCATGAACAGAAAAAGCAATACAAGGCATGTGATCTTAATAATTCTGCCATTCTCTTTTTGACATTTAAAGGAAGAGCCTAGGCTGGATGTCTTGATCAATAATGCAGGGATCTTCCAGTGCCCTTACATGAAGACTGAAGATGGGTTTGAGATGCAGTTCGGAGTGAATCATCTGGGGCACTTTCTACTCACCAATCTTCTCCTTGGACTCCTCAAAAGTTCAGCTCCCAGCAGGATTGTGGTAGTTTCTTCCAAACTTTATAAATATGGAGACATCAACTTTGATGACTTGAACAGTGAACAAAGCTATAATAAAAGCTTTTGTTATAGCCGGAGCAAACTGGCTAACATTCTTTTTACCAGGGAACTAGCCCGCCGCTTAGAAGGCACAAATGTCACCGTCAATGTGTTGCATCCTGGTATTGTACGGACAAATCTGGGGAGGCACATACACATTCCACTGTTGGTCAAACCACTCTTCAATTTGGTGTCATGGGCTTTTTTCAAAACTCCAGTAGAAGGTGCCCAGACTTCCATTTATTTGGCCTCTTCACCTGAGGTAGAAGGAGTGTCAGGAAGATACTTTGGGGATTGTAAAGAGGAAGAACTATTGCCCAAAGCTATGGATGAATCTGTTGCAAGAAAACTCTGGGATATCAGTGAAGTGATGGTTGGCCTGCTAAAATAGGAACAAGGAGTAAAAGAGCTGTTTATAAAACTGCATATCAGTTATATCTGTAATCAGGAATGGTGTGGCTTGAGAACTTGTTACTTGAAGAAAAAGAATTTTGATACTGGAATAGCACTGCTAAGAGGTACATGGGGGTATTTTGGAGTTACTGAAAAATTATTTTTGGGATAAGAGAATTTCAGCAAAGATGTGTTAAATATATATAGTAAGTATAAAGAATAATAAGTATAATGAAAAATACAATTATATTGTAAAATTATAACTGGGCAAGCATAGATGACATATTAATATTTGTCAGAATTAAGTAACTCAAAGTGCTATCGAGAGGTTTTTCAAGTATTTTTGAGTTTCATGGCCAAAGTGTTACCTATTTTTACTATGATGTTTGGTGTTTGTGTGGAAATAATCTGCCTGGTGTGTGCACACAAGTCTTACTTGGAATAAATTTACTGATGATAGAAATTCTTAACTGTGCATTTCTTTGGAGGCTTCACTGAATACAGTCCTTTATCATGTCACCATTAGCCTCTGCTGATCTTGGTCTGCCCAGTCTCTTCTTGCCACGTATCTTGTACACTGCTCTGAGAGATAATATTCCTAAAACCCAAATCTATCACATTCCTGCTTAAAAAATAGTGGGTTTTGAGCCTTTAAAAAAAAAAATCTGCAGAATTCTTTCTTCAAAAGAAGTGTTTCACTGAAACATAGAAGCTGGAGGGGTAAAGCAGGTTATTGCAGTGCTGCCAAGGTGGAGTCCCCCACAGCAATTCCTAAAGAGATTTCATAGAATATAGTGGTTTATAAACCACTTTTATTTAGACCAAAGATTAAACTGTTGAAGATAGAGTTGAGGCTCCATGAGACGGCACCATGCTTACCCTATACTCTCACACTCAGCACTGTTCAGTAGAACTTTGCAGTGAGGGAAGGAATACTCTGCATTGTCTGATGTGGTGGACTCTAGAAACATGGGATTATTAAGTATTTCAAATTCAACTGAGAACTGAATTTCTAATTAAATGTAATGTTAATTTAAATAGGCACATGTCTAGCAACTGGTATCTTGGACAGGACATCTCTGGTCATCCCATCAGATAATCCAGTCCTGATTTTAGAACAGTCACCTACTCACTTGCTTTGGGCCTTTCTTTATACTGTTCTTTCAGTCTGGAATACCCTCTCCTTTTTCCTTGGAAATACGACTTACTCTTTAGGTTCCTTTCAAATGTGTTCCTTTCTCCAGCCCCTGTAGGCAGAGACAATTCTCTCTTCCTACTTTTTTTTTCCTCTGATCTTGGTACTTTTACTAGGAGTTTAGTGCACTAATTATTCATTCACAGGTTCAGTTAGATAATCAGAATAGAAATTCTCTAAGGAAAAGAAATTTATTATTAGCTTTCCTCCCTCAAGAATTGAGTATAGTGCCCAGCACACAGTAAAAAAATCAGTAAATAATGGTATGCATAAGAATAATTGAGCCCAAATAGGAATATTGCAGGCATCTGTGTTACAACATCAAAAGTATCTACTTAATTTTAATTATTTGTTTCACTATCTCATATCGGAAAAAGGAATTATAACACTAAAGTATAGACAGTTACACTGAATTTAATGACTATTTAGCCCAGGGATAATGCTTGGTTATTATTTTTAAGACCATTTATAATATCAGCTTATAAGTATCAGTTATTTTCAAGAATGGCAGGATCTTGGCGTATCATGCAGAAGGTCTGTTTTCTGTTAGAGCATTGCCTTGTGAATTGGAGAAACAGTGTATCATCACAGGTGCGTCTCTGCAGGTGTAGTGGATATAGCTGCATCATGTTCTTTGAAACATTGTATTTTTAAAAAGTAATCCTACAAAGAGACCTGCTGAACTTAGAAGTATAGGCAGGAAATACACCAGAATGCAACTTGGAAAAATGGAAGCTAATAAATCTGTCCTACACCTCGACTTCATTAAAAGGGAGCCCCTTTTTTTCATTTAATACCATCTTTTCTGGCTGCATTTTGATACTTGATGCTTTTCAGGGGATTTGGACCTTTTGTAAGAGTTGAGCCTTTCAAAGTTCTTGTTTGTGGCACCATAATAAAAATAGGATATATTAACTTATGATGGAAAACTAGAAACTTATCTGGAAACACCAACTATTAAGGTAAAGTGAGCTGCCATTTGGAAGATGTCCTTCCCACCACTGTGTTTGATGGAATTGAAGACTAAAAGCTCCAAAATGATGAGGTAGATTTTGAAGAAGTCCTTAACTTCCCCTCCTTCTTTCTCCCTTTTACTGACTCACTTTAAACCATTTTACTGGGCAAAGAAATAAGTAAAAGGCAGTCCTGTTATTTGGATACTGTTCTCACCCTCAGCAATATATTAGAGGTGAAACTGTAATGTGCCAGATAATGGAAGAAGTGAGTTGAAAGCCCATTTTCCATGCTGGTTCTCGGCTTCATTTTTTTTGAAAAATTGACTCCTGTTTCAAGCAGCTTATTCTGAGAAGGGTTGAGGTTGCTGGCCTTCTGTTTCAGCTTTGCTGAGAGTAACTATTTTATATAGTGGGGTTCTAAGTAGCATTTAATTGGACAAGGGGTTTCACAGCTTAAACACAACGCCACATTGGGTTTGACTAACAGCTCTACTGTGTAATGCTTCCTGTAACCTTGGCAAGTTTCTTAACCTTTCTGAGCTATTATTTTTTTTGGCTCTATATTGAAATATAAGTGTCTACTTTAAAGGATTACTCAGTGAATGAAAGAGACAGAGTAGGTAAAGTTTAGCAAAGTGCTTGGCACATACGGGCATACATCCATTTCTCCTTCTACAATGCACATAATCATTACTATCCATTAGCAGTAATAGTAATTAGCAGTGCTAGTGGTTAGGCAAGTACATATGATGGAAACAGAACTCTAAACCAAGGGTCAGCAAACTTCATCTAAAAGGCCAGATTTCTTTTTATAATCTTTTAAAAATGTAAAAACCATTTGTAGCCAGCACATACCATACTATTATACTAAAACGACTGGTACAGTCTTCCAGGCCCAATGTACTCGCTTACTTGTTTACCTTTAAGACACCTTGTTTGGGAGTAGTTGTCGTATATGCTGTGACTCCTATTACTCTATAAGGCTGCTGTTGTTTTCCCATATTGTTTCTAATGTTGTGGACAGCTATTTGCTGGCAGACCAGGAAGCCTAGAGAGTGTATTTTAAAAGTCTGTCTCCAGCTATAGCTTCTGGTGTGAGGAAGAGCAGTTATCTGCCTTCAACTCCCTCCCCTGACAAACTTGCTGGGCCTGGCCAGAGATCTGAGGGACTCTGTATTTGAATATTTAATTGATTCCAAATGTCCTATGGAACACTGAAGAGAGAACATGTTACTAATCACCCTTCAGGAGCTTGGCCCCCACAGACAGCTTTAGATGTTCCACAAGCCCTCTCTGGGCGATGGGGAGTTAAATTAGTTACAGATTAACATGGAGAAAGGTAGTTTATTCCTAGAGGAAACTAAGATGGAATGCTTAGTTTTATGCAGAGAGTAAGGAAAAGCTTTTGCTAAGCCAGATGTGTAATCAACGTGCAGTGGAAGCACTTTTAAGCAACTACCATCTAAGATAGTTGCTGTAATAACTGATTCTCCGTTCTTTTTATCTAAAAAAAAAAAAATACAAATGCACATAGCATGTGAAACTCTAGGCTGATAGGCTTTCTTCTAGCACAAAACAGCCCTTCTGCTTCCTCTTGTTCTATTATATACTTAAGAGTGAGTTGTGTACCATTTGTTATTCACTTAGCAAATATTTATTGAGTGCCTATTATGTAACCAGGCATTATTCTAGTTCTGGGCATGCAGGAGGCAACAAAGAAAACCCAACCCAATTTGTGCATGCATATGTCAACTGTGCTGGTTAATAATCATATTACAAATTATTAATCATACCGCAAGTCAATGAAATGTGAGTACAAAGAGAATTTATATGAAAAGTAGAAAAGTAGTTTGTAAAAACTAAATGAAAGCAAGTCACTAAAAATTTGCTGTTGACTAAAGTTTCAAAGCAACTATCAAATACTAAAAATAAATACAAAAATATAAAAGGAGTCTGTAGTTAGTGCTTTGCAAGTAACTTTAAACTTTGAGTCCATTTTAAGGACAAAAAAGCTAGAAATCCGACTCTACTATTTAAGTGAGTACAAGAATACCTCAGAGATACTTCTGATTTTGTTCCAGATCACCACAATAAAGCAAATATTACAATAAAGTGAGTTACACAAACTTTTTTGTTTCTCCATGCATGTAAAAGTTATTTTTATACTATACTGTTGTCTATTAGGTGTCTAAGAGCATTATGTCTAAAAAACAATGTACATACCTTAATTTAAAAAGACTTTTTTTGCTCAAAAACCTCTAACAATTATCTGAGCCTTCAGTGAGTCATTATCCTTTTTCTGGTGGAGGGTCTCACCTCGATGGCTGCTGACTGCAGGGTGGTGGTTGCTGAAGGCTGGGTTGGCTGGAGCAATGTCTGAAAATACAACAACAATGCAGGTTGCCAAATTGATAGACTCTTCCTTCCATGAAATATTTATCTGTAGTATGTGGTGGTATTTACCCACAGTAGAACTTCCTTCAAAATTGAAGTCAATCCTATCAAACCCTGTTGCTGCCTTCTCAACTAAGTTTATGTAATATTCCAAATCCTTTGCTTTCATTTCAGAAATGTTCACAACCTCTTCACCAGGAGTAGAGTCCATCTCCAGAAACCACTTTCTTTGTTCATCCCTAAGAAACAATTCCTCATCTCTTCAAGTTTTATTGTGAGATTGCAGCAGTTCACTCACATCTTTAGGCTCCACTTCCACTTCTCTTGTGATTTTTACCTCATCTGTGTTTACTTCCTCCAAAGAAGGTTTGAACCCTCAAAGTCATCCATGAGGGTTGGACTCAGATTTTTTTCAAATTTCTGTTAATGTTGATATTTTGACCTTGTCCTTTGAATTATGAATGTTCTTAATGGCATCTAGAACTGTTAATACTTTCCCAGAAGATTGTCAATTTATTTTGCCCAGATCCATCAGAGGAATAACTGTGGCAGCTTTAGCCCTAGCAAATGTTATTTCTTAAATAATAAGACTTTAAAGTCAAAATTACTCCTTAATCTATGGGCTGCAGACTAGATGTATCAGCAGACATGAAAACATTAATCATTTTATACATCTCTGTCAGAGTTCTTGGGTGACTATGTGCATCATCAATGAGCAGTAATATTTTGAAAGGCATCTTTTCTAAGCAGTAGGTCTTAACAGTGGACTTAAAATTTCAGTAAAACATGCTGTAAACAGATGTGCTGTCATCCAGACATTGTTGTTCCCCTAACAGCACATAGGCAGAGTAGATTAAACATAATTGTTACAGGCCCTAGAATTTTTAGTATGGTAAATGTGCATTGACGTCAACTTAAAGTCACCAGCTGTATTAGCCCCAAACAAGAGAGTCAGACTGTCCTTTGAAGCTTTGTTTCCATGCATTGACTTCTCTCTAGCTATAAAAGCCTCAGATCACATCTTCTTCCAATGGAAAGCTATTTTGTCTGCATTAAAAATCTGTTGCTTAGTGTATTAGTCCATTTTCACGCTGCTGATAAAGACATACCCAAAGCTGGGCAATTTATAAAGAAAAAGAAGTTTAATGGACTCACAGTTCCATGTGGCGGGGGAGGCCTCACAATCATGGCAGAAGGCGAAAGGCACGTCTTACATGGCTGCAGGGAAGAGAGAAAATGAGAGACAAGCCAAAGAGCTTTCCCTTTATAAACCCACCAGATCTCATGAGACTTATTCGCTACCATGAGAACAGCACGGGAAAGACCCATCCACATGATTCAATTACCTCCCACGGGTCCCTCCCACAACACATGGGAATTGTGGAAGCTACAATTCAAGATGAGATTTCAGTGGGGCACAGTCAAACCATATCACTTAGTGTGGCCACCTTCATCAATGTTCTTAGCTGGCTCTTCTGGATAACTTGCTGTAGCTTCTGCATTAGCACTTGCTGCTTCACCTTGCACTTTAATGTTGCAGAGATGGCTTATTTCCCTAAACCTCATGAACCAACCTCTACTAGCTTCAAACTTATCTTCTGCAGCTTTCTCACCTCTCTTAACCCAGATAGAGTTGAATTAGGGCCTTGCTCTGAATTAGGTTTTGGCTTTAGGGAATATTGTGGCTGGTTTGATCTTAGAAGATCACTTTAGACAGCCCACTAAAACTTTCTCCATATCAGCAATATGAGGCTGTTTCACTTGCTTATCATTCATATGTTTCCTGGAATTGCATGTTTAATTTCTTTCAAGAACTTTTCTTTGGGTTCATAACTTGGCCAACTGTTTGGCATGAGAGGCCTCGCTTTTGGCCTTTCTTGGCTTTCGACATGTCTTCCTCACTAAGCTTAATAGTTCCTAGTTTTGGATTTAAATTGAGAGATGTGAGACTCTTTCTTTCACTTGAATGCTTAGTAGCCATTGTAGGATTATTAATTAATTTCAATATTGTTGTGTCTCAGGGAGTAGGGAAGCCCAAGGAGAGGGAAAGACATGTGGGAATGACTGGAGCAGTCAGAACACACACAACATTTATCGATTACATTTGCCATCTTATATGGGTGGGGCTTCTGGTGCCCCAAAACAATTACTATGATAACATCAAAGATCACTGATTACAAATCACCATTACAGATAAAATAATAAAGTTTGAAATACATTTTTTTTTTTGAGACGGAGTCTTGCTCTGTCGCCCAGACTGGAGTGCAGTGGCACAATCTTAGCTCACTGCAAGCTCCACCTCCTGGGTTCACACCATTCTCCTGCCTCAGCCTCACGAGTAGCTGGAACTACAGGCGCCTGCCACGACGCCCGGCTAATTTTTTATGTTTTTAGTAGAGACAGGGTTTCACCGTGTTAGCCAGGATGGTCTTGATCTCCTGACCTCATGATCCGCCCACCTCAGCCTCCCAAAGTGCTGGGATTACAGGTGTGAGCCACTGCACCCGGCCATAAAGTTTGAAATATTGCTAAGCATTACCAAAATATGACATAGAGACATGAAGTGAGCACAAACCATTGAAAAAATGTCACCAATGGATTTGCTCCATTCAGGGATGCCAGAAACCTTCAGTTTGTTAAAAAAAAAAAAAATGCAGTACCTGCAAAGCACAGTCAGGTGAAGCATGATAAAACAAGGTATTCTCGAACAATGTAAGAAAATGAAATTCCAAGTGAGACCATGCTCAAAAAGGAAAACAACAAAGATACCAGTTGAACCCATAGACTTATATTAGAAGAGAGACAAAGAAATGAACATGTTATATGTTTTAAGTTCAAACATTTTGTGGTACATATAATTCATCTTTTTTATTTTCTGCTTTAATCAACTTTTTAAATGAAACCAACCAATTCAAAATAAGAATGCTTCTATTGTACAGCAGAGGCATCACTTCATATCAGAAGAGTTTTCGTTTGGAGGGATTGACAATAAATGTGTTCTGTGTAGTGAAGCCTGTTTTTCCAAGGAGTTCTAATCTAAATTTGGGAATAGTTTTATTTTTTAAAATGCACCAATATATTGAATTGATAACTTGATATATTTGGTCCTAAAGTGTTTTTGTAGCCAGTTCTTAAAATTTAATTTCATCATCAGATTTGTTTCTCTCTCTCTCATTTAAAAAGCTCCTATTAATTGTGATAAATATGTTTCTGAATGTTTAATAAAGTTATTTTTCAGTATGTCATTTTATATTTGGAAGTTGCCGTGTTACATATGAACTATTCCAGGCTGGTTTGTCCTAAGTTGGGGGTTTGAGAGTCTATTAAAAACAAAAAAGTTTCTACCTTCCTTTATAATGTTGAACTTAAGCACTTGTACCTTCCTCTTTTTTCTTTTTGGTATAACCCACAGATGTAGATAGTTCTCCAGCTTTTAACAGAATGAAATTGGTTCTAAATCTTCCTAATAGCCCCCATTTTTGCTACTATGAGAGTAGTAAGGTGAATAAATAGTAGAATTTTAAGTTGTAAACAGATTCAAATATTTTATCTGTGCAGACATACATATATGTTGGCATTTTAGTTATAACTTGAAGTTATCCACATGGTTTGAGGAAATGTTGAGCACAGAAAAATATATAATCATTATTAGTTTGTGAAAAAAGCAAAGCGAGTTTCTGCCACCAACCCATGAAAGCACAGGAAATGGCTTTGTGTAGTAGGTGTTTGAGTCTAGGCATTCTGTTGACAGAAGTGGGTTCTACCCAGGGGTTTTGTGTTAATGTAATCAAACACTTCAGAGCTGCAGCCTAGCAAGATCAAGTCCACCCACCTCAGAGTTTATCTTTAGCTCATCTGGAAGAGTTTATTTTAAACATTGAACATTGTTTGCTGCTGTTGAAATGAAAGTGAGAGAGTTACAAGCTTTCTTCCACTGCCATCTGGCAGGTTTACTGATGGATCGGGTTCTTTAATCCATGTAACCCTGTGTGTGGGAGCTATTGTCTTTGTGTTGATCATGCAGCTGGCTTGGCTGAACTTTAAAAAGCTTACATAAAGCTATCAAAAGCCATCCTATAGATAAATGAAGTTGAGGATGTTGCAAAAGTCACTGAGGCCTTTTTGGAGAAGGCTTGGATATATATTTTTCATTCTTCACTGAACACACATTTTGCATGTTCTCTTTATGAACTGGAAAAGAGGAAGATAACTGTATTTGGATATTTTGAAAGAAATAACTGAAGCTACCAAAAAAAGTGATTATTCTTAAATAAGAAAAGTATTGTAGCATAGTAGAAAGGAAAGAAACAGCAGATTAGGACGTCCATATTTCATTAAAATAAATGTGGGATGTAAACAGTCATATGCGTGTGATCTTTTCTCGGTGGAGGTTTGTCTGGCTTTTTCTTCAGCCTACATACGGCATAGGGACGTTCAACGATACACTTATTACATACTTAATCATTAGCTGTAGCATCCTTAGGTATAGTACTGTACAGAATCTCATGTAGTATGCTACTAAGTATAATAATTTACAACCAACTCCAGGGCACAGTTTCAACCATATTCTCAAATGCATACATACATCTGCATTAAGAGACTGCATGCAAAGAGTAGACTGTGTAAGATAGGGTATCTTGCATAAATTTTTATATTTGTAGGAACATAAGAAGACAAATGGAACATGAAATATCTTGGATATGGTCAATTGGCATTCAGTTTTCTTTCCTACCTACATCTAGAGTGCCCTTTTTTATCTTGCATGAGTTGGACAATTTAAAAACAAAAAGAAACTACATTGCCTACATCATGAATGAAAACCAGTTTCCAGCAAACATATACCCATGAAATTAGATGTTAAGGAGACAACTGAGCAGGCCTTTTTATCTACTGTTTTTGCCTATTTTCTGCTGGCAAGAAAGGCCATGGAAACAGAGTCAATTTTGTTTAGTTTTGTTTTCTTTGTTTTGATAACAAGAGGCAATTGGGGCAGACTCTACAATGATTCCATGTCGACTCACCTCCTGATGGGTGTTGAGAGGAGGTTGCAGTGGTGGTGGTATCCTGATCCCAGTTCCCTGAAATTTAGATCCTAGTATGACACACATGATGCCATGTGTTTTAACTTGTATTTCCATTGGCAGTCTTTAGGTCTTACAACTTCCTGAAGGTGTAGATTTGGGCAGAATTAGTACCTTCCCCTCACAGGTCAGTTCTTGTGTATTCTTGGAGTCATTTCTATTTCTAGAATCTATGCCATTCTTCCAGCCCTTCCCATTATTTTATACATACTTACATGTTCCTCTCTCATTAAAATATCTGGGATGGATTCTGTTTCATATAACGAATATAATCTACCAGGATTGCTGACCAGAAAGGAAAAACATAAGTTGGTAATTAAAATCACTTTGCAAATGACCAAGCCATGGCGTATATAGAAGGAACAAAGAAATTCAATATTACTACTTGAAGGGCTGGGGGCGGGTTGGGGAAAGAGAGGCAATCAGTATGACATTTCTTTAATCACAATTGTACAATGTTTAAGCCTTAGCTTAGTAGCCTCAGATATTTGAATTTGTCAAAATATCTGTCAATAATGAGAAACCAACAAAAGAACAGGAAACTTTTCTTTGGGTAGCAAAATGTATCCCAATAAAGAAAATCCATTTGGGAAGCCAACTTATACTCAGAATCTTAATTAGTTCTTCTAGAATCAGAGCACAGGAAGTGACTTCTGAGACTGAATGTTTAGTGGCATTAGCAGTAATATCTGCATTAGGCCCATCCTTAAGCAGGAGATTTATATGCTCTGGATGTGCCTCTTTAAGTGGGCCTTGTAATTATGTGTTCTGCTTTGCTGACTTTACTGCATCTGAGTGACATTTTTTAAAAAAATATGTGTTTATCATTTAAATGTTTCTAGCCTGGCTGAGGAAACATTTTGTCTCTGCTGTATGACAGAGAAGTAGAAGGGGCCAAGTGAACCAGCCGCATTCAAAGACACAGGTAAGGTAGAGGAAGATATTATTCTTCCTCTTCCAGCTGGAGACACTGACAGTTGAGAAAAATCTATATCAGGATATAGATATTCCTATATGAGAAATATGAGACTTCATTTCCTAATATGAGATTTCTGGTGAATAGATTAATTTATCACAGCTGTTTTCCATTTAGGAAAAATGTAATAAATACGAGGCTTCCTTCAGCAGCCAACGTGATTAGGACTGTAGAATGACTCGTGATGGATAATCCTGCATAAGTGTTTTGGGTAGTGTGAATGGATTAGAAAGATATTCATGACTGAATCCTTGGTTACCTTAGGAATATTTATTCCTATGTTTATGCTGCAAATCAAGTCAGAGAAGTAGAGATAGGAAGGGATTCAAAGGTTAGTTGTGAGTGGTCAAGCACTAAACTGTGAGTACACTGAAAGCAGGAATCTGTTTGAAGCTTTTCTGTATCCTGCTAACATCTGGAATGGGGCTATTATGTATCAATCACTCACAAAATATTAGGTTGACAAATTAATTAGTTAATTAATGACCTGAAAGCTCAGGTGTCTACCACATTACTGATGGTCAGGGTAGATGGGGCTGATTTGGCTGTCCTGGTAGATGGTCTCTTACTATACCCTAGGAAATGAGTTCCATCTTTATTGAAGAAAAGAGAGCTCTTCTGGCTTGTGAAGCCAATGATGGATTCTTCTTTAACACTCGTATTTAACAGTCAAAATGGTAAGCATGAAAATGCCATTAAGTAAGTGTGGCATTATTTTTGACAATGATAGTCAATCGTAATTGGGAATTAGTATAAGGAAAACTAGAATGTCTACAAAGAAAGGATACAGACAATCATCATCATCATCATCATCATCCTGCCACAAATTCCTCTGGAATTTATTGACTAGCATCTTCTAGTTCTTTCTGCAGATGCCTGTGTACTTTAGTAAGCAGCCTGTCTTCAGTTGACAGATATGACTTGCTAAAGCCAACACAATTAATTTTGCCATATTTAGTATTAATTTACTCCAGCTCTTAATTAATTTTCAAATAAGTTTACATGTAGGAAAAAGAACTAAAGGAGACTTATTTTCTTTTTAAAATAATGCCACATTCTTGCAAATCCCTAAGACCATGGCTTATCAGTTAATAGAATAAAATAGGACATGTGATTAAACTCATTAGGGAAAATTCTTCTAGAATAAAAACTACTATTTATTTGAGATAGTTTACATATATTATCTCTAATTCTTGTAACAACATTGTAAGCTATTCTTATTCCTAATTTATAGATAAGGAAACAGGCTTCAGAAAACTCAAGTGACTCATCTGAAGCCACTATTTGGACCAAAATCTTTAGGGTTTAGAACCTTTGGCTTTTTTACTCTACCAGCAGATCCTTCTTTTAGTGAACTAAAACGATGTACTTAGAAAAAGTTAAAATTTCCTCTGAAATCAAAACAATCATAGATATTTAACTCTCGTATATAGTTATTTTCAAAATCTTTCTCTTTCATATATTCATTTTCTAGAGTAGATATTATTTCAAATAAGATTATTTGTGCCTGATAGGTCAAGAATGCGTTAAAAAAAATTTCACTGACTACTATATTTAGTTTCTCTGTCAACACAAGTTAATTGAAAAGGTTTCTGCATAATATCCCCAAGTGTAAATTATTTATCAGGGTGGTTAAATAACCCAGTGCCACTCTAGAGTGTTGGTTTCCTGCCAGAGGGATATATATCATCTTTCAGGGGGTTGGAGAAATTGCACAAACAACGAACATGTCTGAGTTAAATCACAATATGGTGATCAAAAGAACCATATTACAGTACTATATAGTAAATGCAACTATTTCTTTTGAAATGCAACCGTTTTAACTCTTCAACATCTGCTGAGAATTCAGAGATTAGACATAACTCTGAAAACGCACTCAAGACTCCAAATATTTAGTATAGCTTTCCCACTATACAACCAATAGCACACTTGACATAGCAATATTATTTCATAAAAACTGTCTGAATAAAATTAGAGTTCACAGAGAAAATATTGTGTATTTTCCTTTTCAAAAACGTTATTTAAGGGAATGTCAGCTTATAGACATGATGGGCTAAATCACTTTGACCAATTTTTATTCCAGAACAACTAGAAATTCTGGATGAAATTTAAATAGATAGATACATAGACAGATATCCATATGTCTACATTTTTTTCTTAAAAACATCATAATGGTACAAGCTGGTGAAAAATTTTTAGGTCAAAATCAAGCCAACATGAAGGTGAGAACCCTAAAAATTAATAGAGAATGCAAAATCACTTTTACCCAGAGAGTATTTGTCTTCCTAGAAGAAACAACAATGAATGTGAACGTTTGTTTTTACTGCCTAGCACCTCAAGGACAACAGAAGTGAAAGTCTGCAAAAAATCTGGGGTTTGATAGATACCCACACAGATTCACAATAAGCTGGATTCTGAAGGACCACATGTTTATCTTAAGGTATGCATGAATTAACACTATTACAGTCCTAACTCTCCTATGGAACAGGACAGTTGCCTTAACACTGAGCAGAGAGGGTATGTATAAAAGGAAAAAAAGGAAAATCTTTCCCAGGAAGGTTGCAAGTTAAGCACTGGCCTCCATACAGAAGTACAAATGATTTTACCAGGGCAATCCAAGAAAGTTCAAACCATCAATTTGGTCTAAAATTGTTAGGGACTGATAATATACTAAATGACTGGCAGGAAAAAAACCCACATCTTCTTTGAGGAAGATAACTTCATAAAAAGGCTTGGGCAGCCCCTGTAAATAATTTTTTTAAGGACAGTGAGTAGCACCAAGGATACAGGTACAGATACCATGAGTGAGAATCAGCAGCACTGATTCAAATATTTCAGATATGGGAATCGTCAGACATAGAAAGAAAATAAAGAGAGAATAGGAACAGAGGCAACAATACTTGAAGAGATAATGAAAATTTTCTAGAATTGATGAAAAACAACAATTCACAGCTTCAAGAAGCCTAATTTTAAATAGAAACATTGAAAAGCCATATATTAAAAACTTATGTGTACACGAGTGGACATAAGATCCACAGATGTTCAGAGAATCTTTATTAATAATTGCCAAAACTTGGAAGCAAACTGCCCTTCAATAGGTGAACAATAATAAACTGTGATACATTCAATCAATAAAACAGGATTCCTTCTAACAAGAAAAATGTGCTATCAAGCTATAAAAATACAAGAAGCAACCTTAAATGAATGTTGCTAAGTGATAGAAGCCAAACTCAAAAAGCTTCATACTGTATGATTTGAACTATATGACATTCTGGAAAGGCAAAACTGTGGAGACAGTTTAAAGATTAATGGTTGCCAGAGGTTGAGGGGAGGGAAGAATGAATAGGTAAAGTACAGAGGATGTTTAGGTCATCGAAACTATTCTTTGTGGTATGACAATGGTAGATGCATATCAAAACCCATAGAAACTACTATACCAAAAGTGAATCCTATTTGGAAAAAAAAAAGTATTCATACCAAGATACATCATAAAGAAACTATAGACAACAGAAGTCAAAGAGAAGATCTTAAAAACCACAGAGAAAAAGAGAAAGATCATCATTAAAAGACAGACAATTGATGAACAACTACCTTTTCACCAGCACTTATGTAAGCCAGGACAGAGGAATTAATCTAATGAATAAAAATAACTGCCAACTTAGAATTCTATACTCAATCAAAATATATATCAAGAATGGATATGACACAAAAATGTTAGCAAACGTACCCAAACTGAGAAAACTGGCCACAGCTGAACTATAACAAAGGACATTCTAAATGATTCACTTCAGTTTTAAGGAAAATAATTCCAGATGGAGGTTCTGAGACTTGTGAAATAAGCAAAACCAAAGAAAATATTAAGTAAAAATAAAACTGAAAATTGTATTAGAAAATAATAATATAAAATAATAAAGTAAAATGATAACTTATATCTAGCAATATTTAGGTATAAATCAGGAAGGGGTAAATTGAGTTAAAGTATTCTAAATGTTTTCCATTGTCTAGAAATAATATAAAAGTAAAGACTGATATTAAAATTTAAGTCAAGGTTACGTGATACAATTGAGAGTAGCCATTGAAATAATATTAAGATGGTATAATCTCCAAACTAAGAGAGCAGAAAATAACCAGAAAGATAAAAATAATCTTTCTGAAAAAAAAACATAGTGTGAGTCACAAAATAATATGATATTTAACCAAAACTGCATAGTTACAATAAATGTAACTGATTAAATACTTCTGTAAAAAGAAGAGATTTTAGACTTTTTAAAAAAGTCTAATTTCATGCTGTTTCAAGAGATGCATCTTACATGTAAGTATGAGGATAGGTTGAAAATAAAAGAAAGAAAAAAGATACTTCAGGAAAAAGTAACCAATTGAATAACCAGTTATTCAATTAAGTTATTGAACTTATTCAACTATATTAAGACAAACTAGAACTTAAGCCAAAAACTATTAGCATAGAAAAAGAAGGTCACTTATGATAAGAAAAGTTTTAATTCACCAGGGAAATATAACAGTTAAAAAAAATTGCAAGAATCTAACTGCATGAAAATTTAAAATTGTAGAGTCTCAAACATACAAAACAAAAAGCAGAACTGTGTATCTTCAAGAAAAATAGGCATATCTACTGTCATAGTGGATTTTTAAAATGCGTCTCTCTCAGTAATTGAGAAAACAGACCAAATATCAGTGAGCCTACAGATGGTTTGAACAACAATTTGATTAATAAAGTTGATGCAATGTATAGATATGGAACACTGCACTCAACAACTCCAGGATACCAGGATACATCAAGTTTCAAGCACATGCAGAATTTCAAAATGTGACCTTCTATCGGAGTATAAAGCAAGATTCAACATATATTATGGATTTGAGATTACATGGAATGTATTCTCTAGTCACAATTCAGCTAAAATAAACATCAGTAACTAAATGATAATTTGAAACTTTCGTAAGTTTGAAAGGAGGGAAATATACTT
Organism: Symphalangus syndactylus; assembly: GCF_028878055.3. Taxonomy (NCBI): domain Eukaryota; kingdom Metazoa; phylum Chordata; class Mammalia; order Primates; family Hylobatidae; genus Symphalangus; species Symphalangus syndactylus. The sequence goes on from NC_072440.2 coordinate 93,795,020, forward strand.
CTAAACTATCCATGGATCATGTAAGAAATCAAAATGGAAGTTGTTTTTGTTTTTGTTTTCATTTGTTTTTGAGACCGAGTTTCGCTGTTGTTGCCCAGGCTGTAGTGTAGTGGTGCGATCTCGGTTCACTGCAACCTCCACCTCCCAGATTCAATTCTCCTGCCTCAGGAGAGGCATGCGCCACCACACCTGGTTAATTTTTGTATTTTTAGTAGAGACACGGTTTCTCCATGTTGGTCAGGCTGGTCTCGAACTCCCAAACTCAGGCGGAAGTTTTAAAATATTTGGGAAATAAAAAAGATAATGAAATTATAGTCTTGAATAAATATATAAAAATAGAGCATAACTGGAAATCAATCATTTATGTGATTATCTCCAGAAGTTAAAGAAAGTACAGCAAAAACTAAAGGAAGGTTTAAAAAAATTGAAAGCAAATGAAATGGTTCCTCTACTGCTAACCCTTCTGACACCAAATGTGTGGGGTATCAGTTTTTCAATTCTCTGCAATCACCAGCTGGTTGTCCAATTATTCAATTATATTCTGACGTTATCTACAAATAACTAATATCAGACTCCAAAAGTTAAAGGCACAATCTCACAAGACCACTCTCCCCTACAACTTAAGGTGCAGTCTCACAAGACCACTCTCCCCTACAACTTAAGGCATTGATTCCAAGTAGTGGGTCCACAGGTTACCTACATTTTGTCCAACTTGGCCACAAATCACAGGTTCTCACCAACCTATCCTCAGGTTCAATAATTTGCCCACAGAGAGAGGATCATCCTTCCAGCATATGGATGCCTTCAGCAACTCAGAAGCTCTCTGAACCCCATTGTTAGGGGGTTTTATAGAGGCCCATTATATAGGCATGATTGATTAAATCATTGTACATTGGTGATTGAACTTAATCTCCAGTTCCTCTACCCTCCCCAGAGGCTGAGGAGTGAAACTATAAATTCCAACCCTCTGATCCTGTGGTGTAACCTTTCATTATGAAGAATTAATCCAATCAAATATTCAGCGGCTTAAGAAAAGTTGCAAGAAGTAGGTTGGTTAACATGCCCTGTTCCCTAGAGAGCACTCTGGGGTGCTGAGCCTCTTCCATCACATCTACCAGCAGGCTCTCTTTCTACTTTCCATTGACAAGGTCAGAAGCAGTCATACTTACTGGCTTATGGATGGTGCCCCATCTAAGACTGAGAAAACTGGCAGATGCTTTGCAAGTGGCTTACTTCCTGAGAAGCATGTTGTTATTTTCCCTGGCTCCTTCTGGCATCTGCATCCTCTCATCAGCCTGCTTCATTTGATAATAGTATAAGACCTCTCAAATGCTGTTCGCGTCTGCCTATTTTAGCATTGTCTACTAATACAGAGGAAAGTAGTATATTTTGAGCAGTTTTTCGTGTATCAGGTGTAAACCTAGACAGTTATTTGTGATATAAATCAGTAACCATTTTAATGAGAAAATTGTTATACAAAAGTCAAGTCATTTGCTCACTACCATGCTGTTTGTAACTGAAGAAGCATACGTGCAAACCCATGTCTGCATGCCACCCCAGAAATTCTAATTTAATCAACCTTGGGTGGGCCCCAGGCCTTGACTTATTTTTATAAGAATAATAAATGTTTTGAATAAGCAGTCAGGACTGAGAATGCCTACATTAAGAAGCTCTCCTGAATAACGAAGACAAAAAAATGAGCTTGATCTATGCCAGCTCTCAGGAAACGCATGATGTCTTTGAACAGGACTTACCCTTTGCCTGCATGCTTTCTTGCTTTCTTCTCTCACTCTGGCATCACCCTCTGATATCCCATTCCTGATATTTCTTTAGATTTGGAAGATGTCTTAACCAAAACATTTTAGATACATTACTAATTGTTTTCAACTTTTTCTACTATCTATATGTTACATTGATATCCCTGAAACTTATGTATATGTTGAATTTAGACTTTCATGATCACTAATAAAAAAAACTGTTTGAATTATCCCTAGGACATTTTTGGAGGCCAAAAGTTCTGTTTGACAGTGGCATGTATGTTCTGCAGTGTTCGTGGACTTACATGAATATTGACTGAATTTTATAATTTTTTAAAGAAAGGTTAAAATTTTAAAAAAGAAAGCAATACATCAATCTAAGTTTCATAATTCTAACACATTTGAGACTAAATTGCCAAGTAGTTGATACTCATTTTGTTGTTCCAGTTGAATGATTGAATAAATGAATGAATGAAATGAAATGCGTGTATTGAAAGCAATTGATGACCTTAATGAACCTCAATATGCATTGGGCTTACACTCATTATCATTGTGTTCAATTATAAAATACAATTTAAAACAATTATTAAAGAATAGAAATAAAATGCTAAAAATATTTCTAAGAATAAAGATTTTTATACAGAAATAGTAAGGTATAATTAGAAATTTTGCAATTTATATTTATCTGGGACCAGCTCTTTCTTACAATATATCTATATGCTTGTTCAACTTAAATATATTTGACTTTTATACACATCTAAGAAACAGATCATGTCTAGGAATAGGTGTCTGACTTTGGACTTTGATCTTTATAACACTTTATGAGGTAGGTATTATTAGCCCCTTCTACAGATGAGAAAACTGAGGCTTAGAGGGGGAAGGTGGCAACTGTTAATGAGTAGGGCTGGTGGCCAGTCTTAGGCTTCTACTCATTTACTTGTCATCCTGCAATCCCACAAGCTTTTAGGCCTTTTCCTCACTCAACTTTCATGAATCCCAATGAATGTGATCCAACAAATCCTAAAGAGAGACCCACCTTCTTCCCAGATACTTTTATTTTCATTTTCATTTTAAAGGCTGTTAAATATCCAGTAGAATGATTATCTACTGGTAGACTTTCAAGAGCTGTAAATTAAACTAGAAAAGTGGGTGGCTACTCCTAAATCTCACCTTTCCATACATTAATCCCAGTTATCAGAAAAAAAGAATCTCCTTGGTGAGAACAAGGCTCCAGGCTCTTCTGAGTAGAGGGAAACCTTTTTCAACTGATCACCATCATCTGAAGGGCCTTCAACAGAACTGCATACTACACCAGAATTAAATAAATTAACACGTGTGGTTATAAGAAAGTTAAGCACTATTTATCCACATCATTAGTCATAGAAGTTCTCGTAGGGAGAAACAGCCCAGCCCCACAGGTCAGCCACTTCATGTTTCCCTAACACTTCCACTGTTTTTTAAACACCCGCTTCTTGATTTATGACTGTACTGTGGCCTCAGGCTGGGCCTAATAACGCAGCACGTACCACCCCCGATCAGGGTGACACACACATTTCCTCGCACCAATTTAAGTCATCCCATATGTGGGCTCTCGTCTTTTATACTGCTATCTGGAAGTTCATGAAAACAGGTGACCTGTGTTGCAAGCCAGGGACCTTTACTTCAACATGAAGACTTTCAGCAAATGATTCTTACTTCTCAGCTAACTGCAGCCACTCAGTATTCTTGAAGCCTTTTAGCCTTTTTTCTACCTGCTCCTTATTTTCCTCCAATTGGGTCATTTACTTCCACTGGAAATGCTTTCCCTTATCCTCACCCTGTGTGAACAAGAATTATTTTTCACTTTCCTTACAAAATTGCTACCCAGGTGATGAGCTCCAGGTCACACACCACCACCACAGGAAGCCTTTCTCATTTCCACCTCTGTTGATCCCTTAGCACACTACTGCAAGTCATGGCCATGTTGTGTCTATAACTGGGTCAGATCCATATGTGTTTCTATGCCTGGCACATTTAGGCAACCAGAAAAAGTCAACCAACTATTTTGAAATTATCTATGAGTGTATCTTTTATATTCTAGATATGTACTGAGTGCTAGTGATATACTGATTAATAAGACTGATTGGCCAGGTGTGGCAGCTCATGCCTATAATCCCAGCACACTAGGAGGCCGAGGCGGGTGGATCTCTTGAGGTCGGGAGTTCGAGACCAGCCTGGCCAACATAGTGAAACCCCATCTCTACTAAAAGTACAAAATAGCCAGGCGTGGTGGTGGGAACCTGTATTCCCAGCTACTCGGGAGGCTGAGGCAGGAGAATCGCTTGAACCTAAGAGGCGGAGGTTGCAGTGAACTGAGATCACACCACTGCACTCCAGCCTGGGCAACAGAGCAAGACTCTGTCTCAAAAAACAAAAAATGACTGATTTTTTTTTTCCCCATCAAAGTACTCACAGTCTAGCAGACGTAGATAAATATACACATGCACAAAAAAAGCTATAATGCAAAATGGTAGAGTCTATGGTAAACAGCTCAAAGTATAACTAAACTTGGTTCTTGAGAAGCTTTGGAAAGCATGTAATGTTGAGTTGGCCTGTGAAGCATGGGATCCTTGTGGGAGAAGGGGAAGAGATGTGTTGCAGGCTGTAGAAAAATACATGAGGAGGCACAGAGACGTGGCCTTGGTGTGGCAGGAGAGTGAAGACGACAGAGGACCCTGGAGAGATGGATGAAATGAGTATCACAAAAGGTCTGAAGGGCATGTGGAGGAATGTAAAGGGGACCTAGACTTTTAGACAGTAGGGCACATCAGAGCTTTCTTAGCACATGAATGGCACAGTTAGCACTGATTTCAGATAGATTACAATCACAAGGATAGGGTATATTAAAGTGGGGATGGTGGTGACAGACCAGCTAGTTAGGAGATTGGTACTCTGATCTAAGAAAGAGCTAGTCAGGGTTTCTGCCAGCCTCACAAGAATTGAGAGAAGTGATAGCTACTTTAGGAGAAGAATTGACAGCTCAGGAAATTTACCAGATGTGAGAAGTCAGTAAGAGAGTAGAGGCTAGAAAGATTTTAAATGGGATTAAAATAACAAAACTGATTCTTGGCCTTTGGCACATAGGCATCCCCTTGGCAACTGGCCCACCCTGAAACAGGGCAGAAGAAACTCCAATAACCTCAGCCTTCTCTGGAAGACTTAATCTTCCCAGACCAGTCTGAGGAGAGACTAGAAAGTGACCACTGGTGCCAAAGGAAGGATCTGTCTAGCCCTGAGGCAGCACAATGATTTCTCTTCATTCACTCATCTTTTTAATCCTTTCTTAATCAAACATTTACTAAGCAGCTTCCGTCTGACCTGAAGTAACTTGGTGGAGGAAGTAGGAAATTAGATTTTGTGGGATGAATTTTTTCCCTCTAAATTCATATGTTGAATCCCTAACCCTCACCTTAGAATGTGACTGCATTTGGAAATAGAGCCTTTAAAGAGGTAAATAAGTTAAAATGAAGCCATTAGGGTGAGCCCTCATGTAATCTGACTCATGTCTTTCTAAGAAAAGGACACTTAGACACACAAAGAGATACCAGGGATGCACACAAAGAGGAAAGGCCGAGTGAAGACAGGGAGAAGCCATGGAGAGAAGCCTCAGAAGGAACCGTTGCTGCCGACACCTTGATCTTGGACTTCCAGCCTCTGGAACCATGAGAAAATACATTTCTGTTAAGCCCCTCAGACTGTGCTATTTTGTTATGGCATTTCTAGCAAATGAACACAATGGATGACTACAATTTGTAGTGATGAATTTGATACAGTTGAAACGTGGTACCACAGGGCACAAAGGGAATCGTGATCAATTCAGCCCATGAGATCTAGGGGAGCAAGAAGTCCTCAAATGAGGTTCTGAAGGATGAGCAGGAATTTGCCAAGCAAAAATTGAAGGATGCCATCCTAGGCAGAGGAATTTCTGCTTTTGGCTCCTCAGTTTGTCTCTCCATATTAGTCCTGTCCATTCCCAGGGTCTGTTTGCCTCAGCTCTCTTCCAGCTAGACCCTACTTTGAAAAAGAGCACAAGGTCTGTTCTTTCTCTAGGCAACCACTCTGCTTTGCCTGACTCTGCTTGGCTACATCCCAAGAAAGCTGCCTTCAAGAGTCTGCAAAATCACTGCTGACAGCCACAGCCCACATGGCCCTGCCAGCACAGGCTCCTCCAAATGGCACTTCATCCAGAAAGCATTGACCTAGTCTCATGGATTGGCCCTGCTTGAAACGCATGCCTTTTTGTGCACCACCATGACCAGGGAAATGGTGTTGTTCCCTGATTGCCAGGGCAGCCGGGGTGACAATAGCAACCCTGTGATTGCTGCTATCAGAACCATGTGAAATGGGTTTAGGAAAGAGGAGCTCTCTTATCAAATGTAGAAGGAATACCAGGTAGACAAAAGCAGCAGCTGCTCATTGCAGTATTATTTTTACCACCATTTAGAGAAGAGAAAACAGAGGCTTGGAGAGGAAGTGGCTTGTGAGCATTAAACATTCGTTCATTCATTCAGCCATAAGTTATTAAGCACGTACTATATGTTAAGCACCATGCTAGGTCCTTGGAATCTATTAATGACTGAAACAAACAAACACTTCTAGTTTTATGTAGATTGAACTAGAGGGGAAAGTGACATCGAAAAAAATAAAATTTATAAATCAATTAATTGTATACCAAGAAGGCGATCAGGAAAAAAAATCGGGGAAGGAAAAGGGGTGCAGGCGGAGATAGTAATAATTTCACAGGGTGAGTCTCATTAAGAAGTTTATATGTAGGCAGAGACATAAAGGAGGTGAACCCGTTGGTTAGGCCAAGGAAGCAGCAATACAAGGGCCATAAAGTAGGAGCTGTGTCTGGCATTGTTGGAGAACAAGTAGGCAGGAGGACAATGTGGCTAGAGAAAAGTGAACAAGGTTAGCATATGAGTCAGGGTGATTGGAGCTTAACAGGTATCACCTTAGGTGGCTTGGGTTTCTACTAAGAACTTACAAGGACCTCAGGCCAGTGCTTCCTGTAAGGATGTAGGCTGCCATTAAGGGAAGTGGGAAGCCATCACAGGATTTTCAGCAGATCAGTACTTTGACCTGATTCAGAAGGGTCACTCTGACTGCAGGGGTGAGAATAGACTTCTCTGTATTCTCAGCAGGAGAAGAAAGCACACAGCTTAAATCCATCCCTGGCTTTCTCTGACTCCAGAATCACAGCACTTATCCTGTAGTGTATATGGAGGGCCTGGAGCCCTTGAGTGTGGAAACTTTTAGACAGGGAGACCCTGAGGACTTAGCAAGGCCCGTGTCCTGATAACCCCCATCTTCCTACCTCCAACCAGGTAGAGGGCATTTCCTAACCAGTATTTCATACCTAGAGAATCTTTAGAAAAGTCTCTTTGCCGTCCCCAATCTCTGTGTCAATGAAGAGATTTTATGGGCTTAAGAACCCCATTTGCTTTTTATACAGATTTTTTTCCTAGTCTCTTTTATACTCAAGTGGTATTTTTAAATTAATTTCATTGAAAAGGATATTATTATGAAGCTTGCTTAAATAAATTGTACATGCAAAGATTCTCCAAGCCTCTCCTTCAAAGTAGAGCTCTTTTGTGGGCAAATGAAGCCTCCTTCTGGATTATATTTCTATGTCCAGGTTTGCATAATTATTATTGCTAAAAATGTATCCCTTTTCCTCAGGCCTAACTCTCTGACCTTAGCAGGCAGGATGCTCCCAGAATTGGGCCGGCCCCCTGCAGAGGCCTGGATCTGAGGGAGGAGAGGCGGCCCAGGCAGAGGCAAGCAGGGAGAAGAAGGGCATCCCAGCTCTCTGAGGACCGAGCATTAGCGTTACCTTGGCTGAATGGGGCTGAGCAGGGTATCTTCCTCTCTTCTGACACCACATCACCAGCACCCTGTGAGGGAAGCTCAGGACCTTTGGAGTTGGGAGATGCTTGGTGTGTGCGTAAAAGCAAAGGCTCTAGAGCCAGAGACCTGGGTTCCAGTCTCAATTCTTCCTTCACTAGCTGTGGGTCACCCGGCCAAGTGACTTAATCTCTCTAAACTTAACTTGTCAGTGTGCAATACGACTATATATGGGATAACATGTGTAAACACTCCATGTGGGGCCTGGCACAGAGTAAGAACTCTGAATATTCACCATGTCAATATTCATTTAGATGCAAAAGACCTGAACTCAAGCCCACCCCTGCCCTTTATAAACCTGGGCAAGTTACTCCCTTTTCTGAGTCATTTATGAAATGGAGTTAACGATTCCTGACTATCTTCCAGCATTATTTTGGAGTCTGTATGACATCATAAATGTGGAAGTAACTTGCACGTTCTTATCATTACAAAGCAAATAATCTCCAGGGTTTTGGACTTTCAGAAGCTTCTGATCTGGATAAACTGACAAAAAAAATATGCTTCACAGACTTGGCACAGTTATTTATAGCCTGGATCCCCTAAGCTGTAAAGTATTTCCTATGGGGGAGCATGCAACAGGACCCCTTGTTTTGGTTTTACTAATGAAGCGGGTTTCATATGTTACCTGAGACCTGTAAGCACCACCTGAAACATCCTTGCCATCTACTGCCACTGCACTGCCAACATTTTAGGATACGCTTACTCACTGCCATGTAGTTCAGGGGCAAGGGCGGGAAGAATTGAATAGCAAATGGGCAGAAGGCAATAGAGTGAAAGTGAACGTTGGTACCAAAGAGACCTCCAAGGGAGTCGATGTCAGACAAGCACGTGTAAAATCCCCTTCAGGTAGCTAGTGTTGCACAAGGGTGGAAAGAAATACAAAGCCATAACAATAATGAAAATAGCTAAGGTTTTCAGAGGAAGGAGAACTCACTGGGGTCTGTATGAAAAGCCTTCCTGGAGAAAATCAGAACCGAGAGTAGCTGGAGTACTGGGAAAATAGAAGAGAAGAGCAGGAAGGTACTAAAATCCGAGGCCACCTCTATCCTTTGGTTGTTTAGGACTAAGGGGCGAGACTACTCTGGTGCTTTCAAGATAGCCCATCTGAAGGAGCCACTCCTGAGATTTAAAACTGCAAGAATGCTTTGGTCAGACCTGTGATCCAATGGGCTTCAGGGGGGGTTTGTAGGAGGCAGAACTTCTTGTCAGCCTTAATTTTGGTAAATATACCCACTGCCCAACTCTTTGGCATTGAGTAGGAGAACAGCCCCTAACATTTATGAGCCTTTACCATGTGCCCTTAACACTTGTGTTGGATACAGGTACTCCTGCATTTACAATGGGGTTATACTCGGATAAAACCATCATAAATTGAAAACATCCTAAGTCAAAAATGCTTATTTTCCACCAAATATTTTCACTGTACAATGGTTTTGTCAGGACATAACTCCATCAATGTGTATCACTTTCGTACCACAGCAAAGTAAAAAAAAAAAAAAAAAAATAGTAAATGGAATTACTGTTAAGTTGGGAATCATCTGTAATTTTAGCTTCACAGGAATGACATGATAAGGTCCTATTACTGTACTAATTATTTACTGCTATATAATGAACTACCACAAATTTTAGTGACTTAAAATAACACACATCTATTATCTCATAGTTTCTGTGGGTCAGGAATCCAGGTGTCTTGCCTGGTTCCTTCAGCTCCAGGTCTCTCACACAGCTGCAATCAAGATATCAGCCAGCTCACAGTCACCTCAATTCAACTAGGGTAGGGTTCATTTCCAAGCACCCTCAGTGGCTATTGGTAGGTCTTAGTTCCTTGCTGGCTGTTGGGCAGAGGATGTCCTTGTTTCTTGCCATATAGACCTCTCAATATGGCAGCTTGCTTCCTCATAAAGAGCAAGGAAGGGAGACAACAGGATGGATTTAAATTGATTTCAGAGTCTTTTAAAATCTTATCTCACAAGTGACATCCTGTCACTTATGTGATATTCTCATTAATTACAAGGAAGTTACTAGGTCCACTCCATGAAGGGAATTGCACAAGAGTATGACTACCAAGAGGCTGGGATCTTAGAGGCCTTTCTACCATAAATATGATCTCCATTTTACACGAGAAGAAATGGAAGCTCAGAGAGTTTGGAGAACTTGCTTTCCGGTCTCATAGCCAAAAAACTGGAAGGAGGATATGAATGTGGGTAACCTGAATCCAGAGTGCCAATGCCTTTCATCAGGATGCCCTCCAAATAGCATGAACTGTGCTGTGTGGAAGACAGGCTTTCTTCTTCAGCTATTACCACTGCTGGGGGGCTTGAGTTAAACCCAATTTATTGTGCCAGAGAATAATCTGTACATCTTGCCTGCCACAACTCAGTTTCAGATAGCAATAATTGTGGCCCTGCTGGAGCACAGAGTAAGGCACTCATTAGAGAAAGTCTTGGCCTTTGGAGGATGGAGATATAGAAAAAAAAAAAAAAAAAAAAAACACTGAGTGCCTAGCTGGAACCACCTCAGGGCCTTGGACTTTCATCCATGTGGGGAAGCATTGTCTCCTTATTTTCATGGGGCTCTCTCTTCTCATCCAAGCTACTGCTTGAGGTTTTTCTGTAACCTCTCCAACCTAAAACATCTGACATACCCATCCCTCTCTATTCTATTTTTTTGTTTTATTTTTATAGCATTTCTTCTGATTTGATATTATTTTACTAATTTTGTGTTCAATTGATGATGATCTGTCTTCTTGCACTGGAACATAAGCCTCATGGAAATCAGACCTAGTCTGTCTTATTTACCCTTATGCCCCTAGAACTACATGCAGAAGGCTCTCAATGGATACTTGTGGATTGATTTGCCACATATATAGCAGACTAAGGGTTAATTGGTATTTAGGTTGTATAAATAATACATTCAAAAGGAAGAGACAAATATCCAATGGAAAATCAACCAGAGATGTGAACAGGCATTTCCAGAAAAGGAATCCTGAAATGCAATGAGCTGGAGAGCCCCATTAGTAATCAGAAAAAGAAGATATAAATTTATTTCCAATTGACTGGCAAAAATTAAATGGTTTCACAATCAAACATTATCAAAGCTAGTGACAAACACAAACACTCACATACTACTGGTGAAAATGTAAAGTGGTTCATCTACTTTAGAAAGCAATTTGGCAATGCATAGTTACATTAAAAATTAGCAGCCTCTATGGTCTGCAATTCCACTTCCAGAAGTATATTTTAGAGGAATTCTCAAAGATGTATATGAGAAGACATGTGCAAGAATATTCATTACAGCATTATTTTTAACAGTGAAAAGTTGGAAAACATTCAAATGTCCACCTATAAATAAATACAATGTACTATATATAAAAATTATATTCAGCTGTTAAAAATAATGACCCAAATCTATAATACAAATCTCAAAAACATGTTGATGTCCACTTCTGGTTCTGATGCAGTAGCTGTAGCAAACCACTGTTCTAGCTGAGAACAGTAAGAAAAACATTAAAAAAAATTGTCTTGAAGGCAGCAGAGAGCTGCTGAGGCAGCCAGGAGGTTAAGCTGTGTGCACAATTTTCTGAACTCCACTTTGATGTCTACATTAGCTAATTCTTTGTGCAGGGGCCTGGGAAGCCTGGCAGAGGACAGTTGCTGAGAAATCATAAGGCACTGAGCAGAGAAACATTGGAGTCTGCAACTGCCAAGGCAGCTAGGACTCCAGGGGCCACAATGCCAGGGTGACTGTAGACTCAGGGAAATGACGTAATAGTCGACCGGCACCTAATTATAGAGATATCTGCAGCACGGTATTATTGGGAGAACTGAATAAAATGAATGTGCCCAATGTGATGTCTTCTTGGCAGTGACTTTCCCTGCAGGAGGCAAGGTGGCGTGACTAATGAGCCAAGGATGTCAGGATGGTGCATCTTTAAGAGATGCTTTGCTGGGTAAATCCTATGTGAAATTGTCTAGAAGTAAAAGTTGTGAGTTTAAATCCCAATTCTAATCTTTCCTTTTTTGTTCCATTTCCTCCTCACAACTTCTGTGTTACTTTGTATATTGTACCATATGATAGAAAGTTAGAGGAATTTAAAGAGTCTGCAAAGTGCTCAAAATTGGAAATTACTTCAGTTTTCAAAATGTGTAAAATTAATGAGAATTGCATAATAATCAATAGTGCTGAATTCATTTTAAGCTTTGTTTTCACTACTGCCCCATGGCAACAGTCTCTTTGTTAGCACGCACAAATCGGTCACCAGCCCATTCTGTTGTTTACCAAAAGGAGTTGGCAGGGGGTCATTTTTGTCACTACTCAGTGTTCTTATAATTAAATTTTTTTCTATGTCTTATATCAATGTCACCCAAGGGTGCGTTAAGTAGTGGAAATAGCGCTTTTGCTGAAAAACATTTCTGAGAATAAAAACATTAGGAAACAGGATTAGATGTGATAAAATACTATGATGAGGACCAAATATCTGCCAGGATAACTCGAGCAGTTGATTTAGGAAAACACTACAGATAACCTCATTGAAAATGAGAAGCACTATTAAACAGACATCTCCAAATTTTCAGAAAATCCTTATTGACATATCCTCTATTTATTGGTATAAAAGTAAGTTCAAAAACAAAAACAAAAAAGTTACACTTTCTAATGGTACTTACAGATGTACAAGTCTCAAAAGTGAAATCTATCCTTCTTTACATGTGTGCCTGTAAGAAAATTAGCTTTGAATTATTCAAAAGTGTAATTATGTGACGTTTCCAGCAATGAATCATTTGTGTAGAAAGGGACTCTTACACTGACCTCCACAGAGGCTCTCGTAGGCCATAGTTCTCTGTGGATGGCCTGTCTTCCTACCTAAAGACATCCTGAGAGCAGCATCCAACTCCCCCAGCCTGTGCCCTCCCAGCACAGGGGCCAGGGAGGTTTCCCACAACCCTCTCTCCCCTAGGGCAGTTGTTGGGGGTCTGTAGGGCCAGGATTGCTCCCATACCTCCCAGAAACCTCACCCTGGGCCTAGGGGACAGGCCTAAGAGTGCAGGGCTTCTGATGAGGCTAATACAATGGGCTGGCTAAACCCTGAATAGTTAAAGCCTAAGAACTCGATAAGGCGGTGAAAGCTCAGTGCAAATGACGGCCGCCTTCCAAGTCTTGATAATTTCAGTATGTTTCTCAAACTTTGCAGAGAAGTCCGGCCTCTAGCCAGACTCTCACGATAACCCAAAGCAGCATCACCCTTGCATGTGCCTTTGCCTGGAGCCTTAGTCCCCAGAGCATGTGAAGCAGGTTGAAGGGTGGCAGACAGCATGGCCTAAATGACACTAGGAGCAGGGGGCTTCAGCATCCCCATCACAGCCTGTTTAACAAGTTCTCGCTTTGGGCCTCAATTTCCTTACATGCAAAATGAAGCTTGTGTTAGATTATTTCTGAAATTCCATCTTTTTTTAATCAGTGTATGAAAATAACAAGAAATTGACTATCCACCATCTCCCCGCCAAAAATTTGAACATATATTTTACAACACAACCACAATAACCTTTCCTTCCCTTAGTGCTGATTCCTGCTACCTCGAGTTTAACAATGCTCAGAGACCTTTCCTGTGCTTTCTGTTTTATGATTTGAATATGATGGAGTCCAGAGAAAAAGAAGAAAATGTCTCCCTCTTCTCAGGACTATCCTTCTGTCTCCACCTCTCCAGCTGTGAAATGAGAATAACAATCATTACCATAAGGAAATACTTATCTCCAAGGGATATGGGGAAAGTTCATGAGATAATGGCGCCTGTAGCTGCCAGAGGAGGAGGAAGGGGAGGAGAAGTCCCTGACACCCACCCCAAGGGGTGGTAGCTCTTTAAGGGTCATAGGGAATCGCTCCAGGGGCCCAGGTGGGAGCAAGATGGGGGTGTCAGGAGTGTGGGTTTGCAGCTTGGCTTTATTATTACTATTGTTATTATTATTATTTTTTAACTTCCGGGGTTTTGGTTCCTTGCCTTTCCTCCTCCTGCTGGAAGATTCTGGAGTCAGAGACCCCAGGAACTCCTGCCTTGACATTCCCTTTTTCAGTACTTCTATTCCTGTCTTTGGGACCACTGTCAATATCCTGGCAAACCATTTGACATTTTTCCCCAGCAAAGCTGTTTCTGAGTCTGCATTCAAAAAGCAGACCTTCTTAAAATTAGAATTTGGTCCTGCCGCCCTTCAGCAATTTGAGGTACCCAATCCAGGGTTGAGACAGGCCAGTTTTATTTTTAGGTGTGGATAGTGTCTTGCTGTTCCCCACAGAGAATCTGAATCTTTTTGGCCTGTGGCCACACACTTGTCCTCAAGGCCTCACCATGGCTGGGCTGTGTCAGCTCACACCTGAATCATTGCCTTAGCTGCTACCCAGTACCCTCCAATCTCTCGGTGCTTCATCCATCCCTCTGGGTGCCCTTCCGGCCCCAATACTTTTATCAGCAGCCTTCAGCACGTCCCTACTCAAAGAATCAATTCATAGCTACCTATGCCACATCTGTCTGGGATTTTCAAATACAACACTTTGCTTTTTCATCATGATGAGTTTTGAGGGTGGTAAGCAGTCTTATTATTGTTTCAATCTTAAAAATTAGAAAAGTGGGGCACAGAGAGTAGTTTGCCCCAACTCAGTGTTAGAGATGGAAAGCCAGAGAGGAACCCCAGGATGACTGGATCGAAATATAGGGCTCTGTGTATGCTTGATGGGCTTTCTTCCTTTCTCAGTGATTTTCGGCCTTCACTGAGCATTAGAATCACATATAGAGGATTGAAAAATAATAATTGTTCCAACTCATTCCTCCAAATCCTGTCTGATTCAGCAGGTCTGGGGACTAGTATAGGCATTTTCAAAATGGTGAGACTGTGGTTCTTCCTAAATTGAAAACCACTATCCTCTCAAGTAAAGACCTAATCGTCTTTTCTAGCCTTACCTCCCATGTTATCCAGATACCAACCTTGGGTCAGGCCAGGCTGGTAAATTCATTGTGTCCTGGATTTCTCTTGCTCTATTTGGCCTGTGCTCCTTTGTTTCTATGAGATCCTCTGCCTAGAATGTTCTTCCCAGTCCTCTATCCCTACCCAAGAATTCTCCTGCCAGGGTTCAATTCAATCCTGCCTTTTCCAGGAAGGCTGCCATGAATCTCCACGGCCATGGGGATTCGCCCTTCATGGAATCCTTAGTTTACTCACAGCCAGGAGGAATTATTTTGGCATTTATCATTTATTGCCTTATGTTGCTACAGATCTGTTTCATGGGTTACTCTTATCTCCGCGGAGGGACTGCAAGAGTCACAGAGAGTGTGAGAGAAGGCAGAAAGAATGAATAGAGGATTCAAAGTCAAGAGTCTTGGGTGGGACCCCTGACCCAACCAACTATTGGTGACATGACCCTGAGCTGAGCATGGTTTCCTTACTGTTATTTTTGCTATCATTTGTTCACTTTGTCTTAGAGCTTTAGTGGTCTTCATTCCAAAAAGAAAATAATGTAGGAAACCAATGATTTCAAGATTCTGTATCAAAAAGCACCTAACAGCATTACTGTAATCTCAGAAGCTCTCAATATCTTGCAGGTCTCAATCTGAGACCTAAATCCAAGCCTTCTGTCCAATTCTGTTCTAATTATACCATGCTAATATGAAGACTTGGATTTTCTGAAAAAATCACAACTTAAAAAATGTGATTTTTCATCACATCCTAAATGCAAGGAAATCCCAGGTCTTTACCTGTAAACATGTGTTGAACTAAAGAATGAGCAAATGAAGCACAACTGAAGTTCTATAGGAAACATGCAAAGAGGAAAAAGAGAAGGAATGATCACATCTGACAAGGGAAGTCTGAAACGTCTTTGAAGATGTGATATTTAGCTGTTGAGGTTTTAGGACATAAATAATTTCTCTCTTCCTCTGAGGATTCAGAGTCAATTCAGTATGGGCACTAGGGTCAGAAGGAAGAAGCTCAAACTATCAGTTGGTAACTCTGGATTGGAAAGCAGGCCTCTTTCCCCTGCCTTTGCAGTATAAACCCTCATGAGGGCAGGGCCAGTCCCAGGCAGACGTTCTCACCCTACCCACTGCAGAGGGCATTACTCCTTCATGCCAGTCCTGCCCCCGTGGAGGGACTTGCCCTGAGCATGGGGCTTCATGACTGCCTCTAGAAGGCAATCGCAGGGAGAAAGTAAGTGGGAGCAAGGAAAGAAGCCCTTGATCTACAGGCAGGAGGAGCCCTGCAGACGGACGGATGGTGGAGCTGAGCCGGGTATACTTAGGTCCTGATCCCAGTTACTCCTCTTCCCCTAGGAAGAGCGAGTCAAAGATGGAGCCAGGGGCTGGGAATGATCCTCCATCTTTTCTCCTCCTAAAGAGAGTGGTGAACACTCCACTTTGACTCTCCTCTCTGTGGAAGTAGGAGGTATGGGTAAGTATTTCTCCCTAAAAATGGTCATGACGATAGCAGGCAGACATTTAAGGACAAAAAAGAATCAGAGGAAACTGTATGTATAAATTATATGTATGCATGCTTGATGTGTGAAAATGTGGAACATGTACACGGAAGGGAGTGCTCCCTGGTGCGTGAAGCCTGTGGTGCACAGAAGAAACTAGAGGAGAAGAAGGAAAAAATGATATTGCCGGATTTGGAGAACCTCAAATTCCAGGCTTAGGAGTTTGACTTTGATCATCAGGCAGTGAAAATCTATGCCTTTTATTGGAAACATAACTCTAAAGCATCTGCCTGCGCCAGCATAGCAAGCAGTTCTTTTCATGGCAGAAAAACTGTCCTTAGCCACCCCCTCCACTTGACCTATTTGTGAGCAATCCTAGGTGGAGTCCCCTGGACTCGAGAATGAGATCATGCTGCACATTCACCTAAAATATATTGCAGGAATTCTGCAGCCAAATATCCTTGACATGAATACAGAAACAACAGAAATACAACAAGCAGATGACTGAGAACTGGACCCACTAGTGGGGATTTGGAGGTGGCAGAGTGCAGCCTGTGGAGTGTTTGGCCCCGAGGCTCACATCTTTCTGAGGACAGGGCAGAGCTGCAGTGAGCACTTAGTGAGGGTCAGAGGTAGCATGCAAACATGAGCTTTGGACTCATTAACTCAAGTAAGAAACAGCATTGGGGGAAATAAAGGCTGACCCATCCACAGAGGAATTATATTCAACTCTGGTGAGAACCACACCAACAGTCCAACGAATTTAAGAGATGTACTTAACTAGCATGAGGATGAGTCCTCTAATTTCTGTCTCCAAATTGGATAGCATGGACTCTTTATATTTATTCAGCACACTGCAATGTGTGAAGCCTTCACATGACATTATTCATGAGTTTTCACAAACAGCTCTGTGAAGCAAGGAGAGCTAGGGGAGTACAATCCCCATTTTAGGAAACTGAAGCCATGAGTTCCATGAGGAGGTCTCAACTCAGGCCAGCTCTCCCTCTGGCTCCATTGTAACCTTGTGGTTTTATTGATGGGGGCTTACCTTGAGGAAGAGGATGCAGGAGTTGATCTGGCTCATCAGTCTGTCCCCCTGTAGAGGTACAGGCCTGTGCTAGAGAATATTGTTACGGTCCTTCATCCTATAAGGTACCATCCACACACACTATTTCCAAAGTGACTGAATTTGCTTAATCCAAAGTGGTTAAGTAGAATGACAAACAGAGATGGGGTGTTAAAATTAGGGTTAACTGACAAGATTAAGAACTTCCTATACTGCTAGATTTATTTTCCTCCTTTCCTGGTCTTTTAAATGGGCCTAAAATATATAAAAGTGGATACAGAGGTACAAACTGGTAGCTCTAGGACCAGAAGATGTTTAAACTAGTGTTTTAAAAAGCAATAGTTTGAACATCAAATTCAAGTCATGTACCTTCCAGTTTGACAAGGTTTGTACCATTCCCTATTGTCTTATATCAGACCCACTTTTATTCCTTCAGTCAGTTAACAACAATTATTTACTACACGCCTGTTCTGAGCCGGGCGTGCCCCCATAATTACATTTTCATTACCTGCCTGGGCCCAAAGACATTTGAATAACTGGTCTCCACCCTAGACCACAATCGAGGGGAGCTCATGTGTGACGAATGCTCCTTTATTCCTCTGAGTGTAACCTCCGTACCTGAAGTTTACATCACCTTGAAGCTAGGGTGTTGTAACTAATGTTCACCCTGGGTCTTCAGAGATTGGTTTTTCCAAAGACTCTGCTGTTTTCCTTTTAAAATCCCAGAGCCAGAGGCAAATGGTAGGCATTCCTCTCCCCAGAGCCCAAATAGGTGGCTGAAACCTGCAAACTTTCAGGGACTTGCCCAAGACCCCAAAGGTAGCAGGGAGGCCTCCCGAAAGGACTGGTCCTCTTGATTCCAAGCCCAGAGGTAGATCTCCTGTCCTTGAGGGGCTTTGGTTTCAGACCCTGCCTGAGAGAACAAAAGAGACTTCAGTTGTCACATCGACACAGCCCCGAGCTGCTCTATTTTCTAACTTGGCTGGCTTTCCCCGTGTGCTGTTTCACATCAAATACCTCCTCCCCCCACTTTCCTTCAGATGATTGGTTGAAATTAAATATCCTGAAATTACATTGAAGGGGGGGCGCTAATACAAAATTTTAATCAAAATACAAGCTTAACAGTTCCCAGCCTTTGAAATGCGAAGCAGACACTGGGTCCGCAGGGATGCCCCGACATGTTCTCAGGTGTGAAGTTAGCCAAGGAAGGGGCCCACTCTCTGAACATGAGAATTGCAAGTAAACCAGCACATTGCAAACTCAGGATTTCCAAATGAGGCAGGGCCTTCTCTCCCTTTCAATAGCGTGCATGGGCAGGCCGGCACAGAGGGAAGTTCTCACTGAGGACACTGGAGGAGAAAGGGTCCCTCGTGAAAGGGTCTGGGGGTTCTCCCTGTCCCACCTGGCTTTGATCCATAGGTATGCCATCCAGGGCCTGAAAGCTTAGGAAGGAAAGGTCTGGATCACGGAGCTTGCAGGGGAGGCAAAACCCCTGATAGAGCAAGAGCCACTCTGATGGAATGAGGCAGACATCTGGCGCCCTCTGGTGGCACATGCCCCACCAGACAACACGGAGGCTTTCTCCCTGGATTAACTCTATAAATAGAAGGATGATTTATTAAACAGATTTGAGGCTCATTTGAGGCACTGGGCCATGATTGCTTCGGGGCTCAAATAAGGAGGTTCTTAGGACCCTGCCTCTTATGCAAACACCTGGACTCACTTAGCAAGTCACTAGCATGATCTACATTACAAGTGCATCGGACACTGTTGGCTCAGCCGTTCCCAGCCAGGAGATGCCAAATTCCTCATATATAAAAGGAGCTTTAGTAACTCAAGCAAAATAAGCACACTTTTCCCCGCGCCGCCTTCCCAGAGACCCAGGCGGCAGGGTTTCTGGGAGGATACACAATACCTTGTTACAAACCATGTAATGTTTTAAAAAGTATCTATCTGACAGCCTTGGCTAAAGCCAGATCTTCTATCTCGATTACTTCAATATGTCACATCCATATCGCACCACAGCGTCCAAGCTTTCAGAGCCAAAGCCTCTCTGTCTTGTCCAACCTTCCCATCTGGAAGCAATGAGCTTAATATTCTGGCTCTCCCCCCGTAAAAGCTATGTCACAAAAAAGTAGCAGCCTGTGAACTGCTTTAGCCCCCCAAGACACATCGGAGCTCCTCATTCTCTGCAGGCTCTGTTCAGTCACATTTTAAGGCCCTCCCCTGCTCCTCCCCTCCCTTGCCGCCCCTGTCTTCCAAACAGCCTGAGATGCTCAGCGCAGTACCAGGAGGACAGGAGTGAACTGACAATTATTTATACTTTAATCCTCCTTTATGACATTTTGAGGGATGCAGCTTAAAATATCATGGAGGCTGACAGACTCCCTCTGGACAAATGTGTCTGCTAGAGAAGAAGCATTGCCTTACAAGGACCCTACTGTTTCTGGTGACCTATCAGAGACCAGCTTTGAAGCCTGTCTTGTACCACCTCTCCCACTCACCTTACCTTCTCCAACACTGCTGGAAAGTTTCAGTTCGTGGTGACAATGACCTTCCCTATTGCATGTGCCTTAGTCATTCATTGATTCACTTACTCATCCAATTTGGATTGACTACATGGCATGTCCCTTTCCATGTTCTCTGTTTCATTGCAATGTCAAATGAGTCCCTGGCTCCCAGGAGCCTGAGTCTGTGCAGGAGACCAACCCCACTCCAGAACCATCAGATGAGTGTTCCTCAAAGCATGTTTCATGGGTCACTGCTGCATAGGAATCTTTTGGGTGCCTGTGAAGCATGCCTACATCCTGGCCCCTGCCCAGGCCTCCCAAAAGAGGATCACTGGAAGCCAGGCTTAAGAATGTGCATGTTTAATAAAATTCTCCAATAAGTAAGTTCTACACACATTAAAATCAAGAAACTCACTGAGTTAGGTCAGATGAAGCAGCAAATGACAATGTGCAAAATTCGAAAAGAGACCACATAAACTGAAGACAGAAGTTAGGGCTTTGCCTGGAAATGATGTAATGCTACTGCTGGGTCCCAAGTTCCAGGGTTTTGGAAGATTGGTGTGAGTGGAAATCACCCTCCAGCGGAGCACCTAGGACTTTGGCTCCTTGACTGTTCTCCTTTGCCTGGAAGCTTCTGGGGGCAGAGGCCAGCTCTCGTGTATTGAGTTCTTGGGAAGGGCCTCTGTGTCCTGGAAGGGACTTGAAAGAGCAGCTCATCTAAGCTCTTCATCTGATAGGAAATACATCTAGCTGACCAAGGGGAAGTAGGCTGTTCGAGGTCACACAGTCACTGAAAACAAATGTATTTAGGCTAATTCTTTGGTTTGGAGACATCAGTACTTGGGAAGAAGCCAAGCTCATGTTTCTTAAGGCCTGCATTCTCCAATGTCCTAACGCATTGCCCATTCACTGAAAAAGGATACACTAAAGAATGTTAAAAAGTGCTCATCCGAGAGCCATTTCACAGGCAGGGTTCAAGTGGCCCCGCTTCCTCAGGCGATATGCACAAAACCTGCTTCCTGAAATGCCGTTTGGTTGCACTGGAGTTAACCTCTTTTTGGCAAATTAGTTCATGACCTTGGAACAGTTAAATGAAACTGTAGGCACATCAAGAGGAGGTTATTTGTGTTCTGTCTTTTTTTAGCCCAAGTCTCTGATGTGTTTATTTGGAAGCTTGGCTCGCGCTTACTATCCCACTACTTACAGTTAATCCTGTGTTTTCTTTGAGCTACCTTTAAATCCATGTCAAATGAAAAATACTGCCTGATTTTGAAGTGCGTGGTATTATAAAAAGAATCCCAAGGTTTATGATCTCAAATTTATTGTCAAATGTATTTACTTATCATTTTTCTTTTTTTTTTTTTCCTGACAGAATTCAGCCTAGAAGTTTTTAGTATGAGTCATGAAGGAGCAGGGATGGAAGATGTTATATAGTGTTTCCTGGGGAACTCTGTGCTACCAAGGAGCTGCCCATAGAGAGTGTTCCTCAGTTACAGCCTCTTGAAAAGCAAGTTAGTTTCAAAGGGCAGGGAACACATCTGATTCACGCCTCTATCATTACTATCTAACACTGTGTTAGGCACTCAGGGGCATTCAGTATGTGTTGGCTGGATTAGTGGCCACTGAAATGAGCATGAAGCCGGCGCTTCCTTTTTTGTTTTTATTGAAATGAGCTTTTGAAGAGCTGAAATAGTTTTGTTATTTTTTATACGTCCATGATACAAAACGACTAACTTTCAGAAAATAAAATGTTCTTTTAAAAACAGTTCTATATTCAGTTAAATATTCTGAAAATGACTAAAATTGTATAAATATACACTGGTATCTGATGTTTGCTTTGTACTAGTTATAAAGCAAGATTCAAAAAAATAAGGTTGCTTTTTATAACAATTTTTTAAAACTTAAATCTTTTCAGACATGGAATCAACCCAGGTGCCCATCAAGGGTGGATTCAATTAAGTCAATGTGGTCCGTATACACCATGGAATACTACACAGCCATAAAAAAGAATGAAATCACTTCCGTTGCGGCAACATGGACACAGCTGGAAGCCGTTATTCAAAGCAAACTAGCGCAGAAACAGAAAAACCAAATATCACATATGCTCACTTATAAATGGAAGCTATACATTGGGCACACATGGACATAAAGATAGGAACAATAGACACTGGAGAATAGAAGAGTGGGGAGCAGGGCGGGGAGGGTGGAAAAACGAACTGTTGGGTACTGTGCTCAGCACTGAGTGACAGGATCAATTATACTCCAAACCTCAGCATTACACAACAGATCTTTGTAATAAACCTGCACATGTACCCCTGATTCTTAAAATCAAAGTTGAAAAAGAAAAAGAAAATACCCTAAACCCTTTTCATCAGAACTGTTCTTTTTTACCTGTTTTAGGAATCAGGATCTGTTAATTTTTGGATTTTGGAGTATTCTCAGTAGGACCTGGAGGAGCTACCATGTCCTCCACCAAGGCACTAGGAAAGTCAGCTTCTTGATGTTTAAGGATGAATCAGGTGGCAGAAATCATAGTGGCACCCCCAGCTGTCCCTCCTTCCTCAGCTCTGTGGCTTCTGTCATCTACAAAGGACTGTGGGTAGGATGTGAGGCAAGGATGAAAGATGAAAGAAGAGACAGAGGGTAAGAGAGAAGGGAATCCATCCACTTTCACACTCTTTTCCCAGCCACCCCGGATACCAACACACACACGCTCAACATGGCATGTGAAGAGACACAAAACACTTTTGCTTTTGCATGTTATACGATGGCTTTCACTATGTTCTCAATTGGAGTTATTCAAGGCTCATATTTTGAAGCTGCCAACACACCCTGTGATGGGGGAGAAAGAACATTGATAAATCTTAGTGGTTCCTTCAATGTCTGGCTGTCTTGTCCCATACCCCAAGACCTTGGGCTTAATTGCTCTATTTCCTTCTATACTTGTTTCCTGGGGTCTATCTCACCTCCCAATCAGACTACACACAAGCTCCAGAACCAAAATATGTGTTTCTGCCTTTCTCTGCCTAGCTCAGTGATGGGCACATTATAGATGCTTGCTAATGTTCAATAAATCCAAGAGATGCTCCATAGCCCAGACACACCCATCACCTCTGTAAGAATTCTCTCCAGATTTCTCCAGGCAAGAGACAACCCGGATACCTCTGGGAGATTTAAACAGACTTTAGGAACCTGCAGAGCCATGTTTCTAGTTGACCTCTGAGCTAACTATAAATTTTGAGATAATGGTTAAAACCCACAAAGCTTCCTAGAAATGCCGCTAGACTACATTAGGCAGATTAAGAATCGCAAGATAAATATTTTGCACATTTCCTTCTATTTATCAAGACTCTGCCTTCTGGGGCTGTGGTATTTCAGATGACTCGACTCCTGCAGGGTTAAATCGACTCCATTTGGGTTCACTCTAAACAAGCTCACATTCCAGCCTTGCAGTCACATTCCTGACTTGCACACGCAGGGCCCTCAGCAGGCCTTAATGCACCTTTCACATCCGAACCGTCCATCAGACATTAATGTGACGGAGCCATCACCAGACAAGTTCATTTTGCCATTAATATCCTGGAATAAGAACGTCGAATATACACATCCTGAGATTTAATCTGTAAACAGAGCCCCGAGCGTCTGGGAGAAGGAGGTGTGTTTATACTTCGTTACTGCTACTTCCACCAAGTTAGGTGGGGCTATCTCTGGCACTAAGCAGAGATGTTTTCTCAATGGTTGGAGGGTAAAGTCTGAGATGACGTTTTGACCTGCAATGTCTGCACCCTGATGGCTGATCCTAGGAATGGAGTTCCAGGGCTCTCCCAGTTGCCAACAAACCTTATTCTGAGAGGCCCCAAATGCCAAGGACAGTGCAGTTGTGTTTGGCTAGTGTTTATCTCTGGCCACCTCTGCAGGAGACTCATGGGGATGACTCCCCTTCTTCCAGGAAATGACAAGGGTACAGAGACAAAGGCATCCTCTGTAGTCCCAAGATTCTAAACTCTGCTGTCAGCAGCCATCACTTCAGGGTGTAGGATCCAAAAGCAAATTTGAAAAGAGTTTAGTGATCATTTCTAAAGTATCAAAGTATGTGAGAGACTGATAGTTTGAGTCCCTCAGAACAAATAATTGCGAGCTTCGTCTTTTCCTGCCTATGCCAAAAATTAGCCTGTCCCATTTGCTGTAAGAGCAACAGCTTCTGTTTCTTCTACCCAGTTCAGTGGGACTACAGTTACTGGTTCAGGATTAGGAGACATTAGAAAAAAGGAAAACTTATTTTCTCAGAAGAAGAAGAAAGAAAAGAAGGAAGCAAAAACAACTGTTTGAAATAAGGGTAAAGCATTGCCTTAGAAACTGATTTTGAACAGATTTCCTTTCCTTAAGAGGAGAAGACTCAAACTGGCAGCTACAGAGCACACCCAGCTCGGAAGTATTTTGCTTGGCCCCATCAGGGTTGGCCTGGGGAGTCCCTTTGAAACAGAGGCATGTGTTTGGCTCTGAGAAACTTATTATTTCTACAGATTTGCCCTCTAACACCCAGAGAGAGACACATTGAAGCCTGGGAAGGATGTTAACTCTTGGTGGCACTGTGGTGGCACTGTCTAGACAGAAGCAGTCCTGGGAAGGATCCAGTGCAGACAGTCACCTCTAATTGAGGGCAGGGGGTTATCACTGCTCCCTCTGCTCCTGCTCCCACTCATGCCCTGATTGCCCCACTGCCAGCAACTCCCAACAGGTATCACACACATGCACACACCACACCCGCATGCACACAATTTCTTACTATTTGATATGGCAACAAGGAGTTTCAGCTGAGTGTGAACAGTCTCCTTTGGTATAATATATGCTTTCAGTGTGCCATACTCACACACATTGACCTGCCTGGCCCTGTGGGCACTGGACTTTGTAAGCACCCTGACATCTGCTTTGTTTTATAGGGTCTAGAACTGTCTGTTCTTTCTTTACCTCTGGGAAGACTGGGGCTTATGGTGCAGCCACCAGATAGGAGATCTGCTGCTGAGCCCAAGGCTGAGGCAGCAGGAAAACCACACCCAGTTACTTCCAGTCTGTTCTCTCTGACCAAGGTTCCCTGTCCCTCCAAGAACTAATGCACAGAAACCCTCTCACTGGTGGACACTCCATGGTTAATATTCTTTTCTTTTCTTCTGTGATCAAAAGAAATTCTGCTTCCTCATAGATGCTGGAAGTTCCCTATGGAGAAAAAAAATATTATTATTTCTCTCTCATCTTTTTGCACTCATGGGCTAAGAGCTTCTCAAACCCCAAGGGCTCTGCTCACAATCAGCAAACGAAGGAAAAAGCAGCTGGAAATGCAGCCCGGAGATGTGTTCCCAGGAGTTGAGACTCTGGCTCCCGTAGATTGCACCTCACACATGCACACCCTGTCTGTCTGTGTGCATTTAGAGCACGTTCTCAAGATCAAATCTGATTCTCACAACAACCCCAAGTAACCACAAGGACAAATGTGATGAGTTTCCCACAGTTGACAGAACAAGATGGGATGACTTGTCCAGAGTTAGTGGTGGGGCTGGGACAAAGAATCCTTTTGTCTGGTTTCCCCCATTATTTTTTGCCTTCTGCAATACAATATTTTACATATTAAAAATCCCAAATAAATCAAGTAATGCTATTTAATTTCAAGCTAAGGCTAAGGAAGAAAAAATTTCCAAATTAATTCTTTATAAAATTGTACTAATAGTGTAAATGATTAGAGAGGATGAGAATGACTGGTGGTGGTGGTGGTGGTGGTGGTGGAGGAGTAGGAAAAGGTGGGACAGGAAAAGCAGGTGACTTAGACACTGGAATCTCATCACTTGGAACTTTTTGGATTGCAATTGCATAGCCACGTTCACAGAAACTAGAGTAATAGCAATACTATGGGGACACAGGTTTTGGCACCTAGCAAGAACCAGATCCTGGGATTTGATCTAGGTCGTCGCACTTAATTTTTATAGCCTCACATCTGTGTGTGAGGGAGGTGTTTATTATTATTCCCATATAACAAATAATTGTCATTTAGTTGTGGAATCCATTTTAATAGGCCAGAATGTATCAAGAGCCCTCTGAATATCTAAAATATAACAACAATCAGACACAGAAAGACAAATACCACATGACCTCACTTATATGTGAAATCTAAAAAAAAAAAAATCAAATTCACAGACGTAGAGAGTAGAAAGGTGGTGAGCAGAATCTGGGGAGGGGTGAGTTGGAAAAACAGAGATATTGGTCAAAGGGTACAAGTTTCAGTTAGACAGGAAGAATAAGTTTTACAGATCTATTGTACAGCATGGTGGCTATAGTTAATAAAATGCGTTATTGGTCAACTGATGGTCACAGTCAATTAATGGTGCATCATGTGTATATATCAGGAGAAAAATAGATGCAGGGCACATAGTTAATATAATCTAATATCATAAACATATTTGTGTATATATATATATATATACACATATGTGTATATGTATTTATATAACCCACATACATATTCAAACATGTGTCTATAAAATACCAAAACAACACTAGTAAAATAATGATCGGGTGTTTAATAATTTTCTCATTCATTTAATTTTATAAATTCACAAATAAATTTGTAGTTTTTATTATCATAAAAGATTATAAAGCATGTAATCCCATCACTTTGGGAGGCCAAGGCAGGCCAATCACGAGGTCAAGAGATGGAGACCATCCTGGCCAACATGATGGAACACCGTCTCTGCTAAAAATACAAAAATTAGCTGGGCGTGGTGGCATGCGCCTGTAGTCCCAGCTGCTTGGGAGGCTGAGGCAGGAGAATGGCTTGAACCCAGGAGGCAGAGGTTGTAGTGAGCTGAGATCACACCACCGCACTCCAGCCTGGCAACAGAGTGAGGCTCTGTCTAAAAATAATAATAATAATAAATAATAAAACTTATCTTACAAATGAATGACATAAGCTTCTTTCTGATACTGATTGTTAGAAGTCCTGAAATCTATGTAAAACAGCCATCCTTTCCTCCAAGACCCCATGTGTCACTGGAGCCACAATTTTGAGCTTACTCTAACATATCTAAGATGTCAAGAAAGAAGACAATTTCAGCTTAAGTAGTGTGGCTGGTTAGGTTATTTGAGTAAATTCTCCTTCTGAAAATATCTGAAATGCTATCCAAAATATATTTTTATATAATAAACACAGAAGAGCTTATAATATAGTAAGAAATTATCTGGTCAAAATCTATGTAAAGGCAGGAAACCAGAGATTAAGGGGACACTCATGGCTGCATTTTCCTGAGAGTATTGGGCAAATCAGATTAAAATACAGAGTATGGAAGCCACACACCAAAGGCCTTGCTTTCCCAGGAGGAGAATCCACTAAACAACACATGCCTGTAAAGCTGGGATCCAACCAAAAATAAATCTGCTTTGCCTAATCCACCACAATAAACCTGTGTCTCTCCTTTCCTGCATGGGGCCACATAGAAATCTGTCTTGGTATTGAGAAAATAAAGTCTCTGAGAAGTTGTCACCACAAATTATCCCTAGCACATACTGAGAGTCCAAATTCACAATAATTGTTAAAAATAATCTTCAGACCGGGCATGGTGGCTCATGCCTGTAATCCCAGTACTTTGGGAGGCTGAGGCGGGTGGATCAAGAGGTCAGGAGTTCGAGACCAGCCTGGCCAACATGGTGAAACTCCGTCTCTACTAAAAATACAAAAAAATAAGAAGGCATGGTGGCAGGCGCCTGTAATCCCAGCTACTTGGGAGGCTGAGGCAGGAGAATTGCTTGAACCTGGGAGGCAGAGGTTGCAGTTAGCTGAGATCATGCCACTGCACTCCAGCATGGACGACAGAGCAAGACTGCATCTAGGGGGAAAAAAAATAAAAAAAATAAAAAAATAAATCTTCAAACTGCATAGATTAAAATTGCAGAGGCGAGTATCAGTACTCTCTGGAGGAATGCACTACCATTCTATCCCTGAAGAAGGCCCAGAACTAATTTTCCAAATAAACGCAGCAGCTCACAGTCCAAAAAGAAAAAGGAGACAATAAACCATAAGTAAGAAGCAGCAAACAAACAAACAAAGGCAATAGGTAAAGTTTTGCAAAGACCTAAGATACTAGAATTGTCAGATACAGTTTAATAAATAATTAACTATATGTGTTTAAATACATTAAAAGGAAATCTTTAAAAATCTGTGGAATGGAAATCCACAAAAAATGACAGCAGATTTGACAAAAATTAGAAATTTTTCAAATAAAGAGAACATGATTAAAATTAAAAACTCAATGATCAGTTTTAACCACAGATTAGAGACAGCTAAAAAGTAAAACAGATTCAGAATAAATCATCCAGATTATAACATAAACAAAGAGACCTAAAATGTGATAGAGAAGTTATGAGACATAAAACATTAAGTGAAATGGTCTTAGCATATTTTCAGGCTCCCAGAAGGAGGGCATAGATAACATTTTTAAAAAGAAATATCTGAAGATATAACAGTTTAGAAATTTCTAGAAATGGCAAAAGACATTAATTTAGAGATCCAAGGAATTCAATGAATCAGAAACAGAAAAAAAAATTAAAGAAAGCCAAGTTAAACACATTATAGGAAAACTGGTGAGCACCCCACAGATAAAAAGCTGAAGCTTGGTGGTGCTGGTGGTGGTAATGGCAGGGCACTGAAGGGAAGCATTATCTTTAAGGCAGTGACAGACGAACAGCTGACTTTTGAACAGCAGCAATTTAATCCAGAGAAGTGGAATGATATCTTTATTTTGTGTGTTTGTGTGTGATGGGGGCTGTGAGGAGTACTGCTGTCCTCAAATTCTCTATCTAGAAAACACATCTCTCAGGAATGGGGGCAAAACTAAAACATTTTTAGGTAAATTAAACTATATATTTCTTACCAGCTGACTCTCACTAAAAGAAATTCTGAAAAAAAAAAAAAATTTCAGGCAGAAGAAAACTGATGCCAGATTGAAGGTCTGAGCCATAGGATGGAATAAAAACAGAGAAAGTGGAAATATGTGAATATCTAACAACATCTTACTCTATTCAGATTGCTGTCACAAATTACCATAAAGTAGGTGGCTCGTAAACAATAGAAATTCATTTCTCACAGTTCTAGAGGATGGAAAGTGCAATATCAAGGCAGCACAAAATTTGGTGTCTGGGGAGGGCTCACTCTGCATTTCATACTTGGTGACTTCCTGCTGTATCCTTACATAGCTGAAGGGGCTAGCTAGCTCTCTGGGGTATCTTTTTATAAGGACAGTAATCCCATTCACGAAGGCAGAGGTTTCATCAGCTAATCACCTCCCAAGAACTTCTAATACCTCCGTCTAATGCTATCACACTGGGGATTCAATTTCAACATATTAATTTTGGGAGGGACACAAACATTCAGTCCATAGCAAGTACTGCCTATATAAACATTAAGATAATGTCTATAGACATACAAGACAAAACTAAACATAGAAGAGAAAGTGGGTAACTAGAGCCAATGCAATCTGAAATTCTTACATTGTGCAGAAAGGGTAAAAATGTTGATTAATTTCAGACTTTTATGAGTTTAGCGTTTATGCCTTAATTTCTATGGTAAGTGCTAAAATAACAGAAACAGAGTGCATATTTACTAGAAGTTAAAAAAAAGAATGATAAAAAAACTTCCCATCAAAGTTAAGACAGAAGAAGAAAACAATATAGGAGAACAAATAGAAAGGACAAAATTTTATAAAAGGTAAGTCCATATATAACATACAATATAAATATAGAATAAACGTTCTAATTAAAAAATAAAGATTATTAGACAGTATAAAAATATTCATGTGGAAGCTTTTTATAAGAGACATATATAAACCATAAAGATACAAATAATTCAAAGTAAAAAGATGAAAAATAAATACTGATCACCCACAGGAACTGCTATAGCTATATTAATACTGAACAAAATAGATTATAAGGCAATACGCACAAAATATAAATAGCATCACTTTATAATAATACATATTTTTATTTACTGAGAAAATATAGCAACTCTAAATTTATAAATGTTCATTAATATAGCTTCAAACATAGTTTGCTAAAGTTGACAAAATTACCAGAAGAAATAAGTAAATTCAGAATCAGAGGAAGAAATCTTAACACACCTCTCCCAGTAGCTGATAAAAGTTCAGTCTCCTCGCTCTCAAAAAAAAAACACAAAAACCCTAAAAAATAAAAAAAAATTGGGCACAATTTTTTAACATTATGTCATATTATATTATATTTATTATATTATATTTTTATTGTATGTTTTCTATGTTTAGATAAACAAATACCATTGTGTTACAATTTATTCAGCACAATTTTTAAAAGAACAGTTTATTATTTAAAAGATCTTGGCAACAAAAGTTGAAAGCAAATATCATTAAAAGAGGGTTTATATTAATAAAAAGCTTGCCACAAATATAATTAATGGTTGAAAATTTTCCTTCTGAGTTTTGTACTGAGACAAGGAGGGCTATTGCTCCCCTTTTAAAAAATGATTATACTGAATATCATAAACAGTGGGATAAAGCAACAGAAAGACATCACACAAATGTTAAGAATTAGACAGAAATAAAATTGTCATTATTTACTGATGAAACAGCTGCATATGCGGAAATTCAAAAGAATCTGTAGACAAATTATTAAGAAAGAAAAGTTTCTGGGATCTCATATATATATATTTAGCTAGTCAACAGATATATGATTTTTACAAAATACATATTGCATATATACGTTATCATATATACATTATACATTACCATATTAATACATTATATATGTATATATATATTTGCAGTGTCTCTAGAAAATGAAATTTTAAATTATACAATTTATAATAACATCAAGAAGTAGAAAATATCTAAACATAAATCTTGCAAAAGTTATGCAAAACTTTTACAGAAAATATTGTGAAACTTAGATAAGAGTTATTGCAGAAGACTTAAGTAATTGGAAGAATATACTGTGTTTATGATATCTGGAAGACTTCATATTTTAAATGTTGATTCTTCTCAAATTGGCTTATAGGTTCAGTGCAATGTCAGTCAAAATTCTAAAAGAGGGATGTGTGTGCGTGGAACTTGAAAAGTTGTTTATAATTTTTTTTTTCTTCAGAGACAGGATCTCGCTCTGTCTCCCAGGCTGGAGTGCAGTGGCACAGTCATAACTCGCTGTGGCCTCAAATTCCTGGCCTCATGTGATCCTTCCACCTCAGCCTCCCAATGTACTGGGATTACAGAGGTGAACCACGGTGCCCAGTCTGACAAATCGTTTTTAAATATATATGGAAAAGCAAAAGGAGAAGAGTGACAAAGACATTCTAGAAAAATAACAAATGAAGAGTATTTGCTTTAAAGGAATAAATACTTTCTGTGAAGCTATAATAATTAAGACTGTGGTACTGGTTCAGGGCAAGGAACTAGCAAACAGTATAACTCAAACAAAATTATGTACATATGAACCCTTGAACTGTGATAGAAGTTGCATTTTATTTCATTAAATGAAACATTATTTTCAATAAATGATGCATACGTATATTGACCAACAATACGGAAAAGTGAAATATGGAGACTGTTACCTCACTTTATATGCAAAAATTATTGCATGTCATTTAAATACCTAAATAAGAGAGATAAAACTATATAAATGAAATAAAATTATATAAATGTTTTCTATAATAATATAAGAGAATATCTTCATGGTCTTGGAATAAAGAAGACAAAAATTTATATGAGTCATTAAAGAAACAACTAGTAATTTAACTTTATTAAAAATAAGAGCTTCGGGCTGGGCGCGGTGGCTCACGCCTGTAATCCCAGCACTTTGGGAGGCTGAGGCTCGCAGATCATGAGGTCAGGAGATCGAGACCATCCTGGCTAACATGGTGAAACCCTGTCTCTACTAAAAATACAAAAAATATTAGCCAGGCATGGTGGTGGGCCCCTGTAGTCCCAGCTACGCGGGAGGCTGCGGCAGGAGAATGGCGTGAACCCGGGAGGCGGAGCTTGCAGTGGGCCGAGATCGTGCCATTGCACTCCAGCCTAGGTGACAGAGCAAGACTCCATCTCAAAAAAAAAAGAACTTCTATGTATCAAAGATATCAAAGTTAAAAAGATAACACTAAAAGTAAAACTACAAACCACTGAATTGAAAAGTATCTGCGGCACATACAACTGACAAATATCAGCCATCCAGAACATTTAAAGAACTACATACATCCTGAAGAAAAAAAGAAACAAATGAATACAAAAAAAATAATGAAAAGATATGAACTGGTCTTTTTAAATTGGCCATAAGCTTATGAAAAGTGGTTTAACTTCAGTGGCAATCAGAGACATAAATATTGAAACCACAATGAGAAGTTAAATGTCAAAAAATTTTAAAGTTGCATAATATTAACTTTGGTAAGATGTTTCATTCATCGCTGGTTGGAGGGTAAATTGGTACAATCACTTGAGGAAACATTTGGCAGGATGGAGATTCATGTACTTTATGACCAGTCTTTCTAGACTTGCTGTATATACTATAGAAGCCTTTGTATATGCACACCAGAGGACACGTATGAGCATATTCACACTAACTCAAACTAGAAGTAACCTAGCTGTTCACCAGCAGTAGAATGGCTACCTGTATGAAAGTTTCTTATACCAGGGTATTCTATACAGAAAATAAGATAAATGAACAGCTGCTACATACAATAACATAAGAAAAATCTCTAAACATAATGTTCAATAATGAACAAATCATGGGACTATACATATATATATATGATATATATGCATGTGTGTATATATGTACATCTGTGTGTGTGTGTGTATACAGTGATTCTTTTTGTAAGAAGTTGAAAAATAGCCTAAACTAAACAATACTTTTGAGGAAAATTATAACAGCATTAAAGCTCAAGAAAACAAATAAATGATTATGATGATAGCATAGTGGTTAGCCCTCTTGGATGAGAAGAGGGTTACAATTGCATAGAGGCAGACACAGGGCTTCTGGGGTTCTGGAGGTGCCCCATTTCTTGACCTGGGTGCTGTTTTCACAAGGATTGTTCTTTATAATCATTCATAGAGCCATACACATATATTTTATATATGTTTAAACATAAATTTTTGCTATCTGCAAATGTTTTGAATAAGGAAGAAAGGGAGGGAAAAAGGAAAAAGAGAGGAAAGAGGAAGGGAAGAAGGAAGGGAGTTGGGCAGACTTAACGGATGCAAATGCCAGATCCATCCTCCCCCAGGGTTGGTATCCAAGCCCTTGGGCTTTGCTTATTGTTTGGATGGTTGCATCCACACCCAGTCTGGATACCTTCCTCTGGAACCTGACAGAGCCACCACTCCAAGTTGCCAGTGCAATGAAATTATCACATGTTGAATTTCATACTGACTTTAACCTTTCACCTGTGATCTAGATAAACTTCAAGCTGACAACACCTTGGATTTCAAGAACTTAAGCCTGCACTTTGCTTCTACGAGGAACTGCCAATGTTTTGCCCTCAGGCAAAGAGGAAACCTGATTTCTTTCCCCTGACCACGTCTCAGAATGTCCAGTTCCAGCCGTTAAGATCTCTCCCCTGCTGCAATCTGCTAATTAAGAACATACTCTGTCACCTCTCTCCCTCTCCCTCTTCATCTTCCTCTCCCTTTCCCTCTCCCTCTTTCTCCTCTCTCCACCTCATTTCTTAATTTTTCCCTCCTACTCTTCCTCCCTTTCATAACACTGAATCATTTCTGATTGTCCTGCTTTGTGATACAGTTCAGGGAGGTCTGACACAGAGAAGAACTGTCAGTCTTTCTATTGCTTCAATCACTTCTTTATTATCAAGATAGGGAGAGAAATGCCATTATCTTTCACAACTTCACTTTGTGGGACAGATGTATCTTTAGTAGGCTCCAGAGGACTGCAACAATTCTATACATTAACATAACTTCAAAATCAACCACTTTCTCACTGATATAATTTGGAAATAGACTGAAGTGGGTATAGTTTCTTGCTCTTCTGTCCCTTCCAGGGGACAACAATTAGTGAACCAACCACCCATACGCAACTGTCAATTGGCCACATGAATAGAGTGAGTGGGTAAGTGTTCATGTTCCTAACACATATAAAATATAAAAATAATTTAAGAATATTATAATCTATACATAGATATATTTCATTCTTAGGATCTGCTCTAGCTAAAATAAAAATGATAATCTACCTACTAATTATTAAGCCACTGTTATGTATAAGGCACTATGCTAGTTGCTTGCTATACACTATTTAATTTAATCTTTAATAGTTCTACATGTATATATTGTTTCTTTGCAGACTGAAGTGAACTGAGCTTATAGTGCATATGGGAAAAGTTTCTATATAGTTCAATCTGCATCTAATTTATGCATGGATGCTTAGCAACTGTCAGAAAAGCATTCTGAACACTCCTACATCGGGTGAACATTAAAAGATTCTTTTCCTCAGGAATCTAGAACTAGAGATACCATTTGACCCAGCCATCCCATTACTGGGTATATACCCAAAGGATTATAAATCATGCTGCTATAAAGACACATGCACATGTATGTTTATTGTGGCACTATTCACAATAGCAAAGACTTGGAACCAACCCAAATGTCCAACGATAGACTGGATTAAGAAAATGTGGCACATATACACCATGGAATACTATACAGCCATAAAAATGATGAGTTAATGTCCTTTGTAGGGACATGGATGAAACTGGAAACCATCATTCTCAGTAAACTATCACAAGGACAAAAAACCAAACACTGCATGTTCTCACTCACAGGTGGGAATTGAACAATGAGAACACATGGACACAGGAAGGGCAACATCACACACTGGGGCCTGTTGTTGTCCATGAGAACACATGGACACAGGAAGGGGAACATCACACACTGGGGTGGGGAGAGGAGGGAGGGACAGCATTAGGAGATATACCTAACGTTAAATGACGAGTTAATGGGTGCAGCACACCAACATGGCACATGTATACACATGTAACAAAGCTGCGCGTTGTGCACACGTACCCTAAAACCTAAAGTATAATAAAAAAAAGATTCTTTTCCCTCAAACAGGAAATTTTACAATTGTGTCTTAGAGTTTTAACTAAGTCTGAAACATTAAACAAAAATGAAAATGTAAAATAGAGATAGGATTGCGTAAGTCACGGGGGCATCAAAGAGGATACGGTGGTGGGAGTAGAAAGTGTGGAGATAAGATTCCCAAAATCATTGCATGATACCTTCAGCAACCACTAACAGTAACTTCCAGCCTCAGCAACTCCCTTTGCTTATCAATTTACAACAAGGAAATAGGTGCATCATTCAAATCTATGTAGCAAATATTCATGTCAATGGTGCTTAAAAATTCTGTCATTTTTTCCCCAAAACCCCTACAGAGAATCTCCCACACTGAAAATTAAGCTCAAGGAAAGTTTTGCTTCTCGCAATTTAGCAGTTTTGAGTTTTTCGTGCATGGGCGCCACTCCACCCCATCCCACTCCATCCTAAATTGAGTTTGAGGCTTTTTTGTTTTCACTCTTGCATAACATGAAAACGAGTGAACACATTTTACTCAAAATTTCCATCTGCAAATCCCCTAAGTGGTGTGAAAAATCCTGGAAAATCTCAGAGCAAAAGAGGACGCTAGGAAAAATCAGGACAAGTGGAAACAGCAGTGAGGGACGTAACCTAATGTCTGTGTCAACACAACCAGTGTTGCTCAAAGACATCCGCTCTGCTGTGAGGCTGGGCTGCTAGGTCAAAGCCATGGCTTATTTCTGTTTCACAGTGATGATCAGGAAGCACCTGCCCCCGACAACGACCCAACACGCCTCTCCATTGTCCAGTAGACAAGCCAGGCCCAGTGCCTACAGCCTATCATATGGGCAAGATCCTATAAAAATGATGCCCCAAAAGAAGCATTGGCTCTAATGTAAAAAAGAAAAATTGGAAAATTGACATCAGTATGGTCAAACAGGTATGAAACAGAACATTATTTTAACTAGCAAATTAGAATTCACTTCATATAGAGATATATATACACATATATATTTGTATACATACATATATGTATATGTATGTGTATATGTAGAGAAATCCACAAACAAATATGCATATGTGCATAATATTTAATTGAGATGTGGATACATTTTAGTATGTTTGATATAGTGTGGCATGGGCCTCTTAAAATATGGTCTTTGAAAAGCCCTGCTCAGCTTGCAAACTTTGCAATTTGTTATTCCTTCATTCAAATCGATAAAATTGCTAAGTATCTGTCACTTAAGTAAAGCCAAATAAAGCTGCTATTATGCAAGGTTCTTGAAAGTATATACCTTCCTTCAAAGAACACAAAAATATAGTCGAGGAAGCCAGTCATTTTAAAACAAAAGAAATTATGGTATAATTTTAAAAAGATAATTAGCAAATGACAATATAAACAGGTGAGAGAGAAAAAGGCGATTCTGAAACTGCTATAGGAAAGACCACATGAAGAAGCTGGGTCTTGGGTTAGGTCTCAGAGTAGGGCTGAAGATGTGGGTAAAGGGGGAGGAGTACGTGCTAGAATCGAGGGAATGATGGGGCAGGCAGAGGGAGGGTGTTGAGAGAGGGGCCACAGCCTCAATATCTTTAGTGAACTTGGCTATGCACATTCATAGAGGATGCTGAGAAGAAGCTTTTACTGGTAAGATGGGTAATATTTAATTATGCGAGTGTTAGTTATTTAACATTTAATAGCTAAATCTTCTTTGTCCACCTACAGAGTCAGGAGCACTAGTGGATTCTTGAGAGAGCAGCCAGTAATGGGCCAGCATCAAAGAAGCTGATGAGGGACTTTTTGCACCCCCACAGCTAAAGCAAGAAGACATTGAGGGCCCAGACTAACTACTTCTTTATTCTATTCCAGGATGTCTTCAGAAATCCTTTCTTCGTGATATGCAATGGATGCTATCATTTCAGTCACCGTGATGTCAAAGTGGGAATCAATATTTGAGGGAAGGGAAATATCCCAACCCTGACCATCTACTGGTAAGACTACTGGTAAGACTAGCCTCTCTTCTGTCGGTGGGCCTTTTATCTTCCAAAAAAAGAGTTAAAAAATCAATCTGTGTTCTACGCTCCCACCACATTTTGCTTCTATTACTCTGTAATGGATACCTCCTTCCTTGTGTTAGCATTCAGTGCACACGTGAATACCCCACGTTGCTCACATGTGGGCAAGGCAGTGGTGTCAGAGATACTTCATCTATCTCTGTATCCCCCATACCTAGCACAGGGTCTAGCCACTGGGAGGGGCTCAGTGAGAGGAATAAATGGGAAAAAAATCATATGAATAAATAAAGACAACAAAAATGCACACCCCTACAAATGATGTCATATCCATATACATATATGCATACATTGAGAGAGAGAAAAAAGTGTTTAATTTCCAGAAGAGATATACTTTTTAAAAATTTTTACAAATGAGCAGTAATGCTGGTTTCTTCACATTGCAGAAATTGTTATTGTGAACCACGGTTTCCAAATACCCACCTGAGTATGAAAATGAACCTTTGGTCTTAATAGCAGTAGTGGGTTTGTGTTTCTTGTTCTCAGATTACAGAAATAATGAGGTTAGTGTTGTGTGGAAGGAGAAGTTTCAAAGAACACAACTGGGTCCAAATCTAGCACCCCCAAAGATTGCTTTTGTAATTTTAAAGTGAGTATTCTCTTGGAGGATGAATTTCTCCTCTGCAAAACTAGAACGTAATGATATCACTATTTACAGCAGTTGCTATGAGGATAATACACATGACAATACTCTGTTAATTGTTAAGCATTATAACAATATAAGAGAAAAATACTATGTTTGCCTCAAATGTAGAATTCCTTGCTTTTTAACACTCTGCAAAGCGTTGAATGGAAAGAAAAAGGAATATCCTACAGATTGAAAACCATGCAAAAGAATCCATGCCTTCATGGTTACCTCTCCTCTCCAGATGGTTTCATCCAGAACATTCCCCCATATCCTGGCTGCAAACTCACTGGATTTCCGAAACAAAAGAGGTTACTTTGTCTAACCTTTGACTCCTCTCTGATGAGGAAACAAAGCCTCAGTAAAGGAAAGTGGCTTCTCCAAGCTTAGAGAATGGGATCCCTCATAGGGGAATCTGAACATGCCCTGAATCCTAACTCACCTCTTTCCCCTGGGCCACACTGTCCTCATGAGAAAATATGTCATGTTTCTGCATTTGAGGTTGTCCATGTTTTCCTTTATTCAGTTTCCTATGTGAACAAAAAGTATGGCTGAGGGTTTTGTGGGGAGGAAGTTGAGGCCAAACAATGTTCTTGCTTGTTTTTACAGCATGCACCATGAAATTAGGGTAATAGAGGTTGAGATGTTGTAGAATCTAACAGAAAGATGATAGGTTTTGGAATCAAGCCTGGGTTTGAATTCTGACTTTTACCCCGGTCCCATGCTCAACCCCCTAAGCACATACAGCTTACTCTGAAATCATGGGAAAGTTATTTAAATTTTGTAAGTTTTAGTTTCTTTTGTAAATGGAGGAAACTGACAGAAATCAAGAGTTGTGCTGTGGATAGTTAATTGAGCTCACATTTGCAAAGCACGTAACACAGTGCTTGGTTCATAGATAGTGGAGATGGCTATTTTCTTATAGTAGTATGATTAAAGAGTTTTATGCTATAGTCCATGGTTCTCTGCTTTATCTAATAATGGGATAGTAAAACATTTCCTAGAATAGGGAGAAAAACAAAAGGAGACTATTAGATTTATATAAGCAATTTCATCTAATTTTGGCTAGTTCCTAAAATTAGGTTTTTTTTTTAAGGCTGACCACTAAATGCTTTTATGATTATACAAAAGCACAGAAAGAGCACTTTGGATTAATAAATGCTTGTTAACAAGCTAGAAATATGAAACAAGATTTGTAGATGATAACACTACTATGGTAATGGTTTTCTACAAAACTAAGAAAAATTTAAAAATTTGACTGTATGAATTAATATTCCACATGCATATAACACAAGAAATTTAATAGACACAAATTTATGATGATCAGTTTTGGACAAACTACCCAAAGATGAAGGGGAAGGATTACTTAAGTTGTTCCGAGAAAGCATGGTGAACCACAATCTATCTGGGAGTTCACAACGTCACAGTGAAGCATTGCTACACACTCACTGGGATGTGTTCCAAGTGGCATGTCATGTATAGCCCATGAGGGAGACTGTTTCATCTACCTCATGCATTCTTTAGATACAAGCAAGAGATTCAGGTATGGCCTGGCACTTACAAGAAGAACAGCTCTTATTCAGAGATGAGAAACAAATATGAACAGAAAGATGGAAAACAGTTGCTATATGAGACATACGAAGTCAGGTATAAGCTTTGGTTTGTAGCATCTGCTTTGAAGCAGCAAAGTATTTCTTTCTAGGGTCTTTGACATTGCATATAACAATACTTTTCTTAGTGGATTGTTTAAAAATATGTTTTGCTGCACTTAACAACAAAGTTTCAGAAGCTCTAAGGATATACATATTTTACTTATTTATTATACAGAAAAAGTAATTAGTTTGGGGTGGGTATGATAGCTCCGAGGATATCAGAAATTTAGTCTAACTCTGTTTAAATTTTCTACTTCTTTCATACATAGCTTCTTCCATCCTCAAGTTTACTTCATGTCATAAGATATGAGCTGGGGCCTGACCACCCCATACACATTTCAGGTAGCAGGAAGGAAGAAGAAGGAGTTCAGTTGAGTCAGTCTTAGAGTTTTTGGGGAAGCTCTGCCCACACCTCCACTACCTTGACTTGCGTTTTATAGATCATTGACCCTTAATAGCTGTAAAGGAGGCTGAGGAATTTCATATTTTATCTCTGCCTTTTGCTGCACTGAATAAAGTCAGGGGAGTGTTTTTAAAACAGAAGAGGAGAATGGGTATTACGTAGGCAACTAAGTCTCTTCTACAATTGTGCTTCCCAGCTAACATTCAAACTGGAACTTCACTGGTGATGTGATTTCCTGAAGTCAGAGATAAAATTTCTTTACTTTTACAAAAAAAAGTTGTATTTCTGAAAAACATTTAATACTGATTTACAATTTGCAAAGAATCTTCATACATATGAGCTATTTGATTTTCACAGCAATCATGGACTGGATAAAGAAAATGTAATACGTATACACCATTGAATACTATGCAGCCATAAAAAAGAATAAGATCATGTCTTCTGCAGGGACATGGATGGAGCTGGAGGCCATCATCTCAGCAAACTAACGCAGGAACAGAAAACAAAATACTACATATTCTCATTTATAAGTGGGAGGTAAATGATGAGAACACATGGACACATAGGGGAGAATAACACAAAATGGATCGTATCAGAGGGTGGAGGGTGGGGTGAGAGAGAGGATCAGGAAAAATAACGAATGGGTACTAGGCTTAATACCTGGGTGTTGAAATTACCTGTACAAAAAACCCACATGACAAAAGTTTACCTATGTAACAAACCTGCATATGTACCCCTGAACTTAAAATAAAAGTTTAAAAAGGAAATATTTTGTGGACATCGTCAAAGAATAAAATAAGCTTAGAAAAGCTTAACAAATTGCCAAAGGCTAACCAGTTAGTAAGTGGATGAAACAAGATTTAAACCAGATCTGACAGACTCCAAAGCCCACATTCTTTTGTTGGAAAATTGATTAACAAGCTGTCAAGTCCCCCTAATTATTTTTTAACTAGGAAGTTATGATTTTCCACTTATTCTATCCTTTATTTGTAGCCAACTATGTCTTTAAAAAAAAAAAAAGGTTAGCAAAATCAAAATTATTTAACCTAGGGTGGAGAAAGGAAGGAAAGGAAAGCAAAGAAGGAAAGGAAGCTAGCTCACATGTATTATTTACTAACTTCTTTTTAAACGCATGACCTTATTCTACCCTTCCAGCAGCTGTGTTGAGTAGGTAATATTATTCCACTGATGAGGAAACTGAGATCAGAGAGGTGATGGAACTCTCGTAAGCTCATCCTGTCAGTAAGTGACAGATGAGGATTTTAGCACCACTCTTTTTGACTCCCTACCTGAACTTTAATTTATTAATATCTCAAATTATTTGAAAGGTTGTTTCCTGATTATTTATCCATATGGAGGTGTGCAATAATGAAGATACAAAACAAAGTAAAAGCTATGTTAGTTGAACAGTAGAACTTCCGAATAATGAGAAGAAAATCAAACAAATAATAAGAGCCTGTAAAAGATTTGAAGTATTTATTACTACCTCTTTAGGAAGTTCGCAAATGGCCCTTTGTCCTAGTTGGTTTAAACATACATTTGTTTTAAAGAGGAGCGGCCTATAGTTTTCTCAACTGACATATTTAGTTTTAAGTTCACAGTAATAATAGCTAATATCAAATACTAATATATGACTAAGGTTACTAAATGTTGCATGAGATATAATTACATATATACACACATACATATATACGTTATTTATCTTAAATTCAAATTTAATGGAGTTTCTAAATTTTCATTTGCTAAATCTAGCAATCCTATATGTGCCTATATGCATATGGCTTCATTTAACTCTTGCAACAACTCTTGATAGGGTAAGATAAGGTTATGGATATCTAGGGAGGTTAATTTCAAGATCACACAATTACAATATGAGGATTCACATTCATATACGTCTGCCTCATAGTCTATGGTCATAACATATTTTCTCGAGGGTTGCAGATGAAAACAACCTTGACATTCTCTAACAATTAAATCATTTAACTATTTATTGATTATTCTAAAAGAGGAGAGGGAGCCCATGAAAGCCATAAAGAATAAAAAATCTGCCTCCTGAACAAAGGCTAAAGTAGGTGATACTTTTAATATCTTCCAGATCATTAAGAGAAGCAAAGAAATGTCCTTTTTGAGAATCATTAAAGCAGTAGTTCTCAACAGGGGGAGATTTTCACCCAGGGGAACATTTGGTGATATCTGGAGACATTTTTGGTTGTCACAATTGGAGGTACTACTGGAATCTAGTGGGTA
This sequence comes from Symphalangus syndactylus, assembly GCF_028878055.3. Classification (NCBI taxonomy): domain Eukaryota; kingdom Metazoa; phylum Chordata; class Mammalia; order Primates; family Hylobatidae; genus Symphalangus; species Symphalangus syndactylus. Next base: position 93,836,830 of record NC_072440.2, read on the forward strand.
GAAGCCAGGGATGCCAAACATCCTACAATGCACAGGTCAGCAGGTCAGCCTCCAAAACAAAGAATTATCCGGTCCCCAAATGTCAATAGTGCTGAGTTTCAGAAACCCAAATTAAAATAATCTGTTGAGGTTTTAACATTTTTGTTTTTACTTTAAGATGCAGAACTGTATGCAGAGAGTTGGAGGGTAGAGGTTTGGGGGCTTCCATGAAGGGTGTCTATATTCCAAATAGTAAAAACAAAAAAAAATTATTCCTGGGTTCTATAGAATATGCAGGAGAAGCTGGCTGGAGCCCTTTGGAAACTGGCACCTAACAGTGTGCCCTCAACATCTTTAGAAATCAAAGCTGGTCTTTGCTGTGCTGTCCTTCCTGTGTTTTCTGATGGTTCGGTTTTCTTCTTTGTGGTGATACTTGCATTGGTTATTGATAAGGTTTGGCTCTGTGTCCCCACCCAAATTTCATATTGAATTGTAATCCCCACATGTTGAAGGAGAGACTTGGTGAGAGGTGAATTCATCATTGGGGGGGTTTCCCCCTTGCTATTCTCATGACCATGAGTTCTCAGAAGATCTGATGGTTTAAAAGTGTTTGGCAGTTCCCCCTTCATGTGCTGTCTCTCTCTCCTGCTGTCATGAAAGATGTGCCTTGCTTCCCCATCACCTTCTGCCATGATTGTAAGTTTCCTGAGGCCTCCCGGCCTTGGGGAACTATGAGTCGATTAAACCTCTTTTCTTCCTCAATTAACTACTGTCAGGTAGTTCTTTATAGCAGTGTGAAAGGGGACTAATACAGTTATATGCAGACTATGCTGTGCACTGCAATTCTAATCAAAGTGTATCTTATTTTTGGACAACTCAGTTACAAAGGCCACATGTGAGTGAGCATGGAGGAAAGTTGAGACTCCAAGTGTCCCCCATCTGCATTTGACCCTTCTGTCCTTACACTCATACTGCCTCTCCAGATGTCCCTGTCTGTCTAAACGTTGGGGAAAAAGGGATTGTAACTAAAGGACTGGATTAGTATAAAATACATGGAGTTAAACTACCTTAAATTCAATCTCATTCAATTGATTTTCTCAGTATGTAACCATGGACAGTTTTTAAGAACCTCTGAACACCATCGTTATTACCAGTAAAATGCAAATAATTATATTCACCTCACAGGGTTGTGGTAAGGATTATGGAAGATAAAATATCTTAGAGAAATTATTTTATAATTTAAAAAGCATCATTTAAACAGCTTAAAGTCCTTGTAGACTATTTGCAAAGAGGGTTTTAAAGCATATGTGTTAGGCTAAAGCAGCTATCCATGTTTGTAGTTTATTCATTCTATTGACAAACTCAATTTTATGTACCATGATGTAGAGAGCATGCCCTCCCTCAACCAAAAGAACAGGACTATTTTGCTAAATGTGTTTGTTTAAACACTTTCTCCTTTTTTTGCTGGGTAGGTGGCTAGAGAGAGCAAAGTAACTTTTTCTTCAAACAAATAAATGCAAGAAATACCCCATTCTGGTTGACAGAACTTGGTAAACAATGGCTAGCTTTTAAATGTTGATGGCCTTAGGGTACAATTGAGTTTGAGTGGTGCCTTCAGCATCTCTTGACAGATGAGAATTTGTAAAGTGAGAAACACCAGACTGACCCTGGCTCTGTGTTACCAAACTCAAACAGACGCGATTCTGAGTGGGAGAGCCACCCTCCTCCAAGGAGCTGAGCAGGGGTTTGGGTTCTAGGGCAAAACATTTCAGGGGCTCGATTCTTTAAAGTTTTTTTTTTTTTTAAGTGGAGGTTTCCATAAGGGCTATATTAATTTCAGGATTCTCATTTTTTTCTGGTCCATGTCAGAGTTACAGAACACACAGAGCCAGAGGGAGGCTGATGTTGAAAATGGAGAGACATGAGTAAAGAATCTAGAAAGACTTGCCTGAAGTTGGATTTAGATATCTTTTCTCTTTCCTTCCTGCCCACCCTGTTCCTCACAACTTACCACACTGTATTATTGTCTGTCTACTTTCATGTCCTCTTCCCCATGAGACTGTGAACCCCCTGGGGACAGGGAGTGAGTCTTATTTATTCTTTAACCACAGCACTTTGTATGTAATGCCTATTATACAGTTTGAGCTCAATAAAGGAGGCAAGGGGAAGGGAGAAAGGAAGGAAGGAAAGGAAAGAAGGGAGGGAGGAAGGGAAGGAAGGAAGGAAGGAAGGAAGGAAGGAAGGAAGGAAGGAGAAAAGAGAGGAAGGATAAAAGGGAGGGGGAGGGAAGGAGAATATAAGGAAGGAAGGGGTTAAAAATGAAAGAAATGAATAAAGGAGGGAGGGATGGCAGAAAGAAGGAAGGAAGGAAATAAAATAGGCGCAAAAAGAAAGGAAAGGAGGGAAGGAGAGAAAGAGGAAGGGGAAAGGGAGAAAGGAAGAAGTGGCTTGATTAAATTTGATCTTGGACTAACAACAGTAAAATGAAATTCTTCAATCCAATGAAGTTTGTCAGACAAATGGTTACTACCTTAAAAAAAGTTCTCTCTCTATGAGAAAGCATAAAACAAACTCTAGTTCTGCAGCAATTTCCCAGGACCTGGCTTAGCACCCTCAGGAACCTCATCCTTCTTGACTTTACCTTCCCACCCAGCTCTTTTGGTCTCCTCATGAGCTCCCCTCAATTCCTTGCTTATTTGCCCAGGTGTATTGGCACTTATATTTCATTGTCCCTATTTGAATATGGTGATCCAGCTCTGGATATGTCTGTAACCTGGCAGGAAACCCACAGGACAGTGCTCCCAACACCATCATAGGTGCCTCTCTTATATCTCTGGGCATAAAGGCACACACTGGTGCTGTGCCCAGGTTCCTGGACACCAGAACCATGAACCCTGCCCCTCAGAAAGGGAATTAGAGAATGATATTTTCAAATAAGGCCCCTCACCAGGGGGCCTTATTTGAAAGGCCTACAAAGTGCTGGCAGTACATTCCTGTATCAAGCCATACCTGAAGCCAGCCCAGACCCTGGATTCAATCTACATTTGCAGAAGTCAGTGAATTCTCCTGCTTATGCCAAGGTTAATCAAGATGCCTTCACTAACTGACTGATAGCATGAGTGAAGCAACATTTGTCTGGCTTTAAAACTTAGGTTCCTTCTGTATGACAAGGCTGTTCCCACAAGGTTCCATCCCCAGGTCTCTCTGGGGGTGTTTTGGTGGGTTGTCAGGGACACTTGCCCTAGAAAAGCTGCAGAATTCCTCTCAGTGCTTCAGCAAGAACTGATCCATGATAAATGCTTTGGATAGTGGGCTCTCACTTAATACTTCTCTGGAATATTCCTTTGAAGCTGAATAACTAGCTATTGAAAAGCAACTGCCATATGCTGTACTGATGGCTCAGATGAAGAAAATTAGTGAACTGTCCTAATTTTCAGCTGATTCAATCATGAATGGAAGTTACGAGTTGCTGTGAATTGAACACTAGATGTGCTATCTGTGTGGTTGGTATTTTACTTGCTTCTTGATGGGCACAAACTGTCAAGCCCAGGGTCTCCCTTTTACCAATTATCAGAGCCTACCACTAGATAGCTAGTATTAGCTTTAGTGTATCTGAAAAGCTTTCAGATGAAATAATAATAATAAACACATTTATCTGAAGGAAGCTCTAAAGCATATATAAATCTTTTTATGTAGACTAGGCTAAAGTAACAAGAAAAGTTTATATATATATCATTCAATATGATAGGAGTTTATTTCTAAATAAGTTAATGGCCAGGATGGTTCCAGGTATGTGAGTGGTGAGGAAAGTGATTCTGCTCCATGGGGTCATTCAAAAACTTTAGGATGATAGCAGCTCTGCAACCATCAACGTGGTGCTTATAAAGTTACCATGGTGGGGCGGGTGTTGTGACTCCAGTTAGCTTTAAAGATTAAAAGTCATGGAGGAAGAAAAACGAGAGGCTTTAATGGGCCACAGCTGGAAGTGGCACTCATAATTTTATTGGCTGGGGCTTAGTCACATGGTCACATCTAACACAAGGGAACATGAGAGATGTAATTGAACTAGTTCCCTGCTCAGGAAAAATGAAAGAGTAGATTTTTATTGTACAGATAGTTGTCTTTATCACAATAAGTAAATTTCCGTTAAATGCAAAAGAGAATTGGTTGATTTTTAGAGAAGCATTGGTTTCCCCAGGAAAATAAGAAACAGGAACATGTTGTCTGGGGGTTAGGATGGGTGTAGTAGGAAGACAGGAGTAGGGGACCAAAAGAGAAAGTGTGATGGTTGGAAAGTCCATCTCTGCCACCTTGTTCAAATGTCTGATCACCATCTGGGAAGTAAGCATAGTCTCTAGGATTCTTATTGCCACACAGTGAAGGCAACTCCTTCTCTATAAGGTCTATGTAATTTGGTATCTCCCTCACAATAAGAAATTGAAGTTGCAGCTACGATCTAGAGAACCTTGCCATGCATGAAGCCCATGAGAGAGGTCCAGTTGCAGAGGCAGGATATTTCCAAGGGCAGTGGTGTTCTGTGATTTAGGAGTAAATGAGTAAGTGACTAAGGAGGTCAAATCCAAGTTCAAAAAGAAAAGTTTGATTTAGTAATTGAAAAATAGTCAAATGAATAATGGCAATCACCATAATGACTACATAGACCTTAATGTGTTCAAAAGCAGTGAGCTTTAAAAAATCTGCATGCACTTGCATTTTTTTCATCTTTCTCTATTGTTTTCATTCTAAAACCAAGATGTAGGTGGAAAATTTTATCAGCATCTGGGTAAGGCCCCCTGCCAGTCTTGAAATATTTCATTAGTCATTGAGATTCTCACCGTCTTTTTTTTTTTTATTTTTTAGAACAATGACTCACCCATAGCTGCACAACAGTCAGGACAGAGGTAACTGAATTTTACATTTTTAAGCTTTTGCTTCTTAAAAAATAATCTTTACTTCTGAAATATAAGACTGCTTTAAGTGAATATGCATGTGTTTATGAGAGACAAGTGGGAAAAGGCAAATTAACTGCAATTGAGAAGTGATACTTATGTTTAAGATTTTCTTTCCTTTCCAGTTTTCAAGATTAGTCTTACCCACCTTTTCCCCTTGGGGAGAAGGAGTCCAGGGAGCTGCTGGAGGCCCCTCTCATTGTTTGTACTTCACCACTTAGTTGAAATTACACTGGGTCACATACTCTCCCATACCTTTTATCCAGAATGTTCTGGAAAAAAACACAGTGAGAAGAGAAGAGGCAGAAAGAAGTACTTGGGAATCAAGAAAGAGGTGACGTGACAACCTCTCCCTTCACAGGAGGCTCACTCTAACTAAATATCTTGTCTGTCACAGCACATGTTCGGAAAATTTCATTTTAATTCACCTCAGCTGGGACTACAGTTACTGTTTGAAAGAAAGAACAATCAACAAAGTACCTAGGAAAGAAGACATCTTGCAACACTCTTCAATTTCTTCTTAAATGCTTGGGGGAAACATGAAAAATACTGATAAATTGGAAAACAAAATTGTTGGCAATAAAATTAATAAACAGTTTATATTTTCTTCCTTTCAAATTTACTGAAGTTTTAATTAAGAGTTACACATTCCTCTACATGCCATCAGCTCTCCCTGAAAAATTTACAGATTGATTGGCTTATTAGTAAATGGGCTAACATCTCCACACTCATATCTAGACATATAGAATTGTGCTGTATAACATCCATACATGTGGGAAGACACTTTTGTTTTTTTCCATCAGGTGGACCTGCTCGGAAGAGGGCATCCCTGGCCTCTGTCTTTTTTGGCTTAGGTGATTGGGGGAGTTATTCTATTGAGTTCCCAGGGCTTACAGACTCCTTCCTCTCCTGTAAGGCAGTGCACAGTCTGGCTTGCTCACCCAGGTCAGCAGCTGCAGGAAGAAGAAATGGAAACTCTCTTCATTGTCATCAAGTCTCTTTCTCTGCCAAAGAACAATTGATCCCTGCAACTTCTAGCAGAGGGAAGAGGCTTTCCAAGGACAGCAGAAGGAAGAGACAAACTAACCCAAACGATCAGCATCCCTGGGGACAGGGAGTTGTCCAGAAGCGAGCAGTAACAGGAGGGAGAGAGACGAGGGCGGTGGAGATGCAGGAGGAGCAGAATGTCCTGGGTTAGCCTTTAAGGGGCAGAAACCCAGGGGAGGTCTGAGAACCTCACTGAGATACTTCGACATTTATTGTGGCTCTTTCTGTAATATAATGTGATTTTATTCCTTTTTAAATATATTGCCTAACCTGTTATTGGAATCAAAGGAGATCTAATTCTAATTAAGCAATAAATCCTTAAGACAAAACTTGAAGTAGCCACAGGGATAGTTAGTCATCAGTGGTCTTCAATGAGCACTACTTCAACTTTGGGGCTCACAAAAAAGCACTTGGAAATGTGCCCAGACTGTGCTGGGGCCAGGCGTGTGAGCTGACCTCACACACATGAAAGTGAAAAGGAATTAAATGGTTAAACAGGAACCCCTGAAATAAAGACCAAGTTTACTACTAACAAATTCTTTCTGAAAGGAATACTAAATCATGTACTTAACACAAGAAGAAAAATAAACCCAGAAGGAATGAGATCCAACAAGAAGTAATATGAGAAAAGATGACGGTAAAATATGGTGGTATGTCAAAATCATATCGACCACAAATATCAAAAATATTTGGGGAAGTTAACGTCAGAGTGTGATTTAATTACAAGGCAATCAAAACACAGAAGATGAGAGGAGGAAATTGAGAGGGAAATTAAAGCTTTCCAAGGTTCTTGTCTTATTTGGGAAGAGAGTGAGATTAATTTTAGGGTTGGTTAGAAAGGTATAAATTTAAGTTTTCATGTAACTTACTATTTTTTTTATTAAAAAAATCTCAAAAGCAATTATAGGATTAACACTGATTAATTCTGATTCCTGAATACTTGGATGATTGACATTTTCTGCATCTTAAAACTGTTCACCAAATTTAAAAAAGAAAGAGTAAGGAATAGAAGAGAGAGAGACAGAGAGAGAGAGAAAGTGCCAAGTTATGGGGCAAACTGCTGAGCTTTGAGAGGAAGTTGCAGAACTGTGTAAATAAAAAGAAGCCATTCTGAGGTTAACTGGAAAAAGAGAACAGAGACTTTGTATAGAACTGTTTGAAGGAAACACATCTCTATATAAATCAATCAATAAAGACAGTTCTTAGGGGACAAAGGTAATTCCATGGGTAAAAGTTTAAGATTTTCTGCGTATAATAACAAGGAAATAATAAAGTAAGATGGCAGACAGAGAACAGAACCTAAGATAAGTAAGGGAAATCCAAAACGGACATGTTCTAGTACCTCCGACTCTAGCTAGGGACTCCCTCAAGGATTAAAATAAGCAGGATTTCAAACCTTGTATTAAAATTCCTGGTGTTTTACTTGAAATTGCGTGCACGTATCACAACCATTCAAATTTCTGAGTTATGCCCAGTCTCACATAGGATGAGGGCTCAGTTCTTCTCAGTGCTTTTGTTGTCTTCATAGTGTCCCAAGTTAAAAGTCTCTGCTGGTGGCCGGGCGCGGTGGCTCAAGCCTGTAATCCCAGCACTTTGGGAGGCCGAGGCAGGTGGATCACGAGGTCAGGAGATCAAGACCATCCTGGCTAACACAGTGAAACCCTGTCTCTACTAAAAATAAAAAAAAAAATTAGCTGGGTGTGGTGGCAGGCACCTGTAGTCCCAGCTACGTGGGAGGCTGAGGCAGGAGAATGGCGTGAACCTGGGAGGCAGAGCTTGCAGTGAGCTGAGATAGCGCCACTGCACTCCAACCTGGGCGACAGAGCAAGACTCTGTCTCAAAAAAAAAAAAAAAAAAAAGTCTCTGCTGGTTCTCCTCTAGATGGATACTAGGCCAAGGGAAGCTAGTTAACTATTCAGTTAGGTTCTATTAGCAAGGGTAGGCAGCCCATAAACCAATCAACTTGGCCATTCACTCCGATCTAACAGTGGATTTCTGACTGCATCTTTGTGTACACAGTTACTACAGGCTAAACAGGTTAAGATGGGAGTAAGCACAGGAAGTGCGTGGTGCGGCCTTCCTGGGTTTACTCCACATACTGCACGGAGAATACCTGAAAAATGGCTACGTGGTTGAGAATGACTTTCAAGCCTAAATATACTTTGCCTAATTAATCATTTAAAATGTAGTTTATATGAAAAATAAAATAACAAATGACATTTTTAGAGAAGTTTAGAGTGCCGTTACGAACGTGGTCTGTCTTGAATCTCCTAAAGGCTGTAAGACAGATACATCTTGAGCCTTTCCCAGCAAATAGAATGTGGGGAAGGACCTTTTATAGGCTCTGCAACCCCCAGACCTGAACATCTTGGTCATCTATTAAACGTTTTCATTTTCGGCTTGTTACTTGTCTCTCCAGTTTTTTTCTTCCTCTGGTTAGGGTTTATTTGGCCTAAGTAGCCATCTATTGTTGCATCTTGGGATGCACTTGAAATAGTCCCTGCACCCATCAGCCCATAGATTATGAACACTGGGCTCTTGGTTGTCTTTTGCAGAGTGTGGCTCACAGCATAGCCTAGCCCAGGAATGAGCACACAGATTTCTATGAAGAATCCTTAGCTTCCCATGCCGATAGATTATTATTTTGGCCCTCGAAGGAACAGAAGGAGTAAAACTGGCTATTCTATTGGTATGGTGAGTTTCATCTCTATAGAGATAAAGACTTAAATTTTCTCCTTGATCCTGTAGTCTTGTTCTGCCTCTAGGGCTGCAAGGATGGAATTTTTTTTTTTTTCATTTTCTATTGAATCTGTTTTTAAAAACAGATTAAATAGGGTGGGAAGTTTATTTTTTCTATTTTTGGGAAAAGCATAGGATATTTTGTTTTGTGAATTCTTGGAAAATTGGTATTTAAGGCCTATTTTTCCTTTTCTGGGAGATTTATAAAATTGAAATTCGATATAACTTTGAACACATTTAACCACTGTCTTTATTCAGTTTATCTATGTGTTATGTTCATAAAAACAACTACACTTATATCTATTAATTTGTAATTTTTAAAGTACTTTGTTTCTGCAGTAGCTATTTCTGTTCTGATGATACCCATAGGGTGAGCAGGAAAGAAAATAATTTGTCTTTCCTGCTCACCTTGTGGGTATCATCGGAACAGAATGATAGAGAAGCTTAGAATCATTGAGATTAAGTCACTCGCTCAGGGACACATAGCTGGTAAGGGACTGGAATGAATCTTTAGGCTCCTAACACAGTAGGCTTTCTCCTAAACTGCACCACCTTGTGAAAATATTTATGGAGATGTTAAAGGCCATTATATGGCAAAGGAGGCTAAAAGTGAGCAACATTTTGGCCATTTTCACACAGGGAAGTTTTGGCCTTAGCTTCCTAAGCACTACCATTGTCCACAAAATAAACACTAGCCTCTAAATCTCCACTTACCCTGGCCACCCGGCAGGTAAGGCCTCACATGGCCCGGAATGCTTCCTCCACCTATTTGGGATTACCTCAAGGGGGACCCAACTAGACAATCTTGATCTTCTAAATGAAGCCTTGGGGTGAAAGTGTCTAAGCACAGACGAAGTAGCGTGGTAAAAAGCTGGGCACTGGCATCCCAAAAACTTGGCTAGACACACTGAAGGAAAGGCCCCATAGACATGGTCTGACCACCCCTTGAATAAGACAAACATTGTGTGTGTGTGTGTGTGTGTGTGTGTGTGTGTATGTGTGTACCAGACACAGGCTTGGTGTTCCTTCATTTATCATTTTATTAATTCCTCTGGGAAGTAGGCATTGCCAACCCAATTTAGAGAGAAGGAAACTGAGACCTAGAAGTGTCTTGCTGAAAGACACACACCTTGTGAATGGCAGAGTTGTTAAACTAGAAACCGGGTCTGTCCAAATCTGAAGCTCATATTCAGACAGTTCATTTGGAGCTCAGTGGGAGGCAAAAGAGATTCATGGTTAAGGTCATGGTGAGGGAATACCTAGATGCTTTTCTGTTGAGGGAATGGCTTTTGATTGAACTTTTTTTTTTCAGGATTGGGGGTATTGTGTGGAGTTGGAAGGGATGGAAGAATTAAATATCAGGGTAAAGGTATCCAGAGAAAATGGTTTCAATGGCTTATTTTATAGCCATGTCAAAGGTAATTGTGTACCAGTATCTGTTTCACTACTTAACAGCACACTTTCAGGCAGATTGTTAAACATTATCCTATTAAGGCCAAATAGTCACTCTGTAGGAATGAAGTTTTGTACATATTCTTGTTCCCATAAGTTATTAGGAAGTTTAAAAATTGTCCATTACTCAGTATGAATTGCCAAAAGGAAAGGCATAGAGCAATTTTTCATTTTTTTATTTGGAAATCAGCTTGGAACTGAAATGAATAAACAATGAAATGCATGTACTTTAGTCACTTTGGATGTTAGAGCTGGAACACAGGTGGGAAGTCACTGGCCCATCCCCTGTCTCTGGAAGGAGCTCTGGTTAAATAGATACAGGTCTGCCGTACTGCAGCTGTTCTCAAAGAGGGGCAATTTTGACCTTACCGCCCCAGCCCCCAGGGAATATTCAGTAAAGTCTGGAGATATTTTTGGTTGTCACAATCGGAATGTGCTAGCGTCATTTAGCAAATAGAGGCCAGGGATGCTGCTAAGCATGTGACCGCACAGAACAGCCCTCCATAATAAAATATAGTCTGGCCCCAAATGTCAATATTGCCAAGGCTAAATTATCCTGCCTCACTGAGACAAAAAAATAGAGGCTACACTTGGAGTAGATTAGTAGGATGCAGACACTCAATGTGCCCCTAACTCTCATGTCTATCACCTTCCAAGTGTAATAGAACAAAGTTAGCAAAGAAGGAGACCAGGCTAATACTGGACCTAGAATGCATTATGCATTTTACTGTGTGCACCTCAACTTGACCTCTGACCAATTTCCATGTGTTTCTACAACACGAGAAAACCTAGTTCTACTAAATCACTCCTCTTTAACATCGCCCGTCACAAAGCACTACCATTTACAACGCGCTTGAATTTCTAGGCAATAGGTCTGCGCAGAATGTACACCTTAAAAAAATAATGACATTCTGGACAGTGAGTTCCCAATCACAGCCTACTGCAGGAAATTAATAACTTCTCTGAGCAGCTGTTGTAACCACTGACTTCAAGAAATGATAGTGTAATATTAAACTGCAGATTACCATCTTTTGAGGGAAATAATCTCTTTAAAATTGTCCATTCTCTGGTTTTAATGAGAAAATTGGACACTGGAATATTGATGTCAGAAGAACTAATTACTTCTCATAATTTCCATTTCAGGTTGCAAGGGTATTTCAGGATTTACAACGTGTCTAATGCAATTCTGTACCCTGATTCAGATATTTGGGGATACTGAAGCAAAATTACTCATAAGCAGCAGAACAAAGGGTTAATGTGAGGGGTAGAAAGATGACACATTCTTAGCTATACCCTTTGACAGCCTCTATACTGCTTTGTCTGCTGCTTCAAGACAGACTCTGGGAGATAGCTGGGAGGCTGAGCGCTAGTTCCAGCTAGGCCTAGTATCACTTCTATCCAGAGACCTAAAGAGCATTTGAGGCATTCCATAGAGCTTTTAACAACAATTTGAGTCAACCCAAATGCAATATTCTGTCCGTTCTGGCAAACAAGATCACTGATTAGCGAGAGAAACCAACCTAATTCCCAAAGTTTACCCCACTACCAGGCACATGGGGATGGCCAGAGCATTAACAGAAGGGGAAAGAGCCCTGCACTGGCAGTTGGCACCTCTTCCCAGCTCTACTGCTGACCTGGATGCCGCTCCTATCTGCTCTGTGCAGTTCTGTCATGGTTCAATGAGCAGGCTTTTGTAGGTGTCACTGAGCCTCAGCTTTCATGCTCAGCCAATCCATGAGGCAGCAAGAGGACATGGGTCTGCAGCCTTGGGCTGTCTCTTGGTCTGTCTCAGGGAAACCTAGGGAAGGAGGGCTCAGTGCTGAGGCTCTCTGCGTGGCTCGGGCAACCCCTTGTAAAAGGCACACATTAAGCTGGTTCTGTGCAGTGATTTACAAATGAGAGATGGAAGGGAATGGGAACAGAGCTATGACAGGAGAGAATGGCACATGAGCAAAGGCGAAGTTTGCTGAGGGATGGCAAGCAGTTCAACCAGGTGTAGCAGGTTGTATGTGGAGGAAAGGACAAGTGACTGGGTTAAAAAAGTGGGTTGAAAAATCTGGGAAGCCAGATTGTAGAAAGTGTTGACTGCCCAGTGAAGGAGTTTAGGTTTTCCATTGTCTTCACCGGGCAGTCAAGGCATTTATATGACTTCACATTTACATGCTGACACCTCTGTCTCTTCAGCTACAGAGTGGGATCTTTGAAGTCAGAGGCCTGTTCTTTCCCCTCATCTCCAGGCCTCAGACAAGGCTGAGGTGGACAGGCGGTGGAGAATCCACTCTTTTGCTTTCAGATAGGGCTGCTGTAGGATAGCCCAGCCTCAGGTCTGTGCTGCAGTGTAAGCTGAGCTCCATGGTTTCATTAGGAAGCAAGGACTTGCACCGAGATGGCTACTCCAGCCAAGAAGCAGGTGAGACGACGATGGGACATCCCTGCCTTCATTTGCTTCTGTAGCTCTGAAGGTATTTTTCTTTCCTCATCTAAAAATCAGCTGCAAATGTGAGCCCAGGTACAGACATTATCAGGCTGGCTCACACCCGGATTAGGCTGGCACCTTTTCTTTCTGAAGTCTATTTCTAGAGCAGTATCAGTGTTCAATGTTGTCAGGAGCTGGAGAGACTTGAGCCCCAGTGCCTTTCCCAGGATGGAATCACAGGGCAGTTGTGTTGGGCAACAGGAAGAGAGCAGGATGGATAAGGAAGGAGGCCCTTGAGGCATCAGGCCAGTGAGGAGAAGCAAAACCACTGAGATATGTTTCCCTCTCTGTGTAATCAAAAGCAGGTTACTCTACTCTGAGCCACCAGTTCCTCAACTTTAAATAGGGACTACAAACCTACTTTGCAAGAATATTATAAGAATTAAATAGAATCATATATACAACCTAGCATGGGGCCTGCTATCATGGACCCCACCTGCATGCCATGATGATATGCAAAAGGCATCGGCAGGCCTTCCTCAATCCATTCAGTTCAACACTTAATAATCAAATAGAATATCCAGCCAAATCTGACTCTGGGTCCTCTAAATTCCCACTGATTTTATAGTCAGTTGACAGCAAGGGTGTCTCCCTTATAAGTGAAGCATAGGGGCCCTTTACAGCCTTTGTGTTCCTGGGTCCGTGGCTTCTAGCACAGTGCCTGTAGGCAGGACATTACAAAATTATAATCCAAATCCAGTTTTTTTTTAATTAAATGATTTCTATTTACAAAACAGGACTTTTTTTCTGGGTTTTCTATTGACCACTCCACCCTGATTTTAAAATCTAAGGAGGAAATGACCTGTGACTCTGTGATTACCCTTCTCACTGGAGCTCTGGTAGGTTTGCAGAGTCTCTGCCAACTCCTAACATCTGGCACCTGATCTCACTCTTCCAGGATTCAGTTTCCTCATCTGTGATAGTCCCTTTCTGGTCTTGCAAAATGTGTTTCTGTGCCTTTTACAAGAACATGTTGGACTAAAGTTTCCAGAGACATAAATTGTCAGACCTGGGTGGGGTGGGGGACCTCATGAGCATCTGGCTCAAGTTTCCTAGCTTGCCTTGAATCTCAGATCTCTTTGAGAATTTGATGAACGCAGTGACTGCTGAACCTAGAAAAAGGCACCAGCAGGCACAACGGTGGATGCAATCTCAGGGGTTTCGTGACTCTCCTAAAGCCCCTCTGAGGATCCCAGGCTAGGAACCCTTGGTCTAGGTTCAGAAACCAAGGCCCAGAGAGGGGAAGGCTTGTTCAAGGTCATCCAATAAGTCTGTGAATAAAACTTCAGCTCTTGTTGCACATTTTGCAGTGACTGTCTCTCATATATGCACACATGTCAGCATTACTGTCTGAAAGCGTTTTTCATATATATTTTCTTACAGCAACTCCATAAACTCATCTGAATTGGTATTATTACAAGTGTCTGAAATACGTGGAGACTATAAGGACTCTGTAACTTCCCTAAAATTCAACAGTTAAGAGAGGGTACAGGTTGGACTTTAAATCTGGGAGTCCTGATTCAAACACATATTCTCTCTGCCACATCACAGTTCTGCAAGCAACCTAGTGTAACTTTAGGGAGAGTGAAATAGAGGCAGAAAGTGGCTTGACAAAGAACCACAGGAACAATGCAGGTGGCTGATTAATCCAGACAGGGAGCATCTAGAAAGGCTTCATGGGCCTTGGATGGGATGATAGAAAGGGCAAGGAAGGTTTTGTCTGCCTGGAGGAATAGCATGGGCAACATTATTCCAGGTACAGTAAAAAAAGACAGAGACATAACTTCATCATGGGAATATGGAGGTGTGTGGAGAATAGCAGGTTTCCCAGTCAATGAAGCTGTCAAAATAAACAAATGGAATCATTACTATTCTATCACTTTAGCAAGCACCACCATCAACACCCCAGTGGCTATTCTTCTGTATTTACATGGGGTAAACTAGTTTCCTATCCAGGATCCAAATGCACTTTACATAGTTATTTTCAGGGGGCTGAAGTTTGCTTTAATACTTCTTAGCAGGAGATCACTTGTTTCCTTTTTCTGAAATCTTTCCATACAGTAAGTACTTTATGAGGACATAGCAATTTATTACAAAGGGTAATGAGGTTTTGTGTACTGAGTCATTCAAGTGTAGCCACCTGCTGGCAAAGATGACATTATATCTAGTTGATCCTCATAAACTGTAAGAATGCTTCAAATATAAGTGTCTATAGCTATATGATTGTGACGATTCTAGAGGTCAGTTTATCACAAAAGAGATTTGCCCCTGAGATCCTAGTGCCTGGAAAAGAAAGTTTTAGAATTAAGTGTAGTAAATTTTATAATGGTTGATCTTCTATATGTCCCAACACAATTTACTCAATTCCTCTAGAAGGAAGCATGGATTTTTCCAGCCAGGAAAAAGCCCTATCTGTGGACACAGGACTCTTTCTCATCTCAGACTGCCTTTTAGGATGGGGGCATCCCATTTCCACCCTAAATGCTCCAGAAACCTGTTGTTAGTTTTTAAGTGCACTCTATACAAATACATTTGTTTGGTTATTTGGCAATTCACTTATTCATTTGCTTATTTAACAAGTACTTACTGAACATGGCCACATGCCACCTTGGGGACACCTTGATGAGCAAGGTAGGTGTGCTCCCTGCCTCCTGGGGCTTACCGTGCACCAGCAGCACTAAGCCCCAGGACTCTCCTGTGGATCTGAGGGCATTGAGGATCCTCTTGTTTCCTGTCTCCATTTTCATAATTTCTGGCCCTATTCTGATCTCCAAACCAGTGCTGGGCTCTAAGTTTGGCAAAGAGGGTCATCTGTCTTTGGAAGGTGTGGATAAGGGCAGAAAATCAGTGGCAGCCTTATAAATGTATGAGACATCCTGTCCTCTTCTCCTCCTCAAGGTGACAATCTATCTAATCACCAGGACCCAAGGAAAGCCAGTACAGTTAGTGTTAGAAAAGGAAGCCCTTCTTTCAGTGCTGGAATTGACAATATCATTGGCCATGTGGTAAGGTAAGCTCCTCCCATCACCTAAAATGTCAACTCAGTCTTTCTGGTGCTCTAACCCCTATCTGTTCTTAAGAGCCCAGTTATGTTTCTCACTCCACCAGGCCCCCTTTCCTGACACCCAGCTTTCTCCCAGCTCTCTCCTCTTATGAACTTCTATAGCCTTTGCCTGTGGTCCCCATAGAGATTTGCTGCTTGTGTCTTTAGTCAGATTGCCAGATGCTTGTCTAATGGGTCTTATCCCTTGTTCATATTGGAGAAAAATAGCATGCAAAAAATTCTCTTTGACTTAAGTGTAAAGCCACTAGACTGTGGCTTCTTTGGAGGAGGCAGACTAATACAATGCTTAAAAGAGTGATCTGTTGAGCTAGACTGCCTGGGTTCAAATCTTGCAACTATATGACTTTTAGTAAGCCAGTTAACCTTACTGTGCCTCAGGTTTCTCATCTGTGAAAGGGAAATGACAATAGTACTGACTCCTAGCATATTTGCAATAATTAAATTATTCAACCTAAGATAGAACAGTGCCTGAAACTTCAGTGAGCATCAATGAAGTTATCATTACAGTCTTATGCTTAAGGATAAGACATCTCGCAACAACACCCCGTAGAATTCTATACAAATAGATGTAAATGGGAATTTAGAAGTAATACGATACAATCTCTTATCTGATCCTTAGGATTTTTTTTTTTTTTTTTTTTTTTTAAGACGGAATCTCGCTCTGTCGCCCAGGCTGGAGTGCAGTGGTGCATCTCGGCTCACTGCAAGCTCCGCCTCCCGGGTTCACGCCATTCTCCTGCCTCAGCCTCTCCGAATAGCTGGGACTACAGGCACCCGCCACCACGCCTGGCTAATTTTTTGTATTTTTTAGTAGAGACGGGGTTTCACCATGGTCTCGATCTCCTGACCTCGTGATCCGCCCGCCTCGGCCTCCCAAAGTGCTGGGATTACAAGCGTGAGCCACCGCGCCCGGCCTGATCCTTAGAATTGATTGGTAAAAGAATAAGGAAGTAAACTTAAGCCTTTAAAAATAATCTTAAAGGCCTTTGTGGATCTTTAAATACCAGCGTATTAAAAGGAGTACAATAATTGGACTCACGAGAATACTCACTCTTGAAACCTTTGGTCACCATGTAAACACTTAGACTTTCCAGAGGCCGCCATTCTCTGAGAAGGCCCGAATTAGTCCTGGTGGAGAGACCATATGTAAAGGCCCTGAAACTACGTGAAGAGAGAGAGGGACAGAGGCCCAGCAAACCTCAACTGACATTCCTACAGACCCTTCTTTTCCAGATCCTGACCGCAACCGCAGGAGAGACCCTATGCCAGAACTGTCTGGTCCCTCTTTTCTCAGATTCCTCAGAACTGTGAGATATGACTCAGAAATTGTGAGATATAACAAAATAAGTGCTATTATTTTACATCACTAGGTTTTGTGATGATTTGTTAAACATCAATAGATAACCAGAACAGATTTTTATTTCTCAATTGAAATATTTCTTTATTTCTCCCTCCAGGAGTGAATTCAGGAGAAGTTTCAGTCTGGTTAAAATGGCCACCTCTTCCCAGGTCCTTTGTACATTAGTGGGAGGGAAAAAGGTCATTTTATCTTGTAAGAAATCAAATGGTGGACTTTTCCTCCACCAGAAAAACAAGGAGAATACATACACAAAATTATGCTTGCTTTAAATTGAATGCCATTGCGTCATAGTGGAGCATGGGGGGGAAAGTTGTGCTGTGTGACCTTGTAAAACACAAAGCTTGCATGCCCAACCTGGGGAGCAGTGACTCTTCTTGTTCTCAGCCAGGCAGTGGATTGGGCTTGATGCTCGTGGTGCCCGCTTTTCCACAAGCTTTGGGCAAGGATCCCAATGAAGGCTCTGATGGTGATTGCGTGCTGCATTCCTCCTTGGACCCCTTTCCAGTATGATGAGCTCTAAGGAAGCAGCACATAAAGCAGCACAGGAAATGCAAGACATCTGTACTGGAGCCTGGGAACACTTTCCCCAGTCCCCTTGCTGGTGTGGTCCTGGCATGGAGCTGGGCCTCTGGAGAAATGAATTAAAGAAACAAGTCCAGTGGAGAACATGGGATTCCACTTCCATTCATCTTCCTTATTTTGCAAACACCGCATTCTGCAAATCCCATGCCAGTAAAGCTCTTGGATCAGCCCTCAAATTCTTCTGGATCCTTTAGGGAGGAGATGTCAGGGCTGGCCAAGAATCTAAGTGAAAACTGATGACAGAAGCTGACATTAATCAGCTACACAGTATGTTCTTCCCAGCAGGTTTCTTCCAATAAATCAAAGGCCAGCAAATCCAAGGGGTGTTTAGCCATGAGAGAGCAACTGTTTGCTGTTCTCTTTCCTTGCTAAAGATGATGAATCTAATGTTTAATTGAATCCAACACCGGTGGCCGTGGGAGTATTTGCCGTAGGTGTTGGGTGCACATACCATGTACAGTCACATTTCCTCACAGGCCAGGGGCTTTATCCAAGCATCCCCCTGCTACTCACGGTTCACCGTCTATATTGACGTTTTCTGGCCAAACAGAGTCACCACCCTATCTATGATCTGAAACAGACTCACTCTTTCAAATTGGAGTACTCAGGCTGTTTTGGTGACCAAACAATTTATTTTCCTTCCTGTAAGATCTAATTAAGATACTTAAAGATATTAATGTAATAATGTCTGTTTAAAATCCAGCTCTTTCAACGTTAATATGTGTGGCAGCAGGAGTGCTGGATTCAAAGGACAGGATAGCCTTGGGTCTGAGGCTTTGCCCTACCCATCCTACCTAGGCTACCCGAACTACCTCATTTTGCCTCTCTGAGCCTCTTTTTTTAATTTCTAAAATAAGGATTGAAATCTATGCCATTGATTTGTGAAAAAGATTAATGAAGAAAATGGCTTGTGGAGGCTGTTCTTATGCTGAGAAATCACTATGAACATAAAGAATACAATTATTATGATTTGTATCATTAATAATACAGTATTTTCTAAGGAGCATGAAAAATGGTAGTGGTTCATATAGCAGGAAGTTCTGGAGGAGAAGCATGAGAAAAGCAAACCCTAGGGTCTCAACAAATCCAATACAAAACTCTCTTCTAGGACAATATCTTGATGGAGATAAGATGTTTATCTCCAAGGCAAGGCCCATAACATATCTATACTGGTCCCATAAATGGGAAAATTATGAACCAAATAACTATTCCAGGATCAATTACTTGGATAATTAAGACAACTGTTACTTGTGTGTGAATGATAGTTTAATTGCAAAGTTACTTTGCATAGTTTCAGTTTCCACCCCAAAAAGGTCTTGGTCTCAGTAAGAAAAGGAATATGAAGTCTGGCATTTTTTTTTTATCACAGGAACAATATCTTTAATACATGTTTTTTAAGGTCAGGGGTACATGTGCAGGCTGTGCAGGTTTGTTACATAGGTAAACATGTGCCATGGTGGTTTGCTGCACAGATCATGCCATCACCTAGGTATTAAGCCCAGCATCCATTAGCCATTCTTCCTGATGCTCTGCCTCCCCCCAACGCCCCCAGCTGAAAAGCCTCAGTTTGTGTTGTGCCTCACCATGTGTCCATGTGTTCTCATCATTCAACTCCCACTTATAAGTGAGAAAATGCAGTGTTTGTTTTTTCTGTTCCTGCATTAGTATGCTAAGGATAATGGCTTTCAGCTCCATCCATGTCCCTGCAAAGGACATGATCTCATTCCTTTTTATGGTTGCATAGTATTTCGTGGCACATATGTACCACATTTAATGATTATCAGAATAATTAATACAGTATAAATTACTTATATTTATATTTTTTAAACATTATTACATTTATTATGACATTAGAGTCTTACAATTGTCCTAAAATAAGAAGGACAATTACCATACCCCTCTACAGATTGAGAAACTGAAGTTCAGATAGAAGGCAATTTGCGTGAGGTCTCATAGATACCTGGTGGTGCCAGATCAGAATTTTCTGGGACAGAATTTTCTGACTCTTCATCAGATCTACATATGCCTTATGCTTTTAGTGATCATCTTATTTGAAAATGTAAAAAGTTAGAATATCTAAACTGCTTAAGAAAATTTTGTGACAGGCATCAGTACTGTCAAGAATATCAGCCTAGACATCTCATAAAAATGTATCAAAGTACCCAGTATATAGATCAGTGCACCTACATCCAGAAATATATTTATTAAAAATGATGATATGTGTAAATACTTCTTCTATTCACTTTCTCCTACAAGAATCAGTGTGACATAATGTTTACACACAAAATTTTGGAGTTGAACCGACTCAGGCCACTTACTAGTTCTGTTACTTTAAGGCCTTGATTTCTTCACATATAAAATAGAGCTAATATCGACCTAATCGGGCTACTGTGAGGATGAAATAAGCTAATCTAGCCTCGTCTCTGCCTGGTAATTTGGGTCTCAACTCCAAGTTTCCCCTATCAAGGGAGGCTTTTCCAAACTTCAGAAGCTGAATCTCCTCTCCCTCATTGTCCATTACTCTTGATGCCACCATGCTATTTTCTTTTTTTGAAGAAGTTTTTCCTGTCAAAATCTATGTGATTTGTTTGTTATTGGGTTTATTATTCATCTTTTTTCTCAAAATTGCAGGTCTTAAGTGAGTAAAAACTTGAATCTAAAGGACACTAGAATATAGTTAGGTACCAATTTGGGGGCACAATCCACATTGCATTGAATGTTTATAGCACCTCTGATATTGTGCAATGCTCAGTATTTCCAGCCATATAAGTGGCAGCCCTGCTGTTTCACAATGGATGCTTAATTGGTCTTTACGTGCACAAAGTGCACAATAACATTAAACATATATTGCAGGCCAGGTTTTGTGATAAGGGCAAGGAATATAGAGAAGAATAAAACACAGCCTCCACTCTCCATAGGCTCATAGTCTGGCACTGAAATGTTTTATTACTCTATGGTTCTGAGATTCAAATACAGCAGCAAGATAGCTAGCTTTATATAACTTTCTAAATATAGAACCTATTTGTTACAAAACACCTTACTATTTTGTATCATTTGTATCATCATGATAATTACCATCATGATCAAACCAACATATGATTCCCTGACTCTGCTTCCTGCAAAGTTCTGTGCCAGTTGCTGTGGGCGCACAGAAATGACTAAAGCATAGTCCTAAATTTACTATATTCTACACGTGGTTAATATTTTAAGTTTTCACATTCATAGAGGATGAAAAAAATCCATGGCTTCATGATACCTAAAAGCTATAAGATAACGTGTTGGCTTATGCCTAGAATACAGATAAACCCAATGATCCAAGCTGTGGCATTTATTCCATTCCTCAACTAATGACCAGGTATAGAAAGGTCACCGTTTGCTTACAGTAGGTCCAGCGTAAGTATTTAGAGTCTTATGTTGAAGTTCTGCAATCCAAAGCTTCTTTTGATGAAGGTAGGTTGGTATTAGCAGAGGGGAGTGCATTTTTTCCTCGCACCCAGGTGGACAGTTGCTCATGTTGCAAAATCAGCATCCTGCCACTTACCAATAATTATCTACCCTCCTCAGAGAGGCCAGATCCTCAAAAGCCATGGAAGCTAAGTCCAGTGGAATTGCCACCATGGCCAGCAACAAAGGCTGCTGTCAGTGTATGCGATAATCCACAGTAGTGGTGCTATAGCTGCTCACACTGCACAATTTACATTAAAGAACAAAGGACACAACCAAACTAGACTGTGATTTTCATAAGTTCCAATGACACATTCAAGGGCATTGAGAAATTGAGGGACAGCAATATCTTGAGAAATATTTTAATGCCTTGCTCAAAATTCTAACTCCCTTTCCCTGTTCTCTGATGCCTCCTTCCCAAGCCTTCCACAACTCTAAAACATGCCTGTCAGAGCTTGATTTTTCCTTAGTCCTCCCTCACATTAGTTCAGTCAATGTGGTACATTTTCAATTAATGTGTCACAGGTGTATACAAGGGACTTCAGAGACCACAATGTCTAGCCACTCAACTTATAAATGACCATCTAAGAGAAGAGTTGGCTCCAAGAAATGACACAGTCTTCTAGAAGACAGGCTTGCATTTACAGGAATGTGAGAAACCTCTACTTTCTGAGAAGATAAATGAAGGAGGAGGAAGAAGATCTTAAAGAAAAATCTGGAGCTGGTATAGATGTCCAAAAAACAGCAACTCACAGAATTACTTATGAGTCATGTAAATTCACATAGTAGTGAGTGAGTATGCCAAGTGAATGAACAGGTCCATATGTACTCCTGGGCTAAAGGTAGAGTGTTAAAAAGATGAAATTTCCCTTCCCTTCCCTTCCCTTCCCCCACCTTCCCTCGTCTTCCCTCCCCTTCCCTCCCAACCTCCCCTCCTCTCCCTTCCCCTCCTCTCCCTTTTCCCTTCCCCTCACCTCCCCTCCTCTTCTCACCTTCTCTTCTTTTCTCTTTTCTCTTCTCCTCTGCTCTCCCGTCCCCTCCCCTCTCCTCTCCTCTCTTCTCCTCCTCTCCTCTCCCATCCCCTCCCCTCTCCTCTCTTCTCTTTTCTCCTCTCGTCTCCTCTCCTTTCCTCTCTCTTACTCTTTCTCTCTCTCTCTCTCCCCCACCATCATCACCACCACCGCCACCACCACCATCATCATCATCATACAAGCTATTAGAAGAGGAGTTAAGATACTGGTAGAGACAAATTGGAAATGTAATGATTTAAGCAGAGAAGACTAAGAGGGAATGTTCAGGAATGATGTCAGGATTAGGGAAATAGAAAGATAGTAGAGTTGTCATAGGGAATCAAAATATTTCTCAAATCGAGGCCTGGTGAGCCAAAGAGAAATTAAATGAATATGCTGATGTTTAGCTTCCCAGCTTTACATAGGAAATTGAAGATGGTTTTGTGAAAGACAAGTGGGGAAAAGGTGAGTCTATAAACCATTATCCACTCAAAGTGTTGATTTAAAACACTTGCTTTTAAGCACACTAAGGATTCAATATGTATTTGTTAAAATTTGCAAAGTGATTTTTTTTCCACAAATTTTTTTAACAAAACACCTTGAGGAATTGGAAACATGCCAAGCAGAAAAAAAAAAAAAAAAAGATATCCCACATAAAGGATACTTCTGGAATTTTACGGGCTATATGCCAGAAACTTCCCAACCAAAGAGATCTTCTCTCCCCATCTCTTACCATTTTAGGCTGAGATGGCAGGGGACCGGGCCTTAGGGGCTGCAGAAAACAGAGGCCCTGGGGCTTGGCTTCAGAATATCTTAGACGTATTTCCAGCACTAGGTTACCTTCATATTGGTGGAAAAGTGAGGAAAGGAAAGTTGTAGACAAAGTTTCATCCTGACTTGGAATGTCCTTAAAAGGCAATGTTGATGACTTTTCCAAGTGTGTGGCCTATCTGAGTAACAGAGAAACATGTTGCTTTGTGGAGTACTTGGATATTCTTGAGATCTGGATCCAGGCTGGGAAAGATAAAGCACATGATTGAGGTTCATGCTTGGTTCACAGTGGATTTGTTCCCCTCCTGCTTCCTACCCTATTATCTGATGATATAGGATCCCCTGATGTCCTGTGGAGTCACAGAGTCTGCCATTTGGAAAAGGCTGCAAAATCCACTCTGTCCTAGGAGGCATAACTGTGCGAAGCACAGGGTGGAGTATGCAGGCATTTCCTCAATCCCTAAGGAGTGCAAGTCAGGAGACCCCTCTTTGAGGCACCAAAGGAAAGGGAGAAAAAAGGATGGTAGAACTATCTAGGAAGAAATATGGGACGATCGAATTACTGTAGCTAGAAGAGTTATGAGGTTAGTAGTTCATTCCACCACCTCTTGTTTGTTTCCATACATGGAGGAGTGACTTTGATCCTTAGGGTAACTGCAGCGTGTAGGAGAAAAGAGGAGAAGTGGGGGTGAGAAGCTGTACCAGGTCTCTGGATCTCACTGGCCACTGCAGGCCAGCCTGGCTTACACAAGACAACAGGAGAGGACAGTGTACCCAGTTCAGAGCATGCAGTGGTAGATCTTCAAAGAACACCTGGAGGAAGGCTAGAAATGGAAAGGAATAGACAAATACAGAGAAGAATGGAGGGAGAAAAGGCAGAAGAGCAGAGACTAGTGTCTAAAGTGACGAGTGGAAAGAACAGTCTTCTGCATGCCTCACAGCTCTCTGCCTCTTCTCTTCTGTACCTATAAATAACGATAATACCTTAATTACCTTCTCCCTGTGATGCAGTTTCTAAGAGCTTTTAATGTACTTTCTCATGTTCCCCACAATGAGCAGGCTATAAAGGCAATCTTTGCAATCTCATTTTATAAATTAGCATGTTGAGGCTCAGAAATGTTTAGGAGTCCCTGGAGTCACATAGCTAATAAGAGGAAAGACGGGTATTGCACCTCAGTTGTCACAGTGAAAGGAGGGGAGGCAACAGTCATTTATCTAGAGATTCACCACAGTCATTTCATGGCTCAGGACTTTCAGGGAGCAGCCAGGAAAAGAGAGACACATGGCGAGAGGTCTGCGGCAAGAAATTTGGAGAAAAAGGCCAAAGAGACAAGAGGTTAAGGGGAGAGAGGTGTGAAGGAAAGAAAACACTCCATCTGTAGCCACAGCCTCTGCATCATCGTGTTTCACTTAACAGACTGTGTCCTGGACTGGGGAATGGATAAAAAGATAAACAACACCCACGCAGACTGACTAAGGCCTCTGAGACAGCAGCAGCGTGGAGGGGAGCCACAAACAGATTCTCACCCAGGCCTTCCAGGGGTAAGAGGGGAGGAAGGTGCCTATGAGACCATCAGTCGGGGCCAGAGAGGGTAGGAGACAGGCTGGAATGTTCCAGCCTCTGTGCAGAAGCGGCATAAGAACAAGGAAAGAGTAAGCAGTGTGGCAGGTGTCTTTTCCTCATCAATCCTTCGTCCTCAGATCCCTGCTTGGCCACCCCTGAGACTCACATTCCTGAACGATTCAGTGTCATTATTGATTCCTGCTGTGAATTCATGGGATTAGAGGGGAGGGAAGATGACTTGAGCATAGCAGTCCTCCGAAAGCATGAATTTGGCCTAGTTAGTACCCAAAATGCTCTGCTGTTTGCAGCTTTCTGCACCCACAGGATTTTATTAGCTAAAACACCATCTATACTATTGCATCTTTAATGTTTTCATAAGAAAATGTTCATTATTTCAGCCAGTTATTCACTCGTGCAATAAACATATTTACATATTCCTTCACATATTCAACAAACATTATTGTGTAGCAGGCACCTTGCTAGAAATGAGAGGTGTCTAGCCTTGAAGGTCCCAGCCTTTTTGGAGAACACAGCCTGATGAGAAATCCAGGCAAGTCAGGTGACAATTTCAATGTAGGTGTTGGGGAAGATCTGATAGAGGCAAGTGCTGGTGGAGCTGTACTGAGCCAAGTTGGAGGCTGGGTAGTGTGTGGGAGGAGAGCCTGGGCAATCTAGCAGGGGAGCCTAGAGGTGCCACAATCCTGTAGGAACCAGACTCCATCCCAAAGGTCACCCTTTAGTACCCAGAAAGTGGACTTTGTCCATTCATGGCTCTAGATGGCTAATAGAGCCCCAGCCATTACCTCTCCACATCATTACATAAGCATGAAAAACAAACTCAATGGATCGCATACTACTTGATAGTCCTAGGAATTAAGAAGTGTCTTCTTTCATGCTTATTTTTTAACCATCGTTCATTTACAACCAGTAATAAGTGGAAAATCCAGCCTTCCCATGGGTTGGTGGGGTATGAAGTTACTTCTAAGGAGGTGAAGTGACTGGGGTTGGGGCACCTGGCACCTTCCACCTCTGATGAGTTGACACCACACCTGATTGCAGTCATGGTCTTTGATGATCTGGTTCCATTTGAGGCTGTAGCTACAGAGTTATATCCTTTCTCATTTTCCTGCCACTGTGTCTTTCTACTTAGAAAGAGTAAGCAGCCCACAGCCTGGAAGGTGGTGTTATGGAAGCACTGAACATGGCTCCAGGAGTTCAGTGAACTTGGAGCAGGGCCCTTAGAAATTTGTGTAATATGAGATAAGCCATTTCAATGTTGAGCCTGTTTCTCATAAAATCAGAGATGGCAATAATACCTGCCTGAAGATTTTTATGAACGTTAGATGCAAGTAAGTCTGACAAGTCATTCAATAAAAATAATAGTTTCCTTTCTTTTCTTTCTTTTTTAGACAGTACCTGTCTGTCACCCATACTGGAGTGCAGTGGCTCGGCTGACTGCAACCTCCACCTCCCACATTCAAGCAATTCTCCTGTCTCAGCCTCCTGAGTAGCTGGAACTACAGGTGCCTGGACCACTCCTGGCTAATTTTTGTATTTTTAGTAGAGATGAGGTTTTGCCATGTTGGCCAGGCTGGTCTCAGACTCCTGACCTCAGGTGATCTGCCCACCTTGGCCTCCCAAAGTGCTGGGATTACAGGCATGAGCCACCACGCCCAGCCTCTTTTTCTTTAAAGGGGTTTTCTTTTCCAAAATATTTGCAATCCTAGGAAATTGAGGGTCTCTTAAAAAAAAAAAAAGGAGGGGGAAGTAACTCAACCACAAAAACTCTGTGCCGACCTGGATTTGAGGAAGACTCCATAACTAACAGCTCAAATTTCCTTCTCTCTTGGCTGACAGAATTGGAGGCAAGACCTGATACTTATCTACTTCCATCTGTTTCTGTGTGCAGACTTATTATAACGAGGTGTTTCTAGTCCAAAACAGTGGCCCCTTCTATACAAGTGTGCAAAACATTTCTCTAAATTTCCTAGTGTTTTGCTCTGAGGCTTCCAACTGCAAAATCAAGAAGTGCTGAAAAGATGGCTTTTTCCTGACTTATTTGCTGCGGGACAGCCCCTGGGGAGAGCAGCGCTGAGAGACAAACCTGGGGTATGAATGTGATCCACAGAGTCCTTCCTTAGTTTTCAAGTCCCCCAGTATTCCAGCAACCCTTCCCCGAGCACATCCTCAGCTTGAGCCACGTTGGCTTCTTTCATGTTCCCCAAACATAGCCTCTTTTCCCATCTGTGTGGTTTGGATTTATCTCTCTGCTCTTTCTTCCCATCGTTCTTTATTGAAGTCTTGTATCCAATTCAAATGCCCTCTTCTGAATTTCTCCGACTTCCTGACTGCCTAATTATACTCCCACACCTCAAAGACACCACAGCCCTTTTTTGACGTCCTAAAGGGCATGGGTCACTTGTGTCCTGATGTCAGAGTTCTTGATATCCATAGCTGTTGTGCTGGATGCTTCTCACATTGGGGTTAGGAGAAGTCATAGAGAGATTCCTGGGTGGGAGAATGGATTTGCACTCATAGATTATCCTATGTTTCTGCTTCTTCCTCTATGAGGGAAGAGGTTATATGAGTTAAGTCTTGAGCTTCTATGACATCAGCTTTGTAAATGAAATTCCTACTGAGCTACTCTTTGGCTACTATTTAAGTAAACTACTGTTTTTTTGGGTCATGCATGAGTAACCTCTCTCTGTGCAACAGGGTTCCCAACTTCAACCCCCACCCAAAGCCCTGCTTCCTATCTGTAGCTCCTGCCCCTCACTCCTCACCCCATCTCTAAGCTTAGGCTGTGCTATGCTCTACAACTGGGGATAATAGAAGGGTGGGTCATGGGATCACGTGGACAGACTGAAGTCTTGAGCATTGCTCTGAGAGGATGAGCTTTCCACAGGCACAGGTGGGTACTGAGAAAGATTTGCTGACGTCTGATAAAAGAAATCTGATGAGTCCAGCTTTCTTCTGACCCCTCCGGTTTCCAGGAGCCTCCATTCCTACAGGTCCGAACCTCTACTTAGAAACTGAGTGTTAGAAACTAAATGTTTGTGTCCTCCCCAGATTCTTATGATGAAGCCGTAATCACCAATATGAGGATATTTATAGGTGGGGCATTTGGAAGGTAATTCAGTTTAGATGATGTCATGAGGGTCGAGCCTCCATGATAGGAATGATTCTCTCCTAAGAAGAGGCCAGAACCCCCTCGCTCTCTACCTTGTAAAGATACAGTGAGAAGGTGCCATCTGCAAACAAGGAAGAGGGCCCTCACCAGACACTAATTCCAAAGCACCTTGACCTTGGACTTCCCAGCCTTCAGAACTGTGAGAAATAAATGTCTCTTTTTTAAGCCACCCAGTCTATGGCATTTTGTGATAGCAGCCCCAGCTGGTTAAGATACTGAGGAAGCCTAAAGGCTGATACATATATTTACCCCAAGTTGCTTTTAGGGAAGGCATGTGGAATGCAAGTCTTGGCATAGAAGCCTACACACCCTGGTTGGTGTAGCCTGACCTTCAATTATTGCTTATAGACATAGAACCCAAAATGTTAGATTCCAGGCTTTGGAATTCCAGGCTTTGGAATCTAACATTTTTGGGTTCCATGCCTGTGAGCAATACATTCATAGGAATGGCTCCTATACTAGAGTGAGCTGACAATCTCACTTTATAGAACATATTTTTTCTTTTTTTTTTTTTTTTTTGCAATTTTTCCTACTTCAAGAACAAATAAACCTGATGTACAATGAGCATAGGTTTATAGACAAACCTGTAACCTAAACTTCAATACAGCCCAGTGAAATAAATATTATGATCCTTATTTTACAGATGAGAAACCTGAGGCTTAGAGGAGTTATTTTCTCCAGCGCCATACAGCAATCAAGTGTTAGACGGAACTGGGATACAAATGCAAGTTTATATTCATCCAAATCCCTTGTTATTTCTAGTGTGATCCATGTCTGATTGTCAGTTTGGAGTGCTGATGCTTCTACAGACACCTGGTTCACATGACAAATCAGACAAAAGAACTTCCTGGATCATTTTTAAATGATAACCAGGGACGATAAATGTCCAACTTCAAAATCATGTAAGTATATTTTCTATTTATCTTTAGATTGATCAAATACCGACCACTTTTTCTTTTGACTTTTTATTACACCATACATGCATCTTTATCATGGCATCTATAACACTTAAGCACATTATATTACATGGCAGGCAGAGTTAGAAGAACATTCCACACAATAGGAGATTTCCTTGAGAGCAGAGATTATGATTTAGTCACCGATATCCACACCACCCTCAGATCCAGGCAATGGTTGCCTGCCCCACGCCCTAAACATCAGGCAGCCTCACACTTTGTAGAAGATTCCTGGGAATTTTCTAAGTTCCCTTCTCATGGCAATGATCACTCTGGGGCAGCAGTTTCATCTGGGTTAATGGAGTTGTTCTGGGGTCATGTGGCCTGACCTTGGTTTTAGGATTCTAGGAAGGGGTTTGGAAAGAGGATAGCTCCTGCTGGCCAGCATAACATTTCTTTCATGAAATGGCATGAAATTAGTTTCCAGATGCTTCTGACATACCGATTTTTGGTGACTTAAGTAGTTTTTATAGAAAATTACTTGCCCAGAGGCCTGCAGACCTAAGGGCATCTCCAACCTGCACGCACCAAGTGACTGTTCAGTAAATACTTGTTAAATCAATTAATAAATGGTTAAATGGTCTGTGAACACTTCAAAATAAATTGAAGGATGATTCTGGTATTTTCCTTATTGAGAAATTGGCATAATTTAAGAGTCATTTTCCAAAGAAAAACTGTATAAAACTCATTCCACTAATTAGACTCAGTTTGGTGAATTGCTCCCAGAGTTAATTAATTATAACATTGATACAAATTGGTCTGTTCAGAAAGTCATGCACTCTGTCAGTGTTAGCTAAATTCTCTGGGCTTTGGACATCAATGTTCTTGTATCCTAGACACATTCATTAAATGTATCTATACTCCTTAGTCATGGGAAACCTGGAATCTTTTGACAGCTGCCCTCCCTCCATGGCCACCACCCCAGGGTCATCAGGGAAGGTCAGGGAAGTCCAAGGAAGCAAAAAACAAGCACGCGCACGCGCGCGCGCACACACACACACACACACACACACGAGCCTGATTTATCTCAATCTTGTTCAGGAACAAAATGGCTTTTTAAAAATTATTATTCTTACACTGATGTTAGAAATGAAATCTTCAAGAAAAACGACTTCTGGGCAGTGGAAATCCAGGCCCCAAGAGACGAAGAAAATGAGATTTCTGTGCTGAGGGCTGAAGCCACCAAGATTGTGGTATCTGATTGGCCAGTGTGTTATGTTTTCAGTGAGGCCTGACGAGAGCCGTATGTGAAACCATCATGTGATTCCATGGAAGATACCTCTCTTATTTCTTACTACGTGATTTCCAAAGGAATTGGGCCTCTTCTCAAAAATAACATGCTTCATATGAAATACAGATTCATTGGGACTTGGGAATGTTATTTATGATCTTGGGTTTACGGCTTTAATAACTGATTCTCCAAGAGGGTGTCTGAAGAAGGAAAGCCTTATGGCTGAGGGCCAGCAAATTACACACCATGATGGAGGAGGAGGCCGCCAGTTCCTCTCTTATAGAGAGAGGGCTTGCCCTTACAGATGGCCTGAGCAACCAGCTTGTGTGCAGCCCTACGTTAAGCACTAAGTGTAGGCATACAAGACATAGGTCCTAATCTTAAGGCCTTATAATAAAATTGCTATAACATGAGAACATCATGTGCCATTTAAATTAGTATTTAATTCACACCATAAGAATTCAGTTCTCAGGAGACTGAGAGCCTCGAAAAGATCTGGATTTAGGCAGGGTATTTTGGGCAGGATGCTGAAGATTGGATTTGTTTGTTGGGAATCTAGAACAGAATTAAGGAAAGCATTAGAATAAACAATATGGAGGAAAAAACAGGTGGGAGAGTTCAAGTCATTTTTAAGCACAAAAAGGAGACAGCATGGGTTTGATGGTAAAGATTTAGAGTAGGTCAGTAGGAATTAAGGGTGAAAGGGTAGGTTTGCTAATTTTATCCTGCTTCAATGTTTCTGTTTTAAAAACTCATTGATATAGCAGTCTATATCTTTATTCATAATTATTGAGAAAGTATCTCAAAAATATCAGAATTTATTCCACTTCCAGTGTGTATGCATGTGCAACATACGTTGTGTGAATCCATGAGCAGGTAGCAAGGATCTGGTGTGTGATGTGTATATGAGGGCATGGTAGGATGCAGCAATGTGATGTGTTCTGTGTGGATATGTATGTTTTATATGGAGGGGCCTTAGCTAAGCTGAACAGAAATGTGGCAGAATCTTCCACGTCACCAAGCTCTACCCAGTGGACTTTAAAGGCAGCCCAGTATTTGAGAGAAGGACCCCCCACCCCCTACCACCACCATATATGCCTTCTCAGGAGACAGCCTACCTTTACTGAAAGACTATTTGGGAAACAATCAACTTTGGTAGGAAGGACATCCTAGTTTTATCCCATACTACGGTATAAATGATTTTATATTTCTGCTAAAATCAGAAACCAGAAGCAGGAGCCTAGAGATTTGACCCAATTATTTTGTTTTAAAGCTGTAGTCAATGGCACTAAAGACAAATTCAGGCACTAACCATACAAAGACAGATCTAAGCTATGCTTTTGGACTCAAAGATTATCACACATTGTCCCTGCTCCCAGAGAACTTGCTGACCAGTGGAGCAGACAAAACAAGCTCTAGTAAAATGCAGGAGGTGAGTAAAGGTGGAGATGGAGGTATAAGCTATATTCTGCAGGAATAGAGAGAAAGACACAGGCTGGAGTCATAGGGAAAGTAATGTAAAATTTCTCAGCCGTGTTTGTAGGTTGAGTGGGGTGTTAAAATTAGGAAAGATGTGGGGGGAAGGAAGATATTTCCAGCTCAAGGAACAGCATGAGCTGAGGTACAGAGTTCACAGGAAATGTGGAGGATTTGATGTAATCCAGGGAAATGAGGCTATGGGTGCATGGGACAGAGGTCAGCTGGGACAGCAGTGGGGCCAGAGAGGTAGTTCAGGTTTGGCTTTTGGAAGACTTTTGGGAGTTGTCATAACTGGTATCCCCTGTCATATGGATCCTGGCCAAGAAGATGTAGTTGCTTGTACAATAAATATGAGGGAATTATAACATATAAACCAGGCAAATTGGATGTTGCCCCTTTTTAATTGTTCTACTGTTATCCCGTACCCTTAGCAAAGTCTTGTTTAAATCTTGAATATCAGCCATGCTATTAGAAAGTAAAGAAGGGTATGTGAGTCATGACCCTTCTTTCAGCAAATGCCAAAACTCTAACTCACCCCATAAATGGAAAATTCAGAGATGGGGCTGAAGGCACCGCTGTATCCGGAGGCTTTAACTAAGTTATTAAAATCTGTTTTAATAACTTTTTTATTAAATTATAAATAATTTTATAGTTATTGCTGTGGTTCAGCTGTGTCCCCATCCAAATCTCATCTTGAGTTGTAGCTCTCATAATTCTCACATGTTGTGGGAGGGACCCAGTGGGAGATAATTGAACCATGGGGGCGATTTCCCCAATACTATTCTCATGGTAGTGAATAAGTCTCATGAGATCTGATGGTTTTATAAGGGGAAACCCCTTTCACTTGGCTCTCATTCTGTCTTGTCTACTGTGATGTAAGATGTGCCTCTTGCCTCCTGCCATGATTGTGAGGCCTGCTCAGCCATGTGAAACTGAGTCCATTAAACCTCTCTGTCTTTACAAATTACCCAGTCTCTGGTATGTCTTTATCAGCAACGTGAAAATGGACTAATACACTTATGTATTTGCTTATATTTACTTTATCCAGCAATGTTTCTTTTATATTACTAAAGACAATAATAATAGAAGTGCTTAGAGAAAAAGTCGTATTTAACTTTCAAGCCATTTAGGAAAATGGCAGTTTCCAAGTGGTATGACCGTGCTTCTCCCTTGAAAGCAGCAAGTTATTTAGAGAATACCTTAGAAAATGTTTGAATATTCCCTATAGGAACATTGTTCTTATAGGAAGAAGACCTTGCACACTGACTCCTAGCAGTATAAGCCACTATTTCCTAACAGACCACTCCATTATGATAGCAAGAGGGTTTTGTATAATGTGATCTAATTCACATCACAGTTTTCAGTAGTATGGCTGTGTTATTATTGAATTATTAAAGGAAATATAGTGGTCTTGGTAAAAGATACTTTAAGCAAATACATGGAAGGTAGATTGCTGATTTAACAGAACAAAAATTAGTGTCTATATTATGACCTCAGACCAGCTAAGGACTCTAGAGAACAATGAACACCCCTAAGTAATCTTTCCTAGAATGTCTGGGAGATATCCAGGCTTCGGTGTCATCAGGTTAGAACAGAAAGCTTGGCCGATGTTTTGAATTCATATTGATGGATTGTGAATGGCATGTTCTCCACAGAGACTTTTTTGTAATTAAATAATCTTCTCTTTCCATTCTTGTATCTTCAAGAGATCATTGAGTAATTTACTTCCACAGACTCAATTGATCTTCAAGCTTTCTGGAGCAAATATTTTGCATTTTCTTCTGATTAACGTCCTTTTGTTCACATATTAAGGATGACATTTATTTGTCTAAAATTTTTCCTCTCTTTTACGTAAATGTAGAAGTACAGCCTCCTTGACTAGACAATCACACATCTGAAAATTCTTTGTTTTGTTTTAGAGACAGGCTTTCACTCTGTTTCCCCATGCTGGAGTGCAGTAGTGGTGTGATCATAGCTCACAGCAGCCTGGAACTCCTGGGCTGAAGCCATCCTTCTGCCTCAGCTTCCTGAGTAGCTGGGATTGCAGGTGTGTGCCACCACAACAGGCTAATTTTTAACAAGTTTTTGTAGAGATCGGGTCTCACTATGTTTCCCAGGCCAGTCTTGAACTCCTGGCCTCAAGAAATCCTCCAGCCTTGACCTCCCAAAGCTCTGGTATTACAGGTGTGTGAGCCATTGCACTTGGCCCGGAACATTTTTGAAGGCCAAATAATTGGAAGCATTTCACAGCTCTGCCTCATAGGCTAAAATGCCCTTTTTATCTGGGCATGGATTTCATTATTGTCCTTAAATTTATAAACAATATGCAAGGGTGGCTGGCAAGGTGGCCAAATAGGAGCAGCTCCAGTCTGGAGCTCCCAGTGAGATCAATGCTGAAGGCAGGTGATTCCTGCATTTCTAACTGAGGTACCCGGCTCATCTCATTCGGACTGGTCAGACAGTGGGTGCAACCCACAGAGGGCAAGCAGAAGCAGGGTGGGGCATCACCTCACCTGGGAAGTGCAAGGGGTCAGGAAACTTCCTCCCCTAGTCAAGGGAAGTCATAAGGGACTGTGCCATGAGGAACAGTGCATTCCGGCCCAGCTACTATGCTTTTCTCATGGTCTTCACAACCCACAGGAAAGGAGATTTCACATGGTCTTCACAACCCACAGGAAAGGAAGACTACACCTTCCCAAGTCTAAACCAGGGAGAAGTGGAATCCTTAAATAGACCAGCAACAAGTTCTCAAATTGAGGCAGTAATTAATAGCCTACCAACCAAAAAAAAGTCCAGGACCAGATGGATTCACAGCCAAATTCTACCAGAGGTACAAAGAGGAGCTGGTAGCATTCCTTCTGAAACTATTCCAAATAATAGAAAAAGAGGGAATCCTCCCTAACTCATTTTATGAGGCTAGCACCATCCTGATACCAAAACCTGGCAGAGGCTCAACAAAAAAAAGAAAATTTCAGGCCAATATCCCTGATGAACATTGATGCAAAAATCCTCAATAAAATACTGGCAAACCGAATCCAGCAGCACATTAAAAAGCTTATCCACCACAATCAAGTCAGCTTCATCCCTGGGATGGAAGGCTGGTTCAATATATGCAAATCAATCAATGTAATCCATCACATAAACAGAACCAATGACAAAAAACAATGATTTTCTCAACAGATGCAGAAAATCCTTCAACAAAATTAAACATCCCTTCATACTAAAAACTCTCAATCAACTAAGTATTGATGCAATGTATCTCAAAATAACAAGGGCTATTTATGACAAACCCACAGCCAATATCATACTGAATGGGCAAAAGCTGGAAGCATTCCCTTTGAAAACTGGCACAAAACAAGGATGCCCTCTCTCACCACTCCTATTCAATATAGTGCTGGAAGTTCTGGCCAGGGCAATCAGGCAGGAGAAAGAAATAAAGGGTATTCAAATAGGAAAATAGGAAGTCAAATTGTCTCTGTTTGCAGATGACATCATTGTATATTTAGAAAACCCCACTGTCTCAGCCCAAAATCTCCTTAAGCTGATAAGCAACTTCAGCAAAGCCTCAGGATACAAAATCAATGTGCAAAAATCACAAGCATTCCTCTACCCCAGTAATAGACAAACAGAGAGTCAAATAATAAGCGAACTCCCATTCACAATTGCCGCAAAGAGAATTAAATACCTAGGAATACAACTTACAAGGATTGTGAAGGACCTCTTCAAGAAGAACTACAAACCACTGCTCAAGGAAATAAGAGAGGACACAAACAAATGGAAGAACATTCCATGCTCATGAATAGGAAGAATCAATATCGTGAAAATGGCCATACTGCCCCAAACAATTTATAGATTCAATGCTATCTGCATCAAGCTATCACTGACTTTCTTCACAGAATTAGAAAAAACTACTTTAAATTCCATATGGAACCAAACAAAGAGCCTGCATAGCCAAGACAATCCTAAGCAAAAAGAACAAAGCTGGAGGCATCATGCTACCAGACTTCAAACTATACTACAAGGCTACAGTAACAAAAACAGCATGGAACTGGTACCAAAACAGATATATAGACCAATGGAACAAAACAGAGGCCTCAGAAATAACACCACATATCTACAGCCATCTGATCTTTGACAAAACCGACAAAAACAAGCAATGGGGAAAGGATCCCCTATTTAATAAATGGTGTTGGGAAAACTGGCTAGCCATATTCAGAAAACTGAAACTGGACCACTTCCTTACACCTTATACAAAAATTAACTCAAGATGGATTAAAGACTTAAACATAAGACCTAAAACTCTAGAAGAAAACCCAGGTGATACCATTCAGGACATAGGCATGAGCAAAGACTTCATGACTAAAACCAAAAGCAATGGCAACAAAACCCAAAATTGACAAATGGGAGCTAATTAAACTAAAGAGCTTCTGCACAGAAAAAGAGACTATCATCAGAGTGAACAGGCAACCTACAGAATGGGAGAAAATTTTTGTAATCTATCCATCTGACAAAGGGCTAATATCCAGAATCTACAAAGAACTTAAGCAAAGTAACAAGAAAAAAACAAACAACCCCATCAAAAAGTGGGGGAAGGATATGAACAGACACTTCTCAAAAGCAGATATTTATGCAGCCAACAAACATATGAAAAAAAGCTCATCATCACTAGATTAGATTACAGAGTCATTAGAGAAATGGAAATCAAAACCACAATGAGATACCATCTCATGCCAGTTAGAAAGGCGATCATTAAAAAGTCAGGGAACAACAGATGCTGGAGAGGATGTGGAGAAATAGGAACACTTTTACACTGTTGGTGGGACTGTAAACTAGTTCAACCATTGTGGAAGACAGTGTGGCGATTCCTCAAGGATCTAGAACTAGAAATGCCATTTGACCCAGCAATCCCATTACTGAGTATATACCCAAACGATTATAAATCATTCTACTATAAAGACACATGCACACATATGTTTATTGTGTCACTGTTCACAATAGCAAAGACTTGGAACCAACCCAAATCCCCATCAGTGATAGACTGGATAAAGAAAATGTGGCACATATACACCACGGAGTACTATGCAGCCATAAAAAAGGATGAGTTCATGTCCTTTGCAGGGACATGGATGAAGCTGGAAACCATCATTCTCAGCGAACTAACACAAGAACAGAAAACCAAACACTACATCTTCTAAATCATAAGTGGGAGTCGAAGAATGAGAACACATGGACACAGGGAGGGGAACATCACACACTGGGGCCTGTCATGGGTAGGGGGCTAGGGGAGGGATAGCATTAGGAGAAATACCTAATGTAGATGATGGGTTGATGGGTGCAGCAAACCACCATGGCACATGTATACCTATGTAACAAACCTGCACGTTCTGCACATGTATCCCAGAACTTACAGTAAAATATAAAAATTTTAAAATTTTATAAACAATATGATCTGAGAAGTGTATTTTTAAGAAGTATATTCCTCTCATATTTTCTAATTTTACATGAAACAAAAATTCAGAGGTATCTTACAATAACATGTGTTTTGGTCCAGTGAATTATCAAAAGCTCAGCACACTTTAGTCAAGACCCTCTGTTTTCTTCAATTCAAAGCATATTCTTATTGAATGAATCCTAAAAACAGGTTCATTAATGTCCTTTTATCTAGTTATTTTTAATGCAAAGTGCACTTAACATTGAGAACTAATACATATTTAATCTCACAGTGGTAATTGTGAGTCTAATTTTTTAATTTTTTTATTCAATGTGTTATTTAAAACAATTTCTTTCTAGATCAGTAAAGACATTGCTTTAGATAACTTTACATCTGCAAACTTTTGCACAAGATTGTTTTTGATTATAATAAAAATGTTTTAGAAAGTTGCTACTCAAAAAATGACTTAAAGACCAGGAGCATCAGCATCATTTGATGTCTTGTTAGAAATACAGAATCCCAGGCTTATCTCCAGAAATCAAAATCTGCATTTTAATAAGATCCCTGGATGATGTATAAGCACATGAAAATTCTACAACCACTTCTTTCCAGCACCCTCTCTCTTGTGTCAAATACTACAAAACTGAAAATGTAGAGATTCAAAAGAATGAAAGGAAACATAAAAGGCTTGAGATTTGGAATTGGGAAGAACTAGGTTCAAATCCTGGCTCAGTGGCTTTAAGTAAGTTACTGAACCTCTTTAATATAAATTAACGTTAACCAATTTCTGGAGCATACCAGGTGCTTTGTTAATGTTAGCTTTGTTTTTCCTCATTCTCACTTAAATCTAGGAACACTGATCCATGTGCCTTGGATTATATGTTCTACACAATGTTTAATTAGCAGTTAGTTAATAGTATTTATCATGATCAGATAAACAAGCATTTGGTGTAACAAGCTACTAAGATTATAGAGTTAATTTGTCATTGCAGCATAACTTAATCTGATATTGTTAGCACAAAATTGCTACCAAGAGTGAGGATCAGCCAAAAAAAAGTAAATTATGTAGCACTGGCTTACATGTCAGATGGTAGGCAGAGGCTCCTGAGGATAATATTCAAGGTGGAGGAAAATGGAGATTCATGGCATGCAGTGCAAAAATGTTTGGTAAAATAATTGCCAATAGTGGTGTGGGAGGGAGATCAGAAATTTAATGAAGTTATGACTTTAGCAGATGGGGTGAGAAGTGAGGATGTTAATAGTGTGCTGATAGTTGTGGCATCTAGTAAAGTATTTTAATAAAGAGATGAGCTCAGGAAATAATTGGCTGATTGAAATGAAAGAATAATGGGAAAAAAAGTCTGAGAAAGACCCTCAGCTCCCAAAGAGGGTATGCCACCCCATGCTTCTATCAGAAGTAGCTAAGAAGGATAATAATGGGAAAAAAAAGAACTAGCCAGAGGGCAGATCCATGGGCCTAAAAGAATAAATTAGGAAGCTGCTCCCAGAGAGCAAAATCAGGTCTAATAAAGGAACGGTCTCGTTCCTCTCGGGTTAGTGGAACCCAGAGTATCTCCCAGATTTCAGAATTGTCCGTTCAGTTACTGATGAGTGGTCTCATTTTCCCTTCACCTGCATGGTGTATTTATTATGATGATCTTATTTCATTATAGTATATGCCCCCGTTTCATTCTTGCATGTTTCCTTTTTAGGATATGAATCTTTGGAATGAGAGGAAAAAATTCCCAAACCTAATATATGGGCTACCATTCATGCCCCCAATATCCTGGATGTTGACCTACTTGTGATGAATGGAGGAGACTTTGCATTTTCTATTGTGATTTCTATTGTGAGCAATAGGTGTTTAATGTGTGGGGAAAAAAAGTGAAGCAATCATTCAATGACCAAAAGGGCAGATGTTGTTGACAATGCTAGCATTCACCATTTTTTTTTTTCCTTTCAAGTGCACAGGGAATTGCATTTATACTCTCACAACTGAGCAGGGCCATGGGACTGGTTCTGGCCAAAGAAATATGAGCAGAAATAACAAGTGTCATTTCTTGGCTGAAACAGTGAAAAGCCCTTAAGAAATTATTTAATCTCTCTCCTTTGCCGCCACAAAGAACAAAGAAGCGAGCCTCATTCTGCTTGGGTCCTTGGGCTGGTTAGAATCCATCTCTGACTTGTGTTGGACATAATGTGTAAGCAGATAAACATATTAATTCCTGAGACTTCTGGGATTAATTTGTTACTACTGCACAATTTAAGATGATTTTCATAAGCACAATGACCACTCCACAGAATCTTACAAAGTGTAATTACTCACCCAACTCAGGCTAAGCTATCAAAACTCCTAATAGATTAAACTCTTTTCTTCTAGGTCCCTCCACCTTTCAGATTTGCTTGTGGCACCACAGATTACAGAGACTGCCACTGAGCATGAAGGATTGGCTTTCCTTTCCCAGCTCTCTTCAATTTAACAAATCCAATCTGTTGTGCTAATTTTAAATCAAGAGATGCTGCAATATGACTCATTAGGTTGTAATTGAGATATATCAACCAGGATTTGCCAAAACTGAGAAAACTGGGCCGACTGAAACATAATTCTTTGGCAGGAACAAAGTAAATACCACTCTAATCAGAGTGGACAACAAATGCCACATATTTGCTCCCTGGCAATAAAGGTGACATGGATGGCAGGCAGGGGGCCTCAGAGTGCAGTGAGGTGGCCCTGTCACCAAGGTGGGTGACTGGGGCACTTAGAATGAAGAAGTGATTTTGAAAATAAAGGAAAACAAACTCTGGGACAACTCCATCAGCCCATCAGTTGAGCAATCACTTAATGGGCATGTATTTATTACCTGTTATGTGTCATCGTTAGCGATATCAGTGGACAGGAAAACATGATGTAAAGTTGTAAGGATGTTTTCAGACTGAATCACAGTCCATTTTCAACCAGAGGACAGAATTGTCTGCAAAGATCTGCTTGATTATTTATTCAAAGAATGGCAAATTTCTCTAGGGAAAAGAAATGAGACAGTTCCCTTCCAAGCTCACAGCTCACACAGCCCAAACGTTCTGAAGGTGACTTCAAGAATCTATTAGAGGAAAAAAGAACAAAAGAATGGGGTTCAATGCTTGCATTGTAAATATATTAGCAAAGGTCTGGACTTGCTTTACTCAGTAACCATCCAACTGGCAAAAGTCCGTGTGAAAGTGTGGTGACTTCAAGCTCTGCTTCCATGTCCAAGACCCAAAGTAAACTGAAAAGTAGAGGCTTGCTGCATCAACGTCAATGGACTAATATTATAATAGACACGGGGCAGCTGTGATGCTGTTCCCTAGAGTTTTGTACCACATTGTGGCTCATCCCTTTTCAGACTGGCATACCATCCTAGGAAAACATCTTGCTTAGAGCAGTCCCAGGCTGGCTGAAGTCATTTCTACTTTTTCTTCTGCAGACTCTGAATATCCACCCACAGATCAGGCCTTACTGAGCACCAGCTAAGGGCCCATCTCTGCTCCAGGTTGTAGAGAAGGACACCAACTTCTTTCTCCATGGGGCAAATGAGCAGAAGAGTTCTAAGTAGACATACAACCTTCAGGGACCATGGGAAAATAGAGTAGCGTAAGTGAGAAGTTTGCTAGTACAACTCATATTTCTGAAGCCACAGCCTGTTGATATCAGTTTCTTTGCTTTAATTTCATGTCTCCTGGTTCTGGACATGCTAGTATCTAAGCATGAATTGCCTTCCCCCCATCCTCTGTATTGAATCCTCACCTATCATTCATTGTCTCTCTCAATGCCACCTCTTCTATGACAGTTTCCTTCATTTTCCTAGTTACAACTATCTGACCCTTTTCCTTCCCTCCTTCTGCTTTTTACTTGTTTTGTGTACCTCTGTCTAACTCCATTAGAATGTGAGCTTCTTTGGAGAGCACTCTCTGGGGTCCATGTTTCTATCACTGCTGTGTCCAAATGGTATTAATCAGACCTCATTTGATGTGTTCAGCACACTGTTGCCGCCCTGGGCTGTCACCAGTGGATGCTCCCTACTGCCTGTGAAGTGGAGCCTCCCCCGACTGCACCTGGCACACAGGGCCCTTCACGCACGTGCTTTTCTAGATCAGCATACTCTGCTTTATCTCTCTGCATATGCACACCTTCTTGTGGTGCCCTGCTGTCATTCATACCTGGTTATGATTTATGATGGTAAGTTGACCACCCAAAGATTTTAATTACATCCTTCCATAAACTTAAAAAAATGCATAGAGTCCAGGACTAAGTTTTATATGGCACCTGTTTACTCCTCCATTAGAAATCAAGGCAGTTCACTATGACTATTTCAATGTAAAGTGCATGAGAGACTGAAGGATAAGTGATGGGTAGAGATAGAAACACAGGCAGCTGGATAATACGTATGAAGAAGCTAGTCTTCCTGGCCATGCCCCCTCCAAACCATCCGGTCTGCTGCCCTGGGCTGTCTCCTAGCAGGTAATCAGGGGAAAGTTTCTTCCAAGTCTCCTCGCCAATTATTCCCGCTTGGTATTCCTCCTTGGTGAGAATAACCCACAGATTATTCTCATATTTCCTACCTAGAAGATAGGCTGACACCAACCAAGTCACAATGTGCTGCCAATTTACCCTGCCCTCCCCATGGGACCCCTGACATGCAGATCATGAGTAAATCAACTCTGTTTGTCAAACCAAGCAGTGGCCTGGCATGAAAGTCATCAATAGCAAAAACATTCCCCACTGACACCAACTCACCCAGGCCACGCCCGCAATAAGTGTTGAACAAACATGGAAAAGATATTGGTTTGATGGGGAGCCAACCTATTGGTTTGTCTGGAGCACCCTTGCATCTCGATCTGGCCCTGGATTGAGATGAGGCTCTTTGATTGAAAGGATCCAAAAGGCCACGAGTGGCCGACTGCTCCTGGATGCCCTGTTCTCTACCCCCCATCCAGTTATTTCTCTTGCCTCTTCTCACTTCCTCTGACTGCCTCCAGACACCTCCCCTTGCTGCCTTTCTTCCCTCTCTTCTTCTCCAGCTGGTGGATTCTGACTTGAAAGCAGATGGTGGCTCCCAGTTTCAGAAGGGTTGCCATTCTCAGCCACCTTGACCTGTCATTAAGAAGCACAGGTAATCTGGTGAAACAAGCTTGTAGTGAAACTAGTGATTTTTATATTCTTGGTTGTGGTAAACAAATTATTTACTGCATTTTTATAATGTTCCAGGCACTATTATGCCTCTTTGAAAACTATACCATTATTTCTGGACCTGGGCTCTCTCACTTTGTTTCTACAGTTTCATTTAAAAAGTATTGACTGACTGCCTGTTTCACGCCTGGGTTTGTTATTGTTTCATATCACCCTACATTTCATTCCATGTGTAAGGTAAAATCAACCTCAGTATACAGAACTAATTTATAGAATCAGTCTATTAGAAACAGATTCTATTACTGAAAATTATTTCAGGTGGAAGCAACAGAAACCTAATTCAACCAACTCGTTAAAAAAAATAATTAAAGGCAGGGGATATAGTGGAAGAATTCTGGAGCAGATTTTAGACTCAAAGGAAAAACTACTGGAATCTGGGAAGCTCAGTGAGCCCCTGGCCGGGACTCTGGACCCCAGCCATTGCTTCTCCTCTTCTCTGACCATTGGCTTCCTTGTCTCAGTCTCTTCTCTGTGGTAAGAAGCCTGGTTTCCAGCAGTTCTCAGTTCACACCCTGAGCCCACCTTCAACAGGAAGGAGAGAACTCTGTCTCTAAATGTCAGTGTGCCATGCCCCACGGAAGGACTCTGATGGACTGGTTTCAGTCCCATGCCCACCTGAGCCACTTTGACCAGCAAGATGAGCACAGTAATTAGTCTGACCCTCTGCCCATGCCCATCCGTATAGCAACAGAATGAGGTGGAAGTATGTATATGTGATGGTCTCACCATTAGCTCATGTTTGCAAATGGAGAAGAGCAGTAAGGTGGTTGGATCTCTAAGAGCATTGAATAAGAAGGGGAAAAATGTACGAGGTAGGCAAAAAATAATGTACATTCACCCTTTGTGTCAGTTCAGGTGCTCTGAGAAGCAGATACCAAAATGGAGCTTTGTGTGCATATGATTTATTGGCAAAAACTCCTGTGAAGAAAAAAGGGAAAAGGAGCAGGAACAGGCAGGGGGAGTCTGCGGAGTGGGATGCAAATCTGATACCTGTAAAGGGAGAGTAGGGAGGAGGAGGAAAGGTGGTATAGGAAGAATTGCAGACTCCAGTGCAGTGCTGGAGTGCCAGGCAGATGACAGGGAGCCCGAGAGCACATTCTACTCATTAGAGAAGCCGTGCGTCAGGTAGGACTGCTGGGCTTGGCTCTTTAGCCCTGCTGTGTTCAGCCATCGGGAGCATCTCAGAAAGGATGTGGCCTTGGCAAGCATGCCATGGTGGGCATGGGGGTGTGGCAGCTTGGAGATACCAGCTTATCAATTCTCACCACAAATTTCCTCCTTAAGGAAGATCTGAGTGGCATGCTTCCGTGGTTACCACACTGATCCCCAAAGAGGTCCAGGCATATGCTTAAGGCACATCACATGGTTAGCTCAGTGATGGAGTTGAGTCCTGAAGCCAGAATTTATAGTTTCTAATCTCACAAACTTTCCACTGTGCCATACTTCCCCAAAGCAGATGCTCCTGTTTCCACGGGATCTTCTTTTTGTCTCG
Organism: Symphalangus syndactylus; assembly: GCF_028878055.3. Classification (NCBI taxonomy): domain Eukaryota; kingdom Metazoa; phylum Chordata; class Mammalia; order Primates; family Hylobatidae; genus Symphalangus; species Symphalangus syndactylus. The sequence continues at coordinate 93,880,270 of NC_072440.2, forward strand.
CCATGCTGCTTATATGCAGGAAAAAGAGCAAGTCTCATCCTAGGAAGGCTCACATTCTCAAGATACAGCCCTGTTCAGGAGGCCAGAAGGGAAACTGGTCCAGCCAAAGCAGCAGGAACCATGAGAAGCCTCCCTTAGCTGGAAAGTGACATGTGAGCATGTTAAAAATATACCATTCTTTAGCTGGATGTCACCATAAATCCTGAAATCTTGTCCAGCTAGAACAGACTATCCAGAGTCATAAAACAGTGACACAAACAACTCAATTCTGCTCTGTTTAAAAGTCCCTTAGGCATATTCTTCCTAAACACACAATCTTCCATCCAACTTGTCTCCATCTTGGAGTTAGATTTATAAACTTTAAATTACCAACTGGTTAGACAGCAGGAAATACATAAAGAATGACACAAGCACCTGCAGAGCTAAACATCCTGGTATTTGCCCCTTCACTGAACCAGCCCCACCAGTGGGGCTGAGCCATAGCCCTGCCTCTGCCCACTAGCAGGAGCCAGCTGTCACATTGAGCATGGCAATGCACTGACAAGGAAAAACATCATTCTTTGTTATATGAGTTGGAATTCAAAGTATAGAAGAAATGCCACCCTAGTGTCTGGCCAGTGTCCCTCATCTCTAAATATACCCGAGATCTTGAATTGTTCACGTACATAAATCATAGACTACTGAGTTAGCTCCTGATCCCTGAAATCACTTCAGTTCTCTGTTTTCCAACCACGGCCTTGTGGTGCTTTGAGCGAGTTTGTTGCCTGATGACCAAGGGTGAGGATAGGAAGTGCTATCATGATAAAGAGAGTAAAAGGAAAGTGATGCTAGTACACGCACAAACATACAGCTATAACACAAATATTACAGGGATATTCATTATTGATCCAGAAAACAATTATTTCCAGATACCCAGATGTCCAGAAAATAGATGCCTTTTTAAAAAAAAAACAAAAACAACAACAACAAAAAAACAGGTTGTCACTCTGTTGCTCAGGCTGGCGTGCTGTGGCACAATCACAGCTCACTGTAACCGTGGATGCTGGGCCCAAGTGATCCTCCTGCCTCAGCCTCCTGTGTAGCTGTACTACAGGTGCACACCACCACACGTGGGTAGTTTTTCTTAGTTTTATTTTTTATTTGTAGAGATGGGCTCTACAAATGCTGCCCAGGCTTATCTTGAAATCCTGGTCTCAAGTGATCCTCCCTCCTTGCCTCCCAAAGTGTTGGGATTATAGGCATGAACCACCATGTCTGGCCCTTTTGCATTGTGTTGATTCCAAGTTCATGGTCAAATTAGAAATTTCCATTTAAAGGGGACCTTTAGGAACAGGACATCTTAGAGTACTCAGTGATAGCTGGCTGGCAGGCAAAGATGGTGGAAGACAAGGTGAACTCAAACTCATACACAAGAGTTTAAGAAGCACTCAGATCTATTTATTATAGAACAATAAACTTATTTAGATTTATCTACAATAAATAGAATTTATTGTAGAACAAAGAGTCCTGAGCATTTTATTACTCTTTGGCACTTCTTATAGTGATGAAATGAATACCATGAAATATCTACTATGAAAACCACTACTTCTAGTGATAATTACAATAGCTAAAGTTTGCAGAGTGCCTTCTATGCGACAAGTATCACTCTCTGAACATTCCATGTGCTACCTCATTTAATCCTCACAATCTAAGGGTCAGGCATTATCATCCCCATTTTACCAATGGGGTAAGTGAGGCACAGATGGCTTAACTAATTTTCCAAGGCTACAGGATTACTGAAAGACTATTATATTCAACTAATCTTACTTCAGTTACAAATTAATTGTGCCAGTTATTTTAGATATTTGTCAGACCAAGATATTTTGAAATCATTCCTAACCTAACAGGCTGTAGTTCACTTTAACAAACATTTACTGAGTACATGCTTTGTGGCAATCGTTGAGCCTGGTACCAGGGATCCAGACACATGTAAGACTCAATTCTACTCTTCTTGTAGCTCGTGATCTTGTGAATGTCTCATGTGAGAAATCTGATTTACTGATAATGCCAAGTTTTTCTGCCTAAGAGAGTGTGTGTGTGTGTGTGTGTGTGTGTGCACTAAAACGAATTCTTAGGTTAACTATTTTTTCTAAGGAAGGACACACAGGGTAAACAATTGTACTTGTTTGCATTTTTGTGTCTGTATAAGTTAATCCCACTTCGTTTTATATAGCACTGTTTATTTTCTATAGCATTCAAATAAAATTTAAGAAAAAAAAAGACTTTCTTTTTTTTTTTTTTTTTTTTTTTTTTGAGACGGAGTCTCGCTTTGTCACCCAGGCTGGAGTGCAGTGGCGCAATCTCGGCTCACTGCAAGCTCCGCCTCCCGGGTTCACGCCATTCTCCTGCCTCAGCCTCTCCGAGTAGCTGGGACTACAGGCGCCCGCCACCACGCCCGGCTAATTTTTTGTATTTTTAGTAGAGACGGGGTTTCACCGTGGTCTCGATCTCCTGACCTCGTGATCCGCCCGCCTCGGCCTCCCAAAGTGCTGGGATTACAAGCGTGAGCCACCGCGCCCGGCTAAAAAAAAGACTTTCAAGGAAGAAATGGGATAGCAAGCAACTTGAAGGGGGTCTCCAGTCCCACCACTGAGCAGACAGTGAGAAAGAGAAAGCCTGACACTGGCAAGACTGGAGTGTATGTGGCCTGGCCTGGAGCCTGGGTCCTAGCACTTTATTCCTTTGGTAGGGGCTTCTGCCATAGAGTAAACATCAGGGAAAAAAGTAGAAGAGGCCATTTGAGCTAGAAGAAGAGGAAGAGTGAATTGTTTCCGCATTTCAGGACACATGCCTGGCAGATAAAAGCCACATCTCATGCACAGCCTGCAGCATGGGCAAGAAGAGCTTTCCATCTCAGCACAATGCTATTTCAAGGGCTAGAGCAAAGGTTTCTACCATGAGCCCATAATTCTGCCCAAGGGATCCATGAATAAAATTTAGTGGGTTCTTGGACTTGGGAGAGAAACAATACCTTTATTTTCCATAGTTTTAACTAAAATTTAGCATTTCCTCTCCTTATAAATGTGGACAATAAACCACGGGAGTATTAGCAGAACTTGTGACTTCTCACCAATAGGAGATATTACCCTATTGCATTACAATTGTTGCAGATATTTCAAAATATTTTAGCTTTACTGAGATACAATTGATATACAAAAATTGCACATATTTTATTTATATATTTTGATGAGTTTAGGCATATTTTCACACCTGTGATGCCATAACCACAATCCAGGTATTAAACATATCCATCATTTCCAAAAGTTTCCTTGTGTTGTTTGTGGCTTGTGGTGAGAAGACAATATGGGATCTATCCTCCAATCCCACTTGTAGGTATATACCCAAAAGCATTAGAATCAGGATCTCAAAGATACCTTTGCATTCCCATGTTCATTGCAGCATTATTCACACTAGTCAAGAAAAGAAAACAACCAAACTACCCATAGAAAGATGAATGAACAAAGAAAATGTGGTATATAAACAAAATTTAATATTCTCCAGCTTCAAAAAATAAGAAAACCCTACTACTTGGGACACACATATGAACCCAGAGAACATTATGTGACATGAAATAAGCCAGTCACAGAAAGATAAATATTGCATGACTCCAGTTATATGAGATATCTAAAATTGTCAAACTCTTTGCAAAATCTCTAAACTGCTTTCCACAGTGGCTGAACTAATTTGTATTACTGCAAACCATATATAAGCATTCCCTTTTCTCTACAGCCTTGCCTGCATCTATTATTTTCTGACATTTTAATAATAGCTATTCTGACTTGTATGAGATGGCATCTCATTGTGGTTTTGATTTGCATTTCTCTAATGATTAGTAATGTTAAGCATTTTTTCGTATTGATAGTCATGCATATGTCTTCTTTTTAGAATTGTCCATGTCCTTTGCCCATTTTTTAATGGGGCTGCTTGATTTTTTGCTTGTTGATTTGTTTAAGTTCCTGATAGATTCTGGATATTAGACTCTTGTAGTATGCATAGCTTGCAAATATTTTCTCTCATCCTATAGGTTGTCTGTTTACTCTGTTGATAGTTTCTTTTGCTCTGCAGAAGCTCTTCATTTGATTTGGTCCCACTTGTCTATTTTGTTTTTGTTGCAATTGCTTTTAGAGACTTCCTCATGAAATCTGTGCCAAGGCCTATATCTGGAATGGTATGTCCTAGGTCTTTTAGGATTTTTAGAGTTTTAGGTCTTACATCTAAGTCTTTAATCTATCTTGAGTTGATTTTTGTGTATGGTGAAATGTAGAGGTCTAGTTTCATTCTTCTGTCTGTGGCTAGCCAGTTATCCCAACACCATTTATTGAATAGAGAGTTCTTTTCTCCTGCTTGTTATTATTGACTTTGTCACAGATCAGATGGCCATAGGTGTGCAACTTTATATCTGGGTTCTCTAACTTGTTCTATTTTTCTATATGTCTGTTTTTGTACCAGTATCGTGCCATTTTGCTTACTGTAGCCTTGTAGTATAACTTGAAATCCAGTAGTGGAGATTTCTCAAAGAACTTAAAACAGAACTACCATTCGACCCAGCAATTCCATTACTGAGTATATATCCAAAGGAATATAAATCATTCTACCAAAAAAACACATGCATGTGTATGTTTGTCACAACACTACTCACAGTAGCAAAGACACAGAATTAACCTAGGTGTTAATCATGAATGGTGGAGTGGATGAAGAAAATGTGGTACTTATACATTGTGGAATAACATGCAGCCAAAAAAAAGAAATGAAATCGTGTCCTTTGCAGCAACATGGATGTAGCTGGAGGCCATTATCCTAAGCAAATTAATGCAAAAACAGAAAACCAAACACTGCATGTACTCACTTATAAGTGGGAGCTGAACATTGAGTACACAGGGACACAAAGAGGGGAACAATAGACATTGTGACCTACTTGAGGGTGGAAGGTGGGAGGAGAATGAGAATCAAAAAACTACCTATTGGGTACTATGCTAACTACCTGGGTGATGAAATCATTTGCACACGAACCTCCATTACACGCAATTTACCCATGTAACAAACATACACATGGACCCCCTGAACCTAAAATAAAAGTTGATAAAGGGAAAAAATGAAGAGGTTTAAGTAATAAAATAATAAATAAGCTGAAGAGCTTTTGCATGGCAAAAGGAACAATCACTGAGTAAACAGACAACCCACAGAGTGCAGAATATCTTCACAGTCTATACAACTGACAAAAGATTAATATCCAGAATCTACAACAAACTCAAACAAATCAGTTAGAAAAAACAGTCCCATCAAAAGGTGGGCTAAGGACATGAATAGACAATTCTCAAAAGAAGCTATACAAATGACCAACAAACATATGAAAAAATGCTCAACATCACTAATGATCAGGGAAATGGAAATCAAAACCACAATGTGATACCACCTTACTCCTGTGAGAATGGTCATAATCAAAAAATTAAAAAAATCAGTAGATGTTGGCCTGGATGCAGTGAGCAGGGAACACTTCTATACTGCTGGTGGGAATGTAAACTAGTACAGCTACTATGGAAAACAGTGTAAAAATGCCTTAAAGAACTAAAAGAAGAACTACCATTTGATTCAGCAATCCCACTGCTGGGTAGCTATCCAGAGGAAAGAAGTCATTACTCAAAAAGACACTTGCACACGCATGTTTATAGCAGCACAATTCACAATTGCAAAATCGTGGAACCAACCTAAATGCCCATCAATCAACGAGTGGATAAAGAAACTGTGGTGTATATATATGTATATATATATATATATATATATATACATATATATACATATATATACGATAGAATGCTATGCAGCCATAAAAAGGAATGAGCTAACAGGATTTGCAGTGACTTGGATGAGATTGGAGAATATTATTCTAAGTGATGCAACTCAGGAATGGAAAACCAAACATCGTATGTTCTCACTGATATGTGGGAGCTAAGCTATGAGGAGGCAAAGGCATAAGAATGATACAATGGACTTTGGGGACTTGGGGGAAAGAATGGGAGGGGAACAAGGGATAAAAGACTACAAATATGGTGCAGTGTATACATGGGTGATGGGTACACCAAAATCTCACAAATCACCACTAAAGAACTTACTCATGTAACCAAATGCCACCTGTACCCCAGTAACTTATGGGGAAAAAATCAATTAATTAAATTGTCAAACTCATAGAAGCAGAAAATAGAATAGTGGTTTACAGAAACTAGGAGTGGGGGAAATGAGGAATTGTTGCTCAATAAGAATAAAGTTTTAGTTACACAACTGAGTAAGTTCTAGAGATCTGCTGTACACCATAGTACCTATAGTTAAAAGTATAGTATTATGCACTTTAAAATATGTTAAGAAGGCTGAGTGCAGTGGCTCACATCCGTAACCCAGCACTTTTGGAGGCCGAGGTGAGTGGATTGCTTAAGGCTAGTAATTCTAGACCAGCCTGGGAAACATGGTAAAACCTCATCTCTACTAAAAGTACAAAAAAATTAGCCGGGCATAGTAGCACACACCTGTAGTCCCAGCTACTCAAAAAGCTGAGGTGGGAGGATCACCTGAGCACAGAAAGTCGAGGCTGAAGTGAGCCATAATTGCACCACTGCACTCCAGCATGGGAGTGAGACCCTGCCTCAAAAGAAAATACGTTAAGAAGATAGATCTCAGAGTTCGTTTGAACTATGGTAGCTATTAGACCTAACAGTTGATCATAGTCTCGTTGCACAATGTTGCCAGCCAATGTCCAAGCAATCCAAGGCCAGATATTGTTTAGTTATCAACTACGGGCTACCCAGACATCTGCAATACATTCTCTCTCTACAATCGTTTGCCGATCAATATGTGGAAGGAAATGATTCATTTTCATTATGTGTTGCTGAACAGTTTCTGATACAAACTGTATCTGAAATATGTTAATCTGGCCAAATATGAGTTCGTCAATCTTAAAACTAAAATCTTACTACATTGGAGTCTAACTCAAAAATCTTTGGAGAATTCTGGCATTTCTTGAGAGAAGCCTCTCCTGGTCTTACAATACCATCTATAGAAGCTTTTGTTCCACATGCCTCAATATATCTTTGTGAATTGGGATTTCTGCACTTGCAGCCATCAAAACAAACAAAAAAAAATCAACATTGACTAAATGCCCAACATGACATGTGTGTTGCCTTGACAAAGACCATCTCATAGTTCAATATTCTTGTTCAATGCAAGCAACACTAGCCAGCCTTCATATTGAAATGTCTGTAAAAAATAAGATCCCTTTCTAACTTGCTTACACTTTAAATGTGTTTTTCTACTTAATATGTTAATAGCTATTCATAAATTTTATTTTTAAAGATTGTGATAACTCAATCAAATTAGTTTTTTTGTAATCCTATATGGTCTATTTTAAGTATTTAAAAAACATTTTCTTTTCTAAGCTATGCATAGACTTCACCAAGCTTCCAGAGGTATCTGTGAGACAAGATAAATTAATAACGCTTAGGCAAAGCAAGTTTATAGTGACTAAAAATCCGGGAGGCATGTGTGTTAGTCAACATTCTCTAAAGGGACAGAACTAATAGGATAGATGTATATATGAAAGGGAGTTTATTAGGGGAATTGACTCACATGATCACAAGGTGAAGTCCCACAATAGGCCATCTGCAAGCTGAGGAGCCAGGAAGCCAGTCTGAGTCCCACAACCTCAAAAGTAGGGAAGTCAACAGTGCGGCCTTCAGTCTCTGGCCAAAGGCCCGAGAACCCCTGGAAAACCACTGGTGTAGGCCCAAAATTCCAAAAGCTGAAGAACTTGGAGTCCAATGTTTGAGGGCAGAAGCATCCTCAGAGCATGGGAGAAAGATGGAGGCTAGAAGACTTAGCAAGTCCAGTCCTTCCATGTTCCTCTGCCTGCTTTTATCCTAGCTGTGCTGGCAGCTGATTAGATGGTGCCCACCCAGCTTCACGGTGGGTCTGCGTTTCCTAGTCTGCTGACTCAAATGTTAATCTCCTTTGGCAACACCCTCACAAACGCACCCAGAAACAATACTTTGCATCCTTCAATCCAATCAAGTTGACACTTAGTATTAACCATCATAGTATGGAAGATCAGAAAGTAGTCAGATATTCTTGAGATACACATAAGGAATGGCAGATTTACTGTTACCTTTCATCTAACTGTATTAGCAAAATATCAGCTGCAATAACAAATAACACCAAAACTTCAATGGTTTAGAACAATATGTTTGTTTCTTGGTCATAGAATAATGCTGGGAAAAGTGAACAGGGCAGCAGGGAAATCCTTCTCCATGCAGTATTTTAATGATTCAAGATGACACAGCTTCTGTCATTTTCAACATATTACTTCCCAGTTTTCCGTGGATATAGACTCCATTCCAGGCAGCTAGAAGAGAAAAAAAGCCTGGAGACACATATATGTAAGGTTTTTATCGATATATTACTTCCACTCACAGGCTAGAACTCAGTCATATGGCCACAGGGACTATACAGGAGCTGCATGTTTTAGAAGAATGGGAAGTAGGTTTGGTGAACATCTAGACAGTCTCTATCACTCAGCTCTGTTAGGAGAAATATAGGTTGCAGGCATATTATCGTCTGCATACTGTTTATATAGTACAATCTTGCAATTGTTTATCTCACAAATTGTATATAAAATAGTATTGCACACTACTTGAATTAGAATGCCAGAGCTTGGTAAAAATGCAAATCTCAGATCTACTAAATAAGAAGCTCCCAGCATGTTTCTTAGGCATGCTAATGTAGAGTGACAAGGGAGATTAGATGATATCTTTATTGGGGAATAATATTACTAAAGAGAATGAGAAGAAAGAGCCAAAGCAAGAAACTTGCAAAGAGAATAGATAAAGAAATAGAAGGTTACAAGAATTAAGGAAGACGTTCCAAGAAGGGGGTAGTGGTCAAAGGCATTGAATGCCTCAGAGAGCGCAAATAAGATAATAAAGACAATCTGCACAGCTCTGAGACTTCAGGAAGCTGATCACTCCAGGCTGAGATGTGTATTTTGTCCTTTTTCAAAGAGGCCTGCTATGATCAAGGCTTTAGAACAATAATTATGTAGTAACATGGACATATTTTGAGTTTGAAAGACTGTGCATATGGTGACCATTGACCAAGATATCAGGAAGGAGGAGATACAGGCTTTGGGTGAAATGATGGAGTTGGTTTGGAATCCATTGTGTTCTAAGGTATCTTTGAGATAATCAGGCATGGCTTTACAGAAATAATTAGTGCCCAGAAAGGAGGCTGAGCCTACAATGTACAAATTAGGGTTCATCCTCCTGCATGTGGTATCGGGCTTCAAAGATGAATGAGATTGTCCAGAGAGAATGTGTGACTGGTGAAGAAATAGGAATTATTTGTGTGATTCAGACAAGAAATGGTTTTCATATGATCAGAGAAAAGGTCCAGGCTGATGCCCAGACAAAGGGACACAATGCAACAGTCACTGAGCTGGGCTGGAGCTGTTGAAATCTCTGTTTGGGGTGTCTGTGGGTTTTGCACAACTCCTGCCTGCTTTGCCTGCCCTTAGTTACTTCACAGGATCCACTGGAGAGAGCTGTGGGAAAAGTTGGCTTGGGTATTACTCTCCCAGCCCCTCCCACTGATGGTTAATTATTTCCCCCTTTGATTTCATTTCTTGGTAAAAGCCGTCAGTTACACTTTAGGCAATCCCTGTAGTGTTATTTTACTTCTTTTCTTGGCTGTTTTTATCTCCAGATAAGAGACAGTATGTCCCCATAGACAATGGTGCTGCTTTTAGCCTCCCAGTGGACATCTCCCTTTCCACCAGCCCTGAGATGGAGACTTCAGGGAGAAGGAGAGAGTCTTGCACAATCATGATCAAATGTATGATTTATTTTAAACTAACAAACAATTGTTCTGACTCCCCCAGGGGACAAATTCTAATATTTCCAAAAGAAAGTGGAGCCAGCACCACGGGCTGGCTCATTGAGATGTACTGTAAATAGCTTCCAAATCGGGAGTAAAAAATGCAGCTCAGTTGGAAGGAGAGAAGACAAGGCCCAGAGAAATGGCCACGTTGGCTCGTTATTTTTCTGAAGATGTCCATATTGGCACTGCTCAGCCCGATGTCAGCAGAACACATTTATTGCCTCACACAGCCAGGCTTTGTCATGTGGAATCAGTTGACATCTGGGGGCTGTTTCATGTTTCTCTTCTTCATCTGCCCTGACTCAAGCATTTGGAGACATCAGTTACTAAACCAAGCATGAAGAAAGCAATGCTAATTAGGTCATCCTCTATAGTGCAGTACACATGGTAAGGCTCTATTAAAATAAATAATGGAATAATTAATGAATTCATTAGCAAATTCATTTCCTGTCAGTGTGAGCCTCATCTGGGGGCTCGTTGCAGAGGTTGTTCCTAATTTCATTAAAGACAAGGACTTAAGCAGATCTGTGAAAATGTTCAGGATATCACATATTGGGAAAAATGATGATAGAATTTTTCTTTTACCCCTTTCTCATGTCACGGCAGGGATTGGGAGGGGAGTTGTTGTTAACCATCTTCTAATGTGAATATGTAAGGAGGAGGGGTTGGCGGGTAGACGGGTAGGTCTTCTAGCTAACAAAAGAGGAGGAAGGAGCATCCCAGGATGCTTCCCACGTAAGTCAAGAGCCAAGCGCAATGGGGATCTGAATGGCAGCCAACATCAATTGTTGTATCATTTTGGCAATTCTTGGTGCACAGACTTGTTTGTCCAAGGACTTGAAGTTTAAGAACAAGGCTGCAAAACTCTAAAGGACTATGTCCATCATTAGCAACTATTCAAGCTTAACCCTGAGTCAAATTTATTCCCATCTTTGTGTCTGAATATAACCTCAGCTGGGACCCTAATAGCTGTTTTTCACTCACACCTAGAAAATTACTCACTGAATTTTCCCCAACAGCTATTTAAAAGTGTCTCCATTCTTTCCAAATCCTTTACCAAACTCTGTCTTGATCACTTCCCAGAAGTATTTTAGATTGCTTTCTTTGCTAAGATTGAGGCCATCTGAGGGTGAGGTCCTTTTCTCTCCACATAGCAGAAGAGAAGAAGTTTTTCTGCCGTCTCGCACCTTCACTTCAACCTTAGAGAAAGTACTGCCTCTCCAGACCATGGTGACACAACCTCACTTATCCTCAGAATCCCATCATTTCCACTTTCTCAGGGGCCTTATCCCAACAACTATTCCCCCCCTTTCTCCTTTTTCCTCTATCCAGTACTAATCCAAATTTCTAAACATATTTATGCTGCTTTGACATTTTGGGGGGCCTAACTGGACAGGGAGAGACTGCCCCTCCAGGGATAGCTAATCCCCAGAGACAATAAGCAACTTGCCTGCCAACACACCTCTCCCATGCAAACCAACCAGTCCTGAGAGGCCAGGCCCTTAACCTCCTTCTTTATCTAGCTTTCCCATACCAAATCAATATTTCCCCTGCACTAAATCAACCCAGGAACCAACCATCCTATAGCGCAGAGCCTGCTGACATTATGCAAGAGCCAGTCCTAAGCTGTTTCCCTGCCCTGCTCGCCATTCCCACAGAAAACACAATAAAAGCACTGAGCCAAGCTTTCCCGGACGGTCCTGCCTTTGCTTCCTGACCAAACCTGGTGTGGGAACCGTGGCCCTATATGGTGTGACCTGCTTCTTTCTCTTGAAAACCATTAAGTAACAAACGTTTCTTTCAGTAGCAATGACCTCTGTGTGTCATCACTCAGTCTTCTCCATAGGCTAAAGCCTTGTGGGTGCATCTTAACACACCTCCCTCCCTCTTGTCTCCCTCTCTTTCTCCTTCTCTCACCCTCTTTGGTTCTTTCTCTTAATTTATTGTATATATTTCATTTGAAAATATGATTGCTTTGACAAAAAAAAAACTTCTAAAATTTTATTTCAAAATTGAAATAATATAGAAAATAGAATAATATTTTTAAATGAACCAGAAGATTTATGCTCCAGAGAAATACACCGATAATATTCTGGTGAACATCCCTCTAGACCTCTCTTTTGTATAGAAATATATATACACTGTATATATGTATGTATATATGTATATATTTCTAGTAAATGGGATAATGCCACACATCTCTCAAAAACATGTGGTTCATAGCTTTACATTTCAATAAATTAAGGTCTACTTCACTAGTTTTAGAAGCTAAAGATTTTAGGTGTATCAAAATGTACTTACCTAAATTATTTTATATTTTATTGTTATTTTTTATTAATTTAAGCAATAATGCAATAAACATATTCATTCATTTATATTTTCACATGTGTATATTTATCTTCTTAGAGTAAATTCCCAAAAGTGAATTTGACAGGTCAAAGGGTATATTCCTTTTATATACTGATATGTATCCTAAAATTGAACACCAGAAAGACTATTATATTTTGTATTTCATGTCCACTTCAATAGTTCATTCAAGTAATCATTTCCCAACCCTTCATAAAAATAGCATTTCAATTTTCTTAATTAAGTTACCAAATATAGTTGGTTAAAAAACACCTCATTTTATTTGAATTTCTTAGTTAAGTTTTAATATGTTTTATTTTGTATATTGATCATTTCTATTTCTTATTTTATAAATTACTAATTCACATTATTTTTCTATTAGACCGTTTGTATTTTTAATTGTCATGTGAAAGTCTTAATGTACTCAGAAATTAACTATGGCAATCATATGACCGGTAAACATTCCCCTCTCTGTCATTTTTCTTTCAAACTTACTATCATTTGTTATATAAAAATTGTAACTTCTGATGCAGCCAAATTGATCAATATTTCCCTTTTTGGCTTCTAACTTTCTTGGAATTCTTATAATTTCTCCACTGCTACATTATAAAATATCTTCAGTGTTTCTATGGTTTCAAGTTTATGGTTAAGTCTTTGATCTGTTTGGAGTTTAATCTGAGGCAATGGGTGAGTGCTGACTCTTTTTTCCTTTTTTCCTTCCTTTCATTTTCCGGCACTGTGATTCTCCACCTTCAGAGTCATGCTGGCTCAAAACCTAAGGTCCATCTGAGATCCTTCCCTTCCATTTGTCTCACAGATCCAGATAGCAACTTAACCGCAATGAACTTCCTAGGATTTTTCAGAGTTTATGAAGTGTTTTCACATCTAGTATCACAACCCTCCCCTCCTACCATGCTTTCAATATCACGCGCACACAAACCTTGGCAACGGGGTTGAGAGGGAGGTCTGGAGAAATTGTGAGTTACTCCAGGTAGTTCTAAGGGTGAGGAAAAAAATAAAGGCTCATTTTAGAGTCTCTCTGACGCCAAAAGTCATACTCCTCTTATAACAACACATAACATCTGAAGCCTGATCAATTCCTCTGTTGTACATCTATTCTATGCACCCCTTCTTCTCCAAACCAACTGCTCCAGTTGAAGTTTTATCATTGCTCAGCTGCACTTTTTTTTTTTTTCGGGATTCTCCACTGTCAGTTTATCCTACTCATGGTCTCAGACTAATCTTCCTAAACTATAGTTATGTTCGCCTACTCAGAATCCTTCAGCCTCCTGAATCTGAGGGTCTTGCCTTGCACTGGGAATATTCAGGACGCGGCTTCAGCATGTCTTTCACCTTCTCCCATTATTCCTCTACATGAACTGTGCCTTTTAGGGAAGCTGAAGATTTGCCCACACTCAAGCATGCCCCATGCTGTTCTATAGCCATGCCTTGTTTCCAGCCACTGCTTCCTTTTACAATCACCACTGCCTCTCCTTTCTTTCTTCCAACATCCTACCCTTTAAGGCACAGCCCTAATTCTACATCCTTCATTACAGCCTTCCTGGAAACTTCCAGTGAACATTTTATTCCTTTTCCCCTTTAACTTTCCACAGACCTTTCTCTGTGACTGTCTTATGACTCATAATTTTCTACTTTATAGTTGGTGCCAGTGTCTTACTTTCCTTATCAAACTGTCAACTTCTTGAGTTAATGGATTGCTGCTTCTTTATGTTTTTATCTCCCATTTCTCAATGCTTAGAACAATGACTGACACAGGTAAATATTTGAAAAATAATTAGTGAATAAATGTGTAAATTAAAAAATGATGGAACAAAAGAATAAAATGAGTGGGTAACTTGATTCTTTGGGGAAGCCTCCATTTCCCAAAAGATTTTATCCTTTTATCTCTGTTGCTTATTCCAATGCCACCAACACACACCCAGAAGGAGACCAAAGCCTGAAGTCCCACCAGTAGAATGTCATAGTTTCCATTTATTACTTTAATTTTTGCAAAATGTTGATGTCGCAAGGATCAACAGCCTACTTTTCTGAAAGAAATGCTGTGTCATCTATGATAAATAAAGGATCTGAAAAGGGAAATTTTTTCTTAAAGTTGCATATGGGATAGAACACGTGCCACATACAGCTGCAGAAGTGGTAGCTTAAGGATAAAACAGGCCAATTGTGGGGAGTTGATCATTAAAATATGGACCCACCTGCTCTCAGAGGTCTACATATAAACCTTTCCTCCTTGATGTCCTGCTCCCCACTCATGACACTCCAGCTACCTTTCCAGAGGAATGTGGCTCTGGGTCGATGGACTGCCCTGGAGACAGCAGAGTATGTGGCACATTCCAGCCAGCTCTCTGTCCAGGGAAGTCCTTCCTTGTCTGCTATAAGGAGAACATCTCTCAAAGAGCAGAAGCATAGTCACATGACACGTGGAAAGGATTGTAAGCTCAAAGGAAAACTGGTCAGTAACACCTTCTTGCCCCAAAGGCGAGGCATTACTTTAGAGAGGGCTGAGTGCCAGTTTCTGAATAAATTGAATAAATCAGATTTCTGATGTTTAATAACAGATGTTCTGGCTCCAACTCATGAAATCACTTAATGTTACTTTATGCTGTGGTAATAAAAAAAAAGTCATCTGGCTCCACTCGGCCCAGGTTACATCTCTTCTCAAAGGGTCAAAATGATTTGGTGCAGTTCTTGGATCAAAAGGACTGATGTTCTCTGCGTGTTACAGGCTGCAGGCAGAGGTTGCTTCAAAAATGGGGCAGATGCTTTCCTAATATATGTGTTGCATCCAATGGCCTGAGATGTGCCTCTGACCCCCACAGACTTGCCCGAACTCAGGTCCTCGGAGAAGATGAATGCTCTCCAGGAGACTCACTTTTTCCACCCCTCCCAAATCTCACATCTGGCAGGGTGAACTTTTGAGAAAGGCTAAAATAGGCTGATTGACCCTGTTAGACGTGGCTGGCACGCTACCAGTGCTTTATCTCTACAGCCCTGAAGAGGAGCAAAAAGCGGGAATGATTTGGCCCCTCGAACAAGCCTTGCAGATGAATTTGGATTAATCTACTGAGGTAGGGAGCAAGTGAAAATGTGCCTGATGAAGCCTCATAATAAATCAAAGGGACTTGCAACATGGATAGCTGGTGAAATTCCCAAGATGACTCAAATACTGAAATAACCAAGTTCATCAAGAAAAGTCTTCTAAAGAACATAACTAAAAAGTGAGGTGTTTCCTTATCTTAAGAAAAAATCTAAAATGAAAACTAAGCAAAGGCAAGTTCAGAGGGTTGAGAGAGATACTAGGATAACTGGAGCTTCATTTCAGAAGCACATTGAAGGGCAATAAAAGGGAATCCATGGGGTGCAAATAAAGGAACCATTGCTGCAGCTTCTCAAAGAGAGTCGTAATTCCTCCCCAGGAAATGATGTCGATACTTAAATACTGAATAGCAACATAAATACCACAAAGGCTAATGAATTCTAGAGTGGTCACTACACGGACTCATAGAAACCTGGAGACAAGAGTGCTAGGTAAACCTCATGGTTAAAATATGTACAATAAGTAACAACTATATCCACACCAGTAAGGTTAAAAATGTCTGAGAATCAGAATGTCTGGCCAAGAAAGATTAGGAAGAATAGCCAATTCAACTCTCTTGATTACAAATTGAGGCTCAGCAAGGAGAACCAGCTTACCAAGATCCTGGTCCTGGCCAGTGGTAAAATGGGAAGTTAGATATAATCTAGTTTTATTTTCTCTGAGAGGCAGTATAATTTTATACTTACTTTTCAACTTCAGTAAAATTTGCACATGTTAGATGAAATGCAACTGTACAACTTGTTCTGCTACTGTAAGCACATTATGTTGGAGTAAGAAAATCTATATATTTTTTACCTTCAGACGTCCTATTTTGGAACTTGCAACCCAAGTTCTAACTGTCTTTGTGTCATTTTATCAAAAGCAAAGAGAGAGTTGAGCAACTTATTTCATACAAGAACAAAAGTCAAGAAAGAAAACCACTGTCTGAGACTGACGACTGAGAGTCAAGTTGAATTTGAGAGTACTGAAAACTCCAGATACTCAAGGAAAAAAGTGAAAGACAGGCCTATGTCTGTGAGAGGAAAGGGGATCTTATCATGCTGAAAACCAATGTAAATCAAAATCCAGTCTAACTGTGGGCATGTGACCTGATGATACCACCAATGTTATCATGATGGCATTTGTTGAATACTTACCATTCCTCGAGGACGC
The DNA here is from genome assembly GCF_028878055.3 of Symphalangus syndactylus. Lineage (NCBI taxonomy): Eukaryota > Metazoa > Chordata > Mammalia > Primates > Hylobatidae > Symphalangus > Symphalangus syndactylus. The sequence continues at coordinate 93,896,840 of NC_072440.2, forward strand.
CAGTCAGCTCTAACACTCAGCAGCCTCTGCCTTCTATTATCCTCTGAAATGACCAGAGACGAGGTGCAAGACCTAGTGCTGGGCACCAGTGCTGGTGAGCTAGGCTTGAATCTGTCTGGCTTTCCATATTCTAGGAGCTCAGAGCTGGAGGTGATGGGAGTGGGGTGGGCTATGATACAAATTAGAAGACTATAAGGGGTGCCTCAGGTAGCACAGCAGGACTTTCAGAGGAGGTCAGAGCTGCTCCAGAGACTGGAACTTGGTGTTTGACAGAGGCTGATATAACTAATGTGCATTGACTTTGTAACAGAGTTCCCTGAATTAAAATTCTGGTTCTGCCACTAACTCCATATGAGGTCAAGGAAACTCCTTACTCTATTTTATTGACTTTAAAGGCACATTCTTTTCCCTATATTTTAAAATCTCTGAAATTCTGATATGCCTTATTAACAGTAGCATCTTACAGTTATAATTGGCAGGGTTTTTTTTATTTCCTTAGGTGGCAGTACCATCTTAGTCAACTCAAGTTACTATAACAAAATGTCATAAACTGAAAGGCTTATAAACAATAGGAATTTACTTTTCACAGTTCTGAAGGCTGGAAATCTGAGATCAGGGTGTCCACATGGTTGGGTTCTGGTGAGGGCTCTACTCCAGATTGCACGCAGCTGACTTCTGCTTGTATCCTCACATGATAGAAAGAGCACTAGCTAGCTCTCCAGCCTCTTCTTATAAGGGCACTAATCCCATTCATCAGGGCTACACCCTTTTGACCTAATTACCTGCTGGAGATTCCCACCTCCTGTCAGATTGGGATTGGAATTTCAACATACGAATATTTGGGGAAAACAAACATTCAGTCCATAGCACATGCTTTACAACTGTTAAATCCATTTAAGTTTAGCCTGAGGCTGCCTCCATAACTTGGTCCCTACATAACAAACTGCAATGTTACTTAGGAGTAAAACAAATAGCTCAGTTTCAGCCAATCATAGGCAGCCAGCTCATCACTCTATGCCCAAATAAGGCAGATACCTAGTAGTAGCCAGTCAAGTGATTTCTCTACTTGGCTTCTCTGCATACCCTACAAAGCTCCCTGTTCACATTGCTGGGCAGAGGTCTCTCAACCTCTTCTAGTTTTGAGCGCTGCACAATTCATAAATCATTCTTTGCTCAAATAAAAGACTGCTAAATTTAATTTGCTAGCTGAGTGCAGTGGTTCACACCTGTAATCCTAACACTTTGGGAGGCTGAGGCAAGAGGATTACTTGAGGCAAGGAGTTTGAGAGCAGCCTGGGCAACATATGGAGACCCCATCTCTACAAAAAAATATAAGAATTAGCCAGGTGTAGTGACACGTGGGGAGGATTGCTTGAGCCCGGGGGGTCGAAGCTGCAGTGAGCCATCATCATGGCACCAAATTCCATCCTGGACGATAGAGTAAAACTCTGTCTCAAAGGAACATAAATGAATTTCATTTGCTAAATTTTTTCTATTAACACAACCAATGGCAGTTTAGGTTTGGCAACATTACTGGTATTTATGATATTTTGTTTAGATGGACATATAGAAACCTGCTCAGAAGTTTACTGCAAAGGTTAAATTAGATAACATTTTTAAAAACTTAGAAAAGTGTCAGATATATAAGAATTGCCTCAAATGGTAAATGTAGATATTAAATAACTCCCCCTCTTGGCCACCTGACCCAGGCAGGATTGTCCCCAGTTCTTGGCTCACAAGGATTACCTGGGAAAGTAGAATAATAAAAATAGCAACTATTCACAATTGCTTATTTGTTGCCAGACAGTGTGCCAATTGACTTTATGAGCTTTATTTCACTTTCTCTTCACAAACCTCTTAGGATTCAATTATCTGCTTACCTGTCTAAGATCACACAGTTAATAGGAACACTTGATCTTGAATTGTTTCTTCATGACGCCAAATTCACGCTTTTCACTATCAACTAGATGAGCACAAGTTGATTACTGCATGCCCTGAAAACTCCAGGAATTATTCTATAGTCAGTATAGCAGACCTCTTCCTCTGGGCTCTACTATGTGTGGATGATAGACTTTTCTATCCAGCCTAGGAAACTGGATTAATATGCTGGAGCAAAATCGCAGAAGCTGGATGAGAACTACCCAGGTAATATAGCGAAGAATCTGCAAAGATGCCTAACTCTGACTCAACCCAAGATCATTCCTGGCTCCTGGTGCAAAGCTCCAACTATGACAACTTCAAGTAGAATAAAAGGGGGGTGGGGAAACACCATCAGGGTCTTGTTACAATGGTTTGAACTCAAGCAATCTCACGATGGCTTCTCTGGGCCAAGGCCAACTGCAATGGTGTGTTCCTCACAAGTAGTCTTTTCCCATTTCTCGGACTCCCTGAGGTGTATTCAATAATGCACTCCTCATTCTGAAGCAGATGGAAAAGCGTTTAAAAAGGTGCCAGGTTTATTTATGGAAGCATGAGATTGAATTTAAAGATGCTCTTTGCCAATATGAAATGTGAACTCTCAAAACAGGAAGTGTGCTTTACTGCCTATTTATTTTACTGCCATATCAGCTGCCCAGAGCTGAAGAATCCTTCCTCTCAGGAATTATTTATTTTCTAACTTCTGAACCAAAACATCTTGACCATCAAAACTCAAGCTCCTTCCTGCCAGATTCCCAACTACTAACATGTGCCTCTCTGTCTTTCAGAGTGGATCTATCAAGGGTTTCGGTGAAAAACATTTTGAACTCCTATTTTGTCCTGAATCTTCATTTTTATGTCAATGGAGAAGTTTCAAACAAATTAAGTCAAACTATAAAACACAGTAAAAATTTTAAGTACCTTTTAGAACAAAGCAGAGATTCTTGAATTTGCTCATATATCCTAAGATACCTAACAGTTAATATTCTGTATCATTTAATTGGTCAGAAGACGTTAATTGTTAAGAAAATGATTAATCATTTGAACTTATCACTATTACTTATGGTAATAAGGAAGAAGTCAACCATACTGTGGTGTGTTGTGCACTACCCAGTTCTCCTCCTGCACTGACAGTTTCACAACTTTGCAGAGTTGAAAGTTACTACTCTAGTCTTCATTAAATAGGCCCAAAATAATTTGCTAGAAACAGTTTTTAATATAAGTAGAAATAGCCTAACATATATGAAGGCACTAAACTGGAACTCAGAAAACTTGTTCTTATTCCAGGATCTATAGATTTCAGCCCTGGTGTGAGCATTTGTGCAAACTTCCCCTCTAAATGCCAGGTCTTCAAGGCGGCACAAGAGATATACACAAATAAAAAACAGGCTATGGGGAGAAGTGAATAATATAACAAAGGACAGAGCTGCTGTGTTAGAGTTCCTTTAGCTTTGAGGAGGAAACATCCCAGTCCAGTCCACAGTGAATACTTCTAAATAGATACGTTTTCACACATGGGCTTTACCTACAAACTTCAAATTCTTGAAACTCTAGGCAGAAGATATGTTACAATGGCGCCACCTTCTGGATACTGTCCAAAACACATATTTTCTTCATATTTTTCTCCCACTCAGAATTCCTCAATGGCTCCCTACTGTTGACAGAAGAGTCTAAAATCTTTAGCATTCAAGGCCTTTTACAATCTAGCACAAGTTTATGTTCAGGTCTCATCTACTGACACTCTACATGGGTAATCTGTGCCACTCGCCAGAATAAATTCAGAATTGTCTGCATTCTAATGTTCAAACCTAGCATTAATTCAATGCAGTAAGCCAGAGAGAAACACAAAGCAGTTTAAAGGATTCGGGGCCAGAGTCTCAGTTCGAAAATGGCTAGCAGGTATGGGATGTCCCCATACCTACATTATGTAGGTCACTCAGTGCTCACAACAACCTGAAGACAGCTCTTCTTTCTGGCTATTTAGAAGTTTAAATAGAAGCAAAGTTAGCCATAGATAAAACAGATTAAAGGACATAAATACACACACAAAATATACATAATAAAAATAAATATAAGAAAACAGATGGCTAAATTCACAGATGATCAAAAATGCATGGTAAAGTCAAGCAATATTATGTTTGTCCATCAAACTTGTAAAGATTCTTTCCACACTGATGGTGATGCCATGTTGGTAAGGGCCCAGGAAATAGGCAACCTCATCGACTTTTGCAAGGCAGCATTGCTGGAGGGCAGTTTGCAAATATTCAGCACAAGCTGAGAATTGTCCTTACATTATAATCCTGAAATTCTATTTTAAAACTTTACTTTAGGATATTATCACAGTTTTATACTAAGAAATATCTACTGGAATGGTAATTATCACTGCAACATTAATTATTATCGAGAAAACGTTGAAATAGGTTGCACGGCTAACCATAGGAGATTTAATATATTCATATAATAAATTTAAATAGTCATTAAAACTGTTACTACGGAAAAAGTGTCTATTACATGTCTATTGTTCATATTATGCTATTAAATGAAAAACAGATTAAAATCCAATGTCTTCTGTCTGATTCTATTTTTGTTTTTAAAATGTGTGCATAGAATGATAATCAGAATTACTACACAAGATCAGTGCTGTCTTATTCAGGTGGCAGCAGTATAAATTATTTTTGTTTTATTCTTTCTTAAATTTTAAAATGTATTATAACAAATCATATATTTCTTTTATAATCATACTAGGTTTTTTTTTTTTTTTTTTTTTTTTTTTTTTTTTTTTTTTTTGAGACGGAGTCTCGCTCTGTCACCCAGGCTGGAGTGCAGTGGTGCGATCTCGGCTCACTGCAAACTCTGCCTCCCAGGTTCACGCCATTCTCCTGCCTCAGCCTCCCGAGTAGCTGGGACTACAGGCGCCCGCCACCACGCCCGGCTATTTTTTTGTATTTTTAGTAGAGACGGGGTTTCACCGTGTTATCCAGGATGGTCTTGATCTCCTGACCTCGTGATCCGCCCGCCTCGGCCTCCCAAAGTGCTGGGATTACAGGCGTGAGCCACAGCGCCTGGCCTAATCATACTAGTTTTAAGAAAGACAATGATAATAAAAACCCAATAAAAGCAAGATGTCTATTAAGTGGTATCTGTATATAATATTCAATTTGACTGAATTCCACTTGTCATGATTTTTGGTTTTGGTCAGTGCCTACCACAGCTCAAAGTCTCTGGGATACCTAATATTTCCTTCTTCACCACATCCAACGTGGGTGTGGGTGTGGTGAAATGGTACCTGAACAATAGCAAGTAAACCTTGAAACTGAACAAAGCCTTCTGCAAAGCAACATACACGCTTGTATAAAGAGCCAGAAAAATAGTTATGTGTTTGCACCTGATAATTCCATTATAAGGGGATTCCATTCTGATATAATTACCTTGAAAGAAGACAAATATCCATGCTCAGAAATACTTACTGCTGAGTTATCATTAATAATGAAAAATTTGGAAACAATCTAAATATCCAGTAATAGGTAAATGGTTAAGTAGATCCAATGGAAACTGAAGTACTAATTAAAGTAACTCCTATGGAAATGACATAGCAGGATGGTATATGCCCATGGCATAATGTTAAGTGAAAATAAGTAGAACAAAATGCAGTAGGCTTCCTCTGATTATGAGTACATAAAAATAAGTCTGCATGCAAAGAAAGAGGAGATGAAAATATGTAAAGAGAAGACATAACAATCAAAATTGTCTTGAATTTCATTTTTTTTTCTTGAAAGTCAGCTATGCTCCTTTTAGGTTCTAAATCCTTGCCTCAAATGAGTGGCTAGAATGAAAATCTACAGTTGCCCAGTGCTATGAAAAATCATGAGAATCTGAAGATTCGAGCAACAGCAGAAACACTTTGTGTCCACGACAGCTTCCTAAACAAGTCTGCTCAAAGAAAAATTCCATTCTCTGGTGGGTTTTTCAAAGGATGAGATTTGTCTGCTCAAACAAACTACTTTTTAACTCTGATGTCACAGAACAATATATAGGGCTCTAACCTTTATTCTACACCCGAATTGATTCAATGACTAGAGATTTTATAGCAGGAACTTGGATCTTCAGTTTATATAACTTAATCCCTTTGTAATTTTCTCTTATACAGAGACACCCTATTTTGGATAGCAATGGACAAACCCTCCCTAAGTGACCCAGGGCATCCAGATCCAAACAAGGAAAGAGATTTAAAGAAAGAGACAAATTAGCCTTTAATAGAAGGAGGAATGAGCCAGCTCAGTGCCGCATTCTCTGGAACAGCAGATCCTCTAAGGACGTGGCTCCACTCTCAAGGAGGTTGGCCTGGCAACTCACTTACACACTCCACTTGGGGAAAATTCTTTTCAGCACTAGCCAACATGCCGACCCAGGCTCCTTTGCTGAGCAGCCTTGAAAGCTTGCACACATTTAGAGAAAATACTTTCAAATGACTCTGGAGTTCTGCTTTATGTTTCATATTCCTTTGAACTTATTACCTCTTTACAATGTCTTGGACTATTAGTTTGGGAACATTTAAAGTTAATGACTATATGGAAAGTAAAACAACACTTTGATGTTGCCCAAGTCATTCATTTCTCTTTCATACACAGGAGGTTATAGAAGGGCTGGGTGATGCCAGACCAAGTCATTTCAGGAATAAATAACGTATTTGGGGGTCTATATAGATTGTTGCTCACGGGAAAATGAGAATAGATCAGCTCTGGAACGTCTAAGGGAACGAAGGCCATGATTAATGAGGGTCAACTTTAAAACCAGAGCACACACAGATAGGATTACTTCACACAGAGAGCAGAGTCTGTCTGACCCAGGCACCCTAACGCAATCTCCTGAGGCACATCATTCACAAATCTTGCTGGTTTCAGGGTTACACTGACAGTAAAAGAGATACAGAGAGAACTTCCTTTGGCCATAAGGAGACAGGACCAAAGTGCCATAAACGCAATGATGATGGCTATTAAGGAAAGTTGGCAAGTATTTCTAGAAGTTCAAAGTTGAAGTTTTGGTAAAGCACAGTATGCTCTTGCAGATGCTAGTCATTGCTGCTACATTTTTTTTTACTTGTTAGTTTCTTACTTCTATAGATAAGAGCTTGGAAGCTGTTGTGGGATGGAGTTTCCTGTGGTATGTAAGACACTTAGAAGTGGAGATAGAGCCACAGGACCAGAGAGCCAAAAGAAGGGGGAGACCTGCTCATACTAGATGTATTAGATGGCCCAATATGAGTTTACCAAAGGAGAAATAGAAACCACTCACAAGAAATGGCCTTAATCTCTTCAAATAAACAACAAAGGAAAGCTGACCAAGGACAGAGCCTCTAAAACACAAGAGGGACCCAAAAGGTATTCAGCAGAAATCCTAGAACACCATTCCTTGTTCCTCTTTCCAAAACAGCTAAATATGTATTTGCTGAAGGCAACTACATGTGTGGAGAACAGTAAAATGATGTCTCCTTTCATGGAGCTTATGGAGTTAAAAGACCACAATTAATATATTTAAGCAATTGAGAACAAGAGACAACACTGCATCTGGGCATTGTGGCTCACACCTGTAATCCCAGCACTTTAGGAGACCAAGGCAGGAAGACCGCTTGAAGCTGAAGTTTGAGGCCAAGCTGGGCAAGAAATTGAGACCCTGTCTCTAGAAATATATACATACACATATACCTATACATATATATGAAAATTAGTTAGGCATGGTGGCATGTGCCTGTAGTCCTAGCTACTCAAGAGGCTGAGGCTGGAGGATCACTTGAATCCAGGCATTCAAAAAAGCTGTAGTGAGTTATGATCACACCACTACACTCTAGACTGGGTGACAGAGAGTGAGATGCTGTTTCCAAAGAGAGAGAGAGAGAGAGAGAGAGACAACACTGCGTTTGTTATTCAGTCATTGAACAAATATTTGTTAAGCATCTATTGTGTGCTTCATATTGATCTAGATACTGGTACACAATGGTGAAAACATGGACAAGGTCCCAGTTCTCATGACATTTATATTCTAGTGTCTGTGTGGGGAAGAGATACATAATAAACAAGTAACAATAAATGAAGATGATTTTAGTTGTTAAGAGCAATAAAGAAAATGAAGCAGAGTGGCATGACTGTGGGTGAATGATAGAGGATGAGTGAGGATGGAGTAATTTAGACTAAAGGATTGGAGGAATTCTCACTGAGAAAATGATGCTTGAGCTAAGACTACAAAGATAGACCTGTTAAGATAAATAAGAGTGTTTACAGGCAGGAAAACCATATGCAAGAGCCCTAAGGCTAAAAACAACTTTATTTGTTCAGAAAACACAAAGAAAGCCACTGTGACTGGGGCTTATATTGCAAGGAGGAGAAGGATGGAAGAAATTTTCAGAGGTCTATAGGAACCTGGTCATATAAAGCCTTTTAGGTCAAGGTAAGGTGCCTCAATTTCATTTCAAGTGCAATGGGAAGACATTGGAGAGTTTTAAGCAGATGATTAACATAGATCATGTTTGCAAGAGATCATAATTACTGCTCTGCCGAAAATAGATGGTGGAAGGAATGGGATAGAAGGAGGGAGACTAGTTAAGAGACATCACAATTCTTCAAGCAATAAATCATGTTGTTTTGGACAAGGTGCTACTAGTGATGTGGAGAGAATCCAGATATGTTTGGCAGTCGGGCCTGCAGAACTTGCTATGGAATTGAATAGTGGTGCCTTATACTGAGACAAGAGGCCCAGGCAGGAACTGGCTTAGAAATGCCAACATAGTTTCGGGAGTCTTATGAAATCAGAATTGTGTGACTCTTACCGGTTCTGGTTGTTTGGAAGAGTTTCTAAAAGGTAAACCTGAGTTTGACCTGTCAGAACAGGTAGAATTTGAATACTTAGCGATGTGTTGCTGAGATTGATTTTAGAGTGACTAAAATTAGTTGCTTCATTACTTCACCAACTTCAGTCATTAGTGATTTATTTGGCCACATCAAATGTACTTTTACTTAACATATTTTTAAAAATTGAAGACTCTTCTTTTTGTTCTTAAATAATATATATTTTTAAATACACATCATACCAAGGCACTGATTGGGCTGGAGCTCCTTGAACACTGCACTGAGTTAAATGCCATCAGCCATCCTATTCTTAAAACCAATGCTGTGTGCCTTCATTTTTAGCACTCATCACCCTGAATCAAACGTTCTGTTGACTTGTCTTTGTCTTTCTCTCCCAATAGATTTTAAGTTCCTTGAGATAGTGTAGCTAAAATATTTTTGTTTTGCTATTGTTTTAAGGAGACGTGAGACAAAATCATGTCAGTTTCATTACTGCCATCTTCAACCTTGTCTCACTTGGAGGCTGTTACTGGCAGTGGATCCATAGGGGCCTGCAGGAATCTGAGTTCTTGCCTCCTCAGAAGAAAGAATTGGACAGAGGGGGATAAGGCAGAAAGAGAGTGTGAGGCAAGTTTCAGAGCAGGAATGAAAGTTTATTAAAAAGCTTTAGATCAGGAAGGAAAGGAAGTAAAGTATGCTTGGAAGAAGGCCAAGCGGGCAACTTGAGAGATCAAGTGCTCTATTTGACCTTTGACTTGGGGTTTTATACGCTGGCATACTTCCGGGTTCTTTTGTTGGGGTGGGCTGTCTGCATGCACAGTGGCCTGCTAGCACTTGTGAGGGGAGCACGCTCAGTCAGTGTGCTTATTGGAGTTGTACACATGCTCCATTGAGGCATTCTTTCCGTCCTTTCCTGACAAGTCAAATGTTTCTAGGAGGTGATATACCAGTTAAACTCTGTCATTTTGCCTCTTAGCACACATGTGTGAGCCCACTCACCCAGCTCCTGAGATCTTATTGGGAAGCTACTGATTGCCAGTTTCAGGTTTTTCCTATCTGTTAAGACATTGCCTTTCCCTGATGCCAACTGCAACAAATTATTATTTTAGAGAGGCAGTTAACAACCGCCTGACAATCACCTGATGGTCACCTGATATTCCTGGTGTGTGTGGCGGTAGGGACAAGGGGAGCCCTCTCCTGCTCTGTTCATATCTGTCTAGCTACCTACTGTAACAAGACCATAGTATTGGGGACAGAGCTAGCACTGAGCAAAGACATGTTGAATAAATAATCCTGCACAGTTCATCATCTCATGGTCTGAAGTTCTGGATTTCAATCTCTTGATTCCAATCTGTCTTGAGGTGAACGGTGAGTCCCCTAAAGCTGTGTTCACCTGAAGTCTGTGTGACCTGCTTTGTAAAAAGAGCCTTGCAGATGTAATTAAATTAAAGATCTTGAGATGAGATCATCCTGGATTACCTGGGTGGGCCCTAAATATTGTGTTGGTGCAAAAGTAATTGTGGTCTTTGCCATTGAAAGCAATGGCAAAAACCGCAATTATTTTGTACCAATCTAATACAATGTTGTCTTTATGAGAAGAGGAGAAGACACAGACAGAGAAGGTCATTTGAAGTCTGAGGCAGATGTTGGACTTACATTGCCACAGACCAAAGAACACTTGGGACTACCAGATGCTGAAATGGGCAAGGAAAAATTCTGTCCTAGAGTCTTTTCAGGAAGCATGGCCCTGCCAACACCTTGATTTTGAACTTCTAGCCTTCAGAACAATTGGACGACGAATTTCTGTTGTTGAAGCCTCCAGGTTTGTAGGAATTTGTTATGGCAGCCCTAGGAAGCTCATATACAATCTTCATGCCCAGCTCATTTTAGATCTCAGCGAGGAGCTTCCTGCCCTATTTAGCAGGAAGAGAACGGGGGCTAAATGGGTGAGGCACCTGGGGTGAAACATCTCAGGAGGCACTCAAGCACAGGCATGTCTCCTGCTCCTGCAGTATCCATGATTATCTATGCAGGCTTTAAGAAATCAAGACAAAGAAAATACGCCTGTAGGTGTAACTTTGTCTTGAATTCTAAGTTCAAGTTACATCTACAGGTCTATTTTCAAGCTGATAGATGTAAGACATTCTGATTGCAGTCGGAGTACCTCAGAATGCCCCAGAAATGTTCATGCTGGCCTCATGAGGGACAATAAACTGCAAGAGTGTCTATCCAAACAGTTGGCCAAATTTTTCAAATACTCAGACACCTCAATTTGAGAAGAAGAAAAAGGAAACAGTCTCAGCCTGAATAATAATTCTGTTACTATTACCCCCTAATTCTTCTGGGTGTGCCAGACATACATGGCAAGGAAGAGAGTTGGAGAGAAAGCAGGGATTTCTGAATGTGACAAATAGAAACCCAGAAAAGAGTTGCATAGAGAGAAAAATCATAGATTGAGCCCAGGAAGTTAAGAGCATCCTCAGCCAGCGTGGTTATCAGTCCAAGTAGTGACTTGATCTTCCTTTGTTTTTCTCCCCTATCTGCTCCTTGAAGACATAGAGTAACTGACTCCCATTTTAAGCCAATTAACCAGAAATGTAAGTTTCTATTTCTAGATTTTAAAATGTTAGAAATTCCTCTCTCTCAGTTGTAATGGAGCTAGAGTTGTTGTTTAAATCAAAGTTATGTTTTGTAAACAGCTACTCAAAGGAAAAAGAAAGCTAAACTTCTCTCCCTGAAGATTCCAACCAGTTAGGAAGACAGCAGTATATAAAATGAGCCAGATGATCTAATCTCTAAGTGTTCCATACAAAGTTTTAAATGGCTGATCTTTTCACATCCAACTCTCAAAATGTCTCCAACTGGCTGACCAAGGAGAATTACATTTTTTTGCCCTTAAGTCCATGGTTATGTGGCAGGAGGGAAGACCCTTATCTTTTGTCTTCAGTTTATTTTTTCAAATTCTTTTCTTTTCATGAGGAGACTGTGTACAAGTCACTGTTGGGTTAAGTCACTGCTGTCCAGTGATGTGAGTTTTCAAGTTGGTAGTGAGCAACAGGATATCTTCTGGAGCTAACACACTCATTTACAGATAAGCCAGCTCAGCCCCAGCATGAAGAAAAGATCTGTCAAGGTCATCAGAAAATCAGAGAAAAGGAAGACTTGTTGTACACCTCCTTTTGCTAGCATTTTATTCGATATGTTATCTGCATTTTCTATTTAAATCTCCTGATAGTCTTGTGAAGTGAGTATAATTATTGTCATGTTATAGGTGATATTCAATAATAAGATTCTAGGTTTGGAAAGTTTGCAAAGTATTATCTTGCTTCATTTCCAGCCCCCTATATGTGGTCTTTTCCTTATCTGTTCATCTATTCATTAAATTAAAACATCTTCTGTAGAAGACAAACTTTATGATTCCTGCCCTCTGATATTCACTCCTTGCATAGTTCCCTTCACTGAGTATGGGTGGGATCTGTGACTTGCTTGTAAACAGTAGAATATGGTCAAAGTGATGGGATATCACTCGATCATGTGATGTGATTATGTCACATTGTATGACTGTCTTGCTAGAAGACTGGCTCTAGAAACTTTCTCCCTTACTGACTTTAAAGATGTAAACTGTCATGTTGTAGAGGGTCTGTGAAGAAGGCCATATGACAAGAAACTGCAGGTGGCTTCTTAGGGCTGAGAGTGGTCCCGGGGTGACAGCCAGCAAGAGGCCAAGACCATACTCCCAGAACCATACAAGATGAATGCTGCTAACAACCTGAGTGAGCCGAAAAGCAGATTCTTCTCCAGTTGAGCCTTCACGTGGCAACACAGCCTGACCTACATATTAAATTAAGCCTGTAGCAGAGAACCCAGTTAAGCTGTGTCTTGACTTGACCCACAGCAATTGTTGAGAGAGTGAATGGGCATTGTTCTAAGATACTATGTGTATGGTAACTTGTTAACTCAGCATAGAAAAATAACATAATATCTATTATAAATCAGGTCCTGGGGTGGGTGCTGGAGATACAAAAATCAGTAGCAGATTTCCTTTACCCTCAAGTGAGGGGCAGAAGAGATAAATACGTAAACATTATAAAGTTACAATGCACAGTAATAAATTCTGTAAGTTTTGTATAAAAGTTTGTGACAGTGGACAGGAAAGATGATGTGAGAAAGTTTTCTACCAGTACTTCCTTCTTCTCTCTCCAGCCCCTGAAGTCTCCTTTCTTGTTATCTCAACTTTCTCTTAAATTCTTCATTCCCACTGATAGGCCATGACTAATGACTCAAACTTACCTTTTATTCTTTGTGAGATACAGCAGAAAATGTGCTCATCAACCTCCATGAGTTTCCTATCCTTTGGCATTCAGTATAGTAAATTTTGTGGACTTTCTTAAGTTGGGTGGTGCCATGTGATTGAGTTCCAGACAATATTATTTTGGTATAGTTAGACGCACTATGTTTGTGCCTGGCTCCTCAACTCTCACACAAGGTCTTTCACACCAAATGTAGAGGATGTGGTAGAAGACTTTATGGCCCTGGAAATGGAAGGACCCTGGGTTCCTAAACCTCTTTGTGGAAGCATGCCCATCATATAATCATCTCACTATAGTATGAGCAAGAAATAAACATTTACAGCATTAATCCACTGGGATTTGAGTTGTTTCCTACAGCAGTTATTCAGTAGGGGATACCAGTTAATTTCAACTAGTATCAAAGATAATTAAAGGGATGGGATCAATGGGTAAAGACTTTTCATTGTGTTTAGCTATCTTTTAGATTCCCAGTATCCCACAGTTAAACCTCAGTTAACTTACTTACTTCTGTATGACTCTGAGAGTGGGGACAAAGGTATGGAGGGACTTAGCTATTTATCATCTTGATCCAGGCAAGTAGCAAGGCCAGTGCCCCAACCCTTCCAACAGCATGGGCTCTCCCTCACTAGCAAATTTGTGGTCCAGGCTTCCCAGTTTATTTCTAGCTGGTTTCTAGGACTATACTTCAGGGGAAAAAGCTTTTCCAGGGGTTATTATAAGCTCTGGGAAAAGGGCCAGGATGTTTCATATTGTAATGGAAAATAATCTTTCTACCCTCAATCTGCACATTTTATTTAAGGTGTGAAAAATGCTTTCCCAGCTTCAGCCAAGAGCATTCAGGTCTCCATGGGGATATGGGCTAAGGAGGTGGAGGGCAATGATTAGGTGAGGGAGAGAACACTCCCTGCAGCAGTTTCCAGGGGAGCAGCAAGCACGTAGTCAAAGGAAAACAATACTTGACCTCCAGTCTTGCTCATAGTGCTTGTTTCTGCCTCACCCTGGTGCCCAGAAGTTTCAGCTCACACTTGGCCTGGAACCAAGGGGAACTGAGTGGAGGGGCAGTTCCTCTGTGGACTTGGAATTTAGAAATCTGCAGTTCTCCCTCTAGAGGTTGATATTATCACCAGACCATGGGCCAGCAAGGACCGGGGGACCTGGTCAGGATTAGTCCTTGGAAGCAGTAGACCAGCACTCACAGATCCCCACCTTTGCCAGCATTGGAGAAGCTAGAATTATATTATTTTTCAAAAGGACAAAATAACAAAAGAGCTGGCTGACTGATATGTGCAATAGGTAAATTTTTCAACTTTAGTAATTCTGGATCCTCATTCAATGATTTCATTTTTTTAGATATTTGTGACCAATATTATACCATTTCCCAACAGTGGTTTCCAGGTGAGTAGATAATTATACAAGAGCTAAAATTACAAAGTCCATCAGATACAATGATATGATATTTGGGGGGTATTAATATGGCAGTCTTTCTCTAGATCATGTTTAATATTTTTTAAAAATGTAAATGAATAATAATGTCCTAAGAAATAAATATATATTTTAAAAGTGTGATTCCACTTAGGATCATTAATCTATATTTTTTAACCTTATGAAGTAAGATTGAATTTCTCTAAGATTTTAAAAATAAATTGAAGATACAGCTCCAGGTTACAGATCGATTTTACTTAGAAGAAACTGTAGCTGAGAGTGGTTACTTCACAAGTCCATGCTCTGCTGGGGGTAGCAGAGTCGGGAATTTTTAATTTAGGACAAACTACTTTCTAACTTGAATAAGTCAGTTGAAACTTCAGGGCTTCTTGTTCTTCAATGAAATGAAGTCCTATTATAGTATTCCACAATCACTCCAACATTCATCCCACTGAAGGAGTTTCTCCTCCTGGTCCATGTTGCTTTCCCTTCTTTCTAACACGAGGTGGGCACCTCTCATTTGAATAGTTCATCAGATACTACCTAGCTGCTTCATGAACATATCTTTAACTAGATATGACTGGCACTTAATATGTCCACTGACAACTTATTTTGCCAAGCACTCTGCAAGGCATTTTACAGGCTTTATTTTAGTTGATCCTTACAACTAACTTGGGAAGAAAATATTATTAGCTCCATCTTACATGTGAGAAAACAGAGACTCAGAGAGATTTAGTTACTTGCTGGAGATCATAGCTAGAAAGAGTCAATGCTGGAATCCACTGACTACACTCAGTAGCTAAAATCACTTGTGTCCTTCTTAATTCCTTTCTTCCTACTAATCTCTACATCTACTTCATCAGCTAATTCTGCCAACTCTACCTCAAAATAGATCCTGCATCTGAGCAATTCTTGCCATCTTCTCTAACACCCTAATTCAAATCACCTATATTTCTTGATTATTCAGAGAATTCATTCTCCACACAGCAACCAAACTGATCTTTGAAGAAACATACCATGAGAAAAAGCCAAGAGTTTCCCATTTCTCTTAAAATGTATATTTTCTCATAGCCTGTCATGTCCTTATGACTCAGCCCTTGGCTAAATGTATCATATTATAATAGTAAACAATCCTCCTGCTCTCAGCCTGCACATTTAACTGAAGGGATGTGTTATGGGCTGAATTGTGCCTCCTTAAAATCCATGTTGAAGTCCTAACCCTCAATACTTTAGCATGTGACACTATTTGGACATAAGGCTTTTAATGGGGTAATTAAGGCAAATTAATTAGACAATTAATTAATTAAAGCAAATAAATTAAGACACCATGTTGGTATTCCCTAGTCCAATATGGCTGGTTTTCTTATAAGAAGAGGAAATGAGGATACAGAAAACATAGACAGAGGAATGGCTGTGTGATGACACAGGGAGAAGAGAGCCATCTGCAAACCAAGGAGAGAGGCCTCAGAAGAAACCAACCCTGCTGACACTTCCATGTTGAACTTCTTCTAGTCTCCAGAACTGTGAGAAAATAAACTTCTATTGTTTAAGCCACCTCATCTGTGGTACTTTTTTATGGCAGCCCTTGCAAACTAATAGTGTTAAAAACTGTTAACTCAGCTTCTACCAGGAGCACTCAGATCTCCATGGAGACCTGCTCTAAGTGGGTGGGGAGCAATGATGAGGACGAGAACCCTCCCTGACACAGCCCTTCCCTCAGCCATGAATGTCCTGCCTTCCTGGCCTACATTCTTTTCTTGAACTTAATCCACTTCTGCCTGTCTTTTCACTGGATGGTCACTCTGGCTACACAGCTTGGCATGGGTGTCTTTCTCTTTTAACTCAAGTACTGGAGGGTGTTACTGCCCATCCTCAGTCACCCTCCCACCACTGTTTTATGCTTGACTTTCTTCCTAGCACTTGTCACCTGCCAATGTGATTGATGGGTTTATTTGCTTTACTGTCTACCCTGAACAGTTTCGTAAGAGCAGTGCCTGACTCCTATGCAGCAGCTCATTGAATCTTTGTTGAATGACTAAATGGGTTTTCCTGGATTGGGCTCTAAGTTCCTCAAAGGCATATTTATAGCTTATTTGTCTTTGTACTCCCATTTCCCAACATAAAACCTGTCACATAGTAAGTTCTCAATAAAAGCAAAATAAATTAAGTAAAGTCACTGAAAACGCTGCATGAATGTTGAATGAATGAAGATGTTTTATGTACGTACACACACACACACACACACACACACACACACACACACACATATGGCATGCTTATAAGTCTCTTCCTTTTAGGCTTTGAAGTCAGAAAGAAATATGTACAGAAAGGAAAAATCTGTTCTTAATAAACCACAATATTGAATTTTTGCCCAGAGTGTCAGTAGATGTGGAGTGAGGAAGTGATCTGGAAGGTCAGGGAGCCTGTCTCAGCCCTTTCCTAGTCACCAGCATCATCTCAGAATGTTCCTAGAACATTCTGCCAATCTCTCTTTAAAATTGGAAATTGATTAATTCCTTATTTCTAGTATAAAAAAGGAATCTGAATTCTAGAGAAGGACATCATTATGTTCACATATCTTAAAACACCATGAACACAAAACCACATGACTGACTTCTTGACTGTATCCATATCACTCGGCCACTTTAACTTCTATGACAATTACTTAGTTGCTACTAACTTCAATTGTTGTTCATTGAAACCCCTTTTATATTTAGATACAGGTTTGATGTACTCAGGTTTGTGGTGTGAAAAAGTAGGTTTAATGGCGGTGGCAGAGACTAGATAGGTGGTTGCCAATCCTCTTTCCCTTTTCTGGGCACACAGCTAGATCAGATTTTCTAGCTGTAGTCTAAAGATAATTAGGTCATATGATAGTTTTGGAGTAAAGAATATGATTAGAACTGTCAGGTGTCACTTCTCAACTAATACAAGAGCTTCACAATATTCTCTCTCTCACTTCTTTTTCTATGGGGATCATAGAGGCCAAGTGACAATGATGTTAGTTCTATCAGATAGAATAGGTCTGGATCCCAATTTGAGGGAACAGAAATTACAGCCTACAAGCCTTGGACTATGACACATCAAGCAAGAAAGCAAATTATTTTAAGCCTCTGATATTTTGGTATTATTTGTTATGTCAGTTTTGTGATACTTGTTTTTACTAATACAATGGCCTTAACAGAATTGCTTAGGTTCATTCAATTTAATGTCAGGAATTATATATGTTTTTATTTCAGTCTGTATTAAAAATCAGTTGGAAGTTCCAATGTAAGTATCTTCCTATCATGAGTAATAGTAACATAATAAATGTCTTGGAATATAATAAAATTATGTACTGTCAAAAATTTAATATTTTAAATATTTTTATGTTTATAAATGCATATGCAATTTTAGATTAAGTATGCACAGGATCCTGATTATTTTAAAATTATTAAGAAAACTCATCTACTGGCTGGAACAGGAGATGCAGGGATGTTAGGATTTTTTAACTGTTAGTAGTATAGTAAAGTCAGACAGGAAATGCGATCTTAGTGTAATAGAGCTCCTAAAGTGTTGTCGTAGCCCATGCTACATTCTCTTACTGATGTCAACAACATGATAAATGCTCATGATTGTAGGTCACTCTGTAGGTCACCCATGCAATTCTGTTCTCCATTAATGAGTTCTACGATTACCTGGAATCAGTTGTTTTTATTCTCAAACCTGCTTATGATAGTTTTGCCATTATATTTATACAGTAAGATTGAAAGTTACCTAAGTGATAAAATATGAATGAAAAAGAATTATTGTTTAAATGAAAACTAGATAAAGGCAAGCTACTAAAAATAAATTTCAGTTAAATGGAGTAGTAGCAATACAAATATAAAAGACTGTGGAGGCAGGGAAGATGTATCAGTTCTCTTTTGCTGAGTAACTAACCGACAAAAATAGTTATGGCTTAAAACAATAGCAATTTATTTTCTTGATGATTCTGCAAATCAATAATTTGGGTTGTGCTAAGCAGCAATTCTTTCTGGGTCAGGTTTGGCTGATCTTAGGTGGGTGGGCTTGCTAATATGTCTACAATAAGCTAGTGGCTTGGCTGAGATCATATGGTCTCTCTCCACATGATCTTTTATCCTCCACAGGTTAGCCCAAATTTCTACATGAGAGGTTTCAGAGTTCTAAGAATAGCAAGGATGCAAGCCCTAATCCACTAGCGCATTTCAAGCCTATCAATATGATGTTTGCAGCTAAATGCACCATTAACCAAAGAAAATCATATGATATAGGCCTGTTATCAGTATGAGAGAGGACTACCAAAAGGCGTGAATATTGAGAAATGAGAAAAATTTGAGTAATAACTACAATCTGCCCACCAAAAAAGGACAACCAAGTAGTTCTTCACTTGAGTGACTCAACAAGTGTCTTTAATTTCTTGATTCTTTTTAGAAAACCAAAAAATCCCCAACCCTGAATATCACAGATTATATTAGTTTGTGCCATATATAGAAATATATATAGAAATATATAGAGAATATATATAGAAATATATAAATATGTATAAATATATAAACAAATATATGTAAATATATGTAAATATATATAAATATATATATATATAATTTCTTACTCAAAGCTGCTGATCCTGATTATGCAAAGCTTGTCTGCCATATTTATACTCTTGATGTACCATGGCAAAATTTCTGTAAACAGGGTTGAATAAATAGATGACAGAGAATACCTTATATACCGTTACACAAGTAAAAGGCGTACTTCAAACTTGGAATATACATTCACCAAATGTGAAAGACAATGGTTTACAAAGCTTACCATATAATGTAACCTTACCAAAATGATTTCTTTTATATTTTCTGTATTTAATTTTAAAAATTCCGATAGTAATGTATGGTTGTTGAAACAATTGCTATAATATATAAGCATATTCAACATAAATTATCCCTTCTACCACCTTTATATTAACAGATATATTGAATATTCCCAGTTGCTTTTTATTAAAATATAATACCATACATATTAGCCTACAAATTACTTTTTATACTTGGAAATATATCATAGATATTCCTATAAGTTTGTATCAGGAAACCGTGACTTTTTTCTAAAGTTTTGTAGTTATACTTACATTTTATATAAATGGTATCATATCCATGCTGGGCATTTTGTTTATTTCATTTCTATTTTTTATTGTGGTAAAATATATATAACATTAAATTTACTATTAGCTATTTTGAAATATTTTAAATTTTTTAATTATCATGAATACATGATAGCTGTATATACTCACGTTACATGTGATATTTTGATACAAGCATATAATGTGTAATGATCAAATCAGGGTAATTGGGATATCCATCACCTCAAGCATTTATAATTTCTTTGTGTTATGATCATTCCAGTTCCACCTTTTAGTTATTTTGAAATATACAATAAATTATTGTTAACCGTAGTTGCCCTATTATGCTACCAAGCACTAGATCTTATTCCTTCTATCTAACTGTTTTTTTGTACCAATTAACCATCCATTCTACATCCTGCCCCCCACTACTCTTCCCAACTGTTGGTAAACATTATTTTACTCTCTATTTCCATGTGTTCTTTATTTAGCTGTCACATATGGGTGAGAACATGCAATATTTGTCTTCCTGTGCCTGGCTTATTTCACTTAACATAATGTCCTTCGGTTCCATATATGTTGTTGGAAATGACAGGATTTCATTCTTTTTCAGGTTGAATAATATTCCTGTGTATATGTACCACATTTTCTTTATGATGGACTCTTAAGATTGATTCCATATTTTGGCTATTGTGAATAGTGCTGCAATAAACATGGGAGTGCAGATGTCTCTTCAATATAGATTTCCTTTCTTTTGAATACATGCCCAGCAGTGGGATGGCTGGATCATACAGTAGTTATATTTTTAGCTTTTGAGGAACCCCTATACTATTCTTCATAATGGCTGAACAAACAATCCTGAGAAAACTGAACAAAGCTGTAGGTATTATATTACAAAGCTGGAGTAACCAAAACAGCATGTACTGGCAAAAACACACACACACACACACACACACACACACACACACACACACACACCCCAAGGGAACAGAATAGATAATCCAGAAATAAACTCATGCATTTACAGTCAGCTCATTTTTGACAAAGGCACCAATAACATACACGGGGGAAAAGGCAATCTCTTTAATAAATGCTGCTGGAGAAACTAGATATTCATATGCAGAATATAACTAGACCCCTATCTCTCACCATATACACACAAATAAAATCAAAATGGACTAAAGACTTAAATCTAAAACCAGAAACTATAAAACTAGATATAAAACCACTAGGAGAAAACGCTGGCAAAACTCTCCAGGAGATTTGTATGGGCAACAATTTTTTTTACTAAGACCTCACAACAACCAAAGCACATATGGACAAATGAGATCACATCAAGCTAAAAAGCTTCTGCACAGCAAAGGAAACAATCAACAAAATGAAGAGACAACCCACAGAATGGGAGAAAAGATTTGCAAACTACCCTTCTGACAAGTGATTAATAACCAGGATGTATAAGGAATTTAAACAATTTGATAGAAAAAATAATCTAATTTAAAAATGGGTAAATGATCTGAACAAATATTTCTTAAAAGAAGACATACAAAGACCATAAGGTATACGAAAAAATGCTTAACATCAGTCATCAGAGAACTGCAAATCAAAACTATAATGAGATACTATTTCATTCCATTTAAAATGGGTTATTCTATTTCCGAAAAAAAAAATAAAATTGGAATTTTGATAGAAATTGCACTAAACCTGTAGATTACTTTGGGTAGTAGTGACATCTTGCCAATACTAATTATGTCTTTCAATCCATGACCATGGGCTTTCTTTCCATTTACTTATGTTTACTCTAATTTCTTTCCAAAATGTTTTGTCGTCTTCATCGTAAAAGTTACTCACTTCCTTGGTTAATTTAATTACTAAGTATTTTATACTTTTGATGCTTTTGTAAATGGAATTACTTTCCTAATTTCCTTTTTGGATTTTTCAGTATTATTGTATAGAAAGAAATTAATTTTTGTCTGTTAGCTTTGTATACTGCACATTGCTGAATTCACTTGTTAGTCTTAACATTATTGTGTATGCATGTGTATGTATATGGGTGTATGTGTGAACTTTAGGATTTTTCACATACAAGATTATATTATCTGTAAAGGAAAATAATTTTATTGCCTTCTTTCCAAGCTAGATATATTTTATTTCTTTTTATGGCCTAATTGCTCTGGCTAGGACTTCCAGTGCTATGTTGAACAGAGGTAGTGAAAGTGGGCCTATGTGCCTTGTTTCTGATCTTAGAGTAAAGCTTTCAATCTTTCAGCACTGAGTATGATGTTCTCATTGCTGAGAGTTGTAATTGATTTGTTTTATCTTTCTCACTGGTTTCAAGATCTTCTCCTTGTCTTTTAGGTTTTGAAGTTTTACCAAAATGTGTCTTATGTAAATTTTAAAACTTATGTTGCTTGCCATATAATATTTCCTACATCTATGGACTCATATACTTAATCACTTATGGATAATTCTTGGCTTTTAAACATTCAAATATTACCTATTTTTGATATCTCTAATCTATCTTTCTGGGACTCACAGTGGGTACATTTTAGATTTTTTAAAATATCCTGTTTATATTTTTCAATTCCTAATCTAACTACATCAGATTAATATTATCAGATTGTCTGCATTTCACTAATTATTTCTTTATTTCTCATCTTTACTTTGGTTAACTCACCAAGTTTTTAACTTTAATCATAGATAAATAGGTAGAGGTAGATATTCATTGCATGTATTTATTGTATTACATATATAGCCATATATATCCTGTAATGTATATTCATAAGTATATTTTCAAATTCTAATTAGTTCATTTCCAGATATATCTACTATTTTGTCAATCTTTTGATAGCTACTATTTTTATGATTCCATCACTTGTTAATATTTTATACATAGTTATTTCATTTTTGTATTTGAAAATTTTAATACTTTCCTTGGTAGCTTTGGTTTGTCTCGTTCCATGCTGAATACAAGGCATTTGTGTATTTGTTTATTTTCATTCACTAGGATACAGGTGGATGTGTACATTGAGTTTTAACTCCAAAAGAAGTGCTCATTGATGTTATCGGAGTGCTTTAACCTGTGGACCACACAGAAACATTGCTAGAGCTGTTTATCTTCCTGGTTACCACGTGAAGATCGATTTAGTAAAGAAGAAAAGATTGGGCTGGATTTGGGATTAGAATAGAGGCAAGGCATCCTTCCAGAATCTCTGAAATATAATAATTTGTCTAAAATGGCTTTTAAAGTCATTTACACCAGGTATAATGAATAAAGATCATGAAGTAATAAAATACAAAGGAGAAATAAATATCTAAAAAAAAATACTAAAAAAAGTGATACAAGTATTGTAAGTAATATAAATGTTAAACAATGAAATACTACTTTGTCTATTAAGCTAATACATTTTTGAAAGCTATAACATTCCTAGTGGTTATTAAAAACAGTGGGGAAGACTTATATAATGATATAAGATGCCCAAGATAGTACATGAACTGAGCGAAGTACAGAGAAGTTTGTATCATAAGAACATACTTGTATAAATTTTGAAAAGGGATCTCCATATATATATGCAGACGTTCTTTTTTTTCTGAAGGATATTTAAGAAACTGTTAACAGTGATTACTATGGGGATGAAGAAATAGTGATGAGGAAATGATAAAAGGGAGATATTTTCTTTTGATGTATACATTTTCTAGTGTGCATAAATTTTGTTTGATGCTATATTTTGCATTTTAACTAAACGAATTTTTAAGAAAAAATAGAAAAAATACAAATAAACAACATGGGAACCAAAAGTCTATAACCATAGTTATGAAGGTTTTCTTCTAATTACAAGAAAGTATTGTATATTTTCCTACCTTTAAGCTTAAAAAATGTTTTAATAAGTCATATATTATAATATTTAATGTTGGTAGAGGTGCTCTCTCTGCCGGTGCATATAAAGACTTTTATCCACTTCCCTGAAGTTCAATTTGTGATATGTAGTGAGAACATTAACAGTGTTCCTGAGCATCTAATTAATGGAAATAGTCAGAAATTCATACAAATATTATGTCAAATGAAATATATATTTTAAAGCTATTTATATATAATAAAAGTCAGATTCGACCAAAAAGTTTAAACTAAGAAGGTGGTTAAACTACCAATGCTATCTCTAAATAATAACACAGTATGAAATTATAGCTTTTTCTAAGACCCTTTAAGGACATGGTAAAACATTCAGTATTTAATACTAACTGATAAAATATCCAGCATGGAGGTTTTTGTATTTTTTTTTTTTTTTTTTGAGACAGAGTCTCGCCCTGTCACCCAGGCTGGAGTGCAATGGCGTGATCCCAGCTAACTGCAACCTCCGCCTGCCAGATTCTCCTGCTTCAGCATCCCGAGTTGCTGGGATTACAGGCGCATGTCACCACGCCCAACTAATTTTTTGTGTCTTTAGTAGAGACGGGGATTCACCATGTTGGCCAGGCTGGTCTCGAACTCCTGACCTCGTGATCCACCCGCCTGGGCCTCCCAAAGGGCTGGGATTACAAGCGTGAGCCACTGCGCGCGGCCCAGGATAGAGTTTTATATGCAATATAACACTAGTTTTAATTTAACATGTAAAACAAAGTATGGAAGAAAATACATTCAATAATAATAGTAATTTTCTCTATGTCTATATGCTTATTCATTTCTATTTGGGTTTTGTTTTTGTTTCTTTTAAACTAGTTTTTCACATTTCACATTTTTAATAATGAATTTCTTTTATAATTAAAAAATTTAATACTTTAAGAAGATCTAAATAATATGTATCATGTGTGCACACATACAAGTTAAGTTGGACATTTCACTATTGCTTTCCATGTGGTATAGAATGTTTTTTGCAGTGTTATAAATTACTGCTAAGCAATTTTCTCACCATTAGTTTAACTATGGTTACAATTGTTTGTGTCTGTAGTAATTCAATATAAATAGTTTTACAAAAATTGCAGGAAAATACCCCATAAGAATAGTGGTAGAAATGCTATTAAGATGTTGAATTACGTGTGTTTTCTCTATTTAAAAAATCTTATTATATGTTGCCATAGCATTTATAACAAGTCGTATTTTATTAGAATAGAAAAATGATAGTATTCTAAAAGGTAAATAGCACTTAACCCAAAGATAATGTTTATAAGAAATTTTCTATGCTAACAAAATTTAGAATTTAACACTAGAAGTCTAGAATCAAACTAATATAATAAATTATCCTATCTTTATTAATAAGTGTCTCGTTAATAAATTCAAATTTTTAATGTTGCTCCAATATTAAGTACTATCTCTATGGCATTTCCTGTAGTACTAAGGATTAGTTTTTTAAAAATATTTATAAAATAGCCTACGTCTTTAGGAGTTTCATAGCTCAGAGGAGAGGGACAGACAAATTGAAAAATGATTACCACCTAGTATGATCAAACACAAATATATCCTAACTAGAGAGGCAACAAAGAGAGTGCAGGGAAATTTCGAGGGGAGAAGAAGAGCTATTAAATAATTACTTTCAGGGGGCTGAAGTTAGGGTGGGACTGGAAGCTGCTTTTTGTTAAAGCCGCAATTGATATCAGTGTTTGGGTGGTATTTGCTAGACAGTCATTATTTCCAGAACTAGACCTCAAAATAAAAAAAGAGTTTGAAAAACAACAGAATTTTCTCATCTTTCTTAATTCCACGAATACAGCTAAGCACTTATTTTGAAAGAGATACAGAAACATGAGTCACCTGGAATAGGATCTACAGAGTGGACATACCCTCAATGCCCCTTTGCATTTCGTTCTCTGTTCTAATTTAGAGAAAGAAAAAGAAAGAAAGAAAGAAAGAAAGAAAGAAAGAAAGAAAGAAAGAAAGAAAGAAAGAAAGAAAGATAGACCTCAAAATTCTACGATAAGCCACATTTAAACAGTGTCAACTTCAGAAGACATCAGGAGGAAGCTGTGTCTCTCTTTTCCTAAACTGGAGGAAACTCACAAGACCCATGACTCATCTCAGACAGTGAAAGCTTCCTGGCAAGCACGCTTGCATTAGAACATGGGAGTGAGAGATGTTGGGATCCCTTGGCTTCCCTTCCCCTCAGTGACAAGCTATCCTCTTGAACTTATTGCATTCAAAGATGTTCTTTCTTATCGTTCATAGAAAATTTTACAACAGCCAAAGAGAAAATGTCTTAGACTCCACATTCATCAATAGTTTGCTTACATGGAAAATTGTATTTTATAAAAGGTGACTCATATGTTTATGCAAGCATATCTAAGTATTCGTACTGTCCAATGTGGCAGTTAATGATAAATCCTTTGAACAAATGTGTTTTTGCATTTCTACACATGTAACACATAGGGTTGCAACTGAACTAATAATTTACAATTTCAGATGTTTAATCTTTCCTAGCTAATTGACTTCTTGGGCTGGGACTTGGCTGAAATCTGCAGAGCCAAATTCTCCTACTGCCAAAGCTACTCCCTAGTAGGGTTAGAGACTTTTGGAAGTTGCATTACAATTTCTTCAGGCTTCCAGACTGACTGTTTTGAGAAGGGCTCATAGCTACATTAGACAAGGCGATACATCTTTAAATCGGAATATTTTTTGACTTAAAATGAAAACATGCATTAAGTTTCTTAAATAATGAACTGAAAATTCTCCTTTAAAAAAGAAGCTTAAAAATTCTTTCTATTCTAATTTGGTTGCTTTGAAATGTAAATACCTTTTTTTAAAAAAAAAACAAGCAAATTCCTTTATAGTACCAAATTACTCACTATGTTCCATGATGACTCATATTAACCATAGAATCAGGAAAAAGCAATGTAGGATAGTGAAAATGTGCATATTTTCATATATTTCTATGTCAAATTCCATTTCTACCACTTACCAACTATGTGTTTTGGGGAAATTTTTTAACCTCTCTGCCTCAACTTCCAAACCAAGAAACTAGAAATTATATTTAGTGAGATAATATGTGTAAAGAACTTATTTTAAAGCAAATACACAACAAACAGTAACTATTTTGACTTATACTGATAGTTAAAAATGTCATGTTTTAAGTTAATTGGAAAAATCTCAGGTATCAGAAAGCCATTAGGGAATGAGTTGTGTTATAGGGTTCAAACTTTAAAAAAATCATTATTTCAAATATAAATCTTTCTAAAATTGCTTTATATAAGTTTGTCCCTTCACTAGAATAATCTCATTCATTATAATCTAGTATTTTCTAACTTAGAGTTGTAGATTCTGCTATTTTCTAGGCTTTTCTGAGGTTTGCAAGGCGTTGCCCTTGCACTAAGTAACATTACATTGACATGTAGCATTGTGTTTGTTTAACAGTATTTTAAAAAATTGTTAGTAGTAGTAATGAGACCTGAAAGAGCTATTTTTATTCCTAAAGCAGACAATCTTTCACTGAGAGAATGAAATGGGCATAGGAAAAAGCCTAGATATTACTATATGATGAAATTAAAAAAGTTCCAGTTGAAAATATTGTGGGGGAAAGCTGTTCTGTATGTAATAACAGAACAGCTAGAATTTAAAGTTTCCAAAGTTTAAATTACACTCCAATATTTCAAGAGAAAGATTATAAGCAAATGGTAATTTCTCTAATTCAGTTACCATAAATATTCCTCCAACAGTGACAATATTTTACATTAATGTGCATGTTTATAAACAATACACTATGTTCTTATTCTATTTAGCCCTATCAAGTTTCTATCTGAAAAATATTTTCTCACGTTTTCTATGCAACCATTCCTTAAGATTACATAGAATGATGTACTTAGAGTTCAAAGACAGAGCAAAAAAACTTTTTGATTTTTCTGTTTTGCTTTTCTAAATTTCTTAGCAAGAAATTTCTTATGATGAGAATCTGACCTAATACAATTATTTCCAAAAGGAGAAGTTTTCTCTACATTTTCCAATGATTTAATCAGAGTACATTGGCATATTCACTACTGCAAAAGCCAAGAAATCCTATATGGATTATCTCAGTGCCATAGAAATGAAAAACTAGAAGGTATTTAGAGCATTATTTAGAGTGATTTACTTACCAGTATGATCATATTTTCCAACTTCAAGCTTAGTTAAAAGTAACTTAATTTCAACATTTTACTGAAATACAAAGCCAGATTTTCTCAGTGGCCAAAAGACATGGCCAGCTGGAATTATAGAGCCCATAGAGGACACTTTAATACCATTCGGCCACAGAAATTTTGTTTAGAAAGTTTCCTCATCTACAAAGCTAGCTTTCTCAGGACCTTCCTCCTAACAAAGAAATAGATGAATCTAAGTTAGTATTGAAACATACATTAGACAAAGAACATTCCAATCACCCTGAGAAATAGAACTAAATTCACCCCTTCTCCTGGGGAAGATAAAATGTCAGTGTTTGAACTCAGGAAGTTATAGAAGCTTCCAGTGATGTCATGGATTAACTTGATTTGTGGCTTTGCTTTGAGCCTAAAGTCTTTGCTACTGGCCTAGGAATCAGTCCTGAGCCCCTTTAGCCACCACGTGGGTAAGGACAACAGTGAGCACCTGCATCAGTCAGGGTCCAATCACAAGACAGGAACTATGTGGAAATTTGAACAGAGAAACTTTAATATAAAAATTACTAGCTATAACAGAGCATTAAAGTAGTAAGGGATTGGCTAACAAGAGGTAAAGAGTGCGCTACAGAACAGAGGTGTAGAAGAGCTAAGCAGCAACCACTATCCTCAGGGCTGAAATAGAGAACCCTACCAAGAGCTTCTCACACACTGTCCCAGGGCTGAGATCCAGACCTTGGTGGAGGGCATGGTTATGGATGGCAGAGAAGTTCTGCCACGCATACTCATCTATCCTCTAGGGTGCTGGGAAAAGGTGGTTTCCCTGAGACACTGTGCTACAAAATCACTTGCTGCTGAGTACTGAGGATAGCTGTGCAAGTGCTGGGGAAGTTGTCATACTCAAGGAGCCTGGTGCTGGGGACGCTATGCACTGCAGGAGCCTGGTGCTGGGGAAACTGTGCATACTCAGGAGCCTGTTGCTGGAGAATCCATGCACTGCAGAAGCCAGGCACTAAGGAAGCTGTGTGTACTGCATGACCTAGGCATGCTGCAGGAGTCTGCTGAGAGAGCACACTAGAACTAGAAAGGACTATTGCTTCCTCCTAGAAGGACTTTTCAGTGTCTCCTACTGACAAAACTTAACATCATGCCAGACAGCAGAGGGAATAATTATTTAAAAGGCCTATTTATATTTTTGCAAAGCAGAATAACAAAGGGTAAATTTGAAGCTGACAGGTAATGAATTGATAACTGACAAAGAACCTCAGAGACAAAGCACCTTCTAATGTTATGCTGAGAGCCAGGTCACTGTCACTATGTGAGACCCTTTCTATATCCTGGATGAAGCCTCAGTAGTTGATGCTCTGTGACTGCCCTCTTTCCCATGTGCCACTGAGTTATTCTTATGTTCCTATGCTTCTCCTTTCCTCCTTTTACAAAAATGCTCAAACCTCTATCAGGAATAATGTGTTCAATGTCTGCCACCGTAAACAAACAAACAAACAAACAAACAAACTCTATTCTGTCTGGATTTATTTCAATCAAGTGAGAAACAGCGTACATGTATCATGCGCCTATTATGTGTCAGGCACTCTCAAAGGTGTTTGTCTGTCTTGTTTTAATCTTTAAAGAATATAGGTATTTCAACCCCATTTAATAGAGGTTCATTAACATGGTTCAGATTAATCAGCTATTAACTATATGCTTAATGTTTTATGTGAATTTAATTATCCACTTATAAACTATGTAAATTTTGGAAAGTTACTCAAGCCTTTGATGCCTCAGTTTCCTTGTTTGTATAGTAGAGATAAGGGTAATATTGACCTTATACAATTGTTACAAGGATTAAATTAGGTAACGGTCCAAAGTCCTCAAAACTATGCATTGCATATTATATGAGCTCAAAAAACATAAGGAAGTATAGTATTAGTGGTGGCGGTGATATAAGTTGCAATACTATTCAGGCCCAGATCTATAGACCTCTGAAGCTCATGATCCTTTTCTCATGCATTACTGCTAACCATTTTTTCCTTTTTCACACAATCAGTTTCTACAGAGTGTAGCTCTAATTCTAGAGGTCTGAGGCATATAAAGGACTCAGTGGATGGATATTATGAGAAAACTGCATTAACTCTACTAGGATAAGCATTTCAGAAATAGACATCATAAGAAATTGTCATGTCAATGAAGTTTGTATTCTAATATATCCCTATTCTCTCCTCTCATCTTCAATACATGCTCTCCATCTTTAAACCAGCTCTCAGGCTCTCTCTCGTTAGGCTGTGGGTCTCATGCCTGGTAAGAGCCAAGCTTATGATCTTATCTTGGATCCAGGAACAGTGAGATTAGAACCTATAGTAAATAAAAGATGTTCCAAGAAGCCCACTGCCTTTCCAGTAACGATGGGACAGTTCAAACCTTTGGCCATATTTGTCTTCTTCTTTCTTTCTTATCCTATGCAACAAATAAGTTGAGGTTTCTAGTTTGAAAGTTTATTATTGGCAGGAAGGTTAAGCATAATTCTCAGATCTGCCTTTGGCAGAAATTATCCTGTAAGGTCAATATGATCAGCTTTCAAAATGGCTGGTTCCAGTAAATCTTGTTACTATTGAAGCTCTAGTTTCAGTATATCAACTCATAGAGATGTGTCCTATCTCTGCCACTTAGCGGGTATCTAGCCAAAGGGGTTACTTAATCACTCTGAGGCTCATTTGTTTATAATATATGAATAATAATAGTAACTACCTTAAAGGGTTTTGTGGACAAAGATTTATAAACTATTTACGTTCACAGATATTTGCAACTGTGCCTAGACCACTGTAAAGTACTCGTGATAGAGGCCAGCTAGTTATTTTACAAACTATTTTTCTCCTCTGGAATATAAATCTAAACTACCATTCCAAACTTCCTTTATGTGTGGCCAAGGACTGAAAATTTAAAATGGACAGAAGTAACATATAGCACATCCAGCACTGACTTGTGAAAACCTCTTATGTGATTTTCCGTTCTCTTCCTCCATCTGCTAGCTGGATGTAGACATCCAGCAGAGGATTCCAAGGCCCTGGGATTGGTAGATACACAGATGGAAAGATGCTGGGTTCTGAAGCACTGCATGAAGGCTGCCTGCCAAATCCCCACATTGAAAATCATTTGAGTGAGTACATAGAAGTCTACTGTATTAAGCTACTTAGGTTTTGGGCTTCTTTCTTAGAGCAATAATCAATGACATTCTGGAAAACGTTTAAGAATCAGCACTCTGAAAAATGATGTCTGATTTGTAGTGTTTGCCAATTTCCATGGTGTAAATACTCCCACCATGGCCAATTTCAAGTTACCAATGTGACATTACTGAATGTGGAGTTGCAAAAAGATGTGCATAATTAGTCCTCATGAGCTGGTGAGTGCCAGCTCCAGGACACCATACTCAAAGTAATCATTTCCTGACTAACATTGCACTCAATAAATAGCAATGCTTGTTGCAGAGTTGTTATGTAAGTTAAACTTTAAAATAAATCTTAAGCCAGTAATAACTGATGGAATATAGGGATTTTTGTACTTACTGACCATAAATTGAAGTCTTTGTCTTGTAACCTGAATTCCTACTTTGGCCTGTTGCTGTTGTTTTATGTTTGTTTGCTTGTTTTTCCATATAAGTACTAATAGCATAAAAGAAAGTAAAAGAAAGAATACAAATTCTGACCAATATATTCTGGCTCCTCAGAACACATGGAAGGTAGTTTTCTCATATATATTTCTCATGTGTATTTCTCCTGAAAATATGCCAAAAATTACCTAACAAGGCAAATCAAATAAATGAAGACTCTAAAGTCTTAAGACAACAAGGAAACAATTAGCCTACACTTTGCTGTCCTTCTGGATTAGCCTTTAGAATTTCTTCTTTCGTTTACCCTTCCTTCTGGAATTAAAAATTGATCAAGGATAAATAAGCTTCATCCATAAGGCATTACATCCTCTCTGTTTGTGCACAGGCCCTGGTCAGGTAGTAGATCTCCTCACAAATTTATCTTTTCATAGGTTTAACATAGGAAATGATCTGTTTGAATTAATTTATTTTTTTATAAAATATGGTTTTCAAAATGTTCAAATGTTGGTATTGTTATGTTAAACAGAACACTCTCATCTATTTGTACTTTTATGCTGGAAATGACCTGCATTGGTGAACTTAATTTTATTTTTTGGGAGCCAAAGACAATCCTAAAGAGAAAACTGCATAATTTTTGTTGTATAGTCGTTCAATAAAAATCGCTTGTCATCCAGTAAAGTTTGTGATTTGCCTTGTATTTAAGAAAATAAACAAACTTACAAACATAGCGTATTAAAGAGATCTACTCTCTTTTCCACCAACATCACATTATTCACACAGGCTGTCAGTGGGTTCTCCAGAAGGGGTGTGTGAATGTTAAGTGAACATCCAGACTGTTTTGGGATGAGCCGCACTGAGGTTCTTCTCTGCATCTGGGTGTCCACAGGGTCCACAAGTGTTTAGAAGAGGAGAGGATGAGCACTTAAAGGAGTGCCTGCAGCAGGCACCACCCCATGTGCAGCTTCAATCATTTCTCATAACCGTCTTATGCGAATGATAGTATTATTACTATCTTATAAATGAAAGACTGAGATGAGAAAAAAATAATACATCCCACGGTCGCAGATCTTAAAAGTATTGAGCAGGGATTTCAATGCAATTTTGTTAGATGTAAGGCCCATTCTCTTTATACCATACCACTCTTACATTCTTTAAAGCTAAAAAATCTCAGTTAAAAAATGAATTCCAAAGAAAAGAGATGCAAAATTTCCTTTGACCAAGCAAACTGTGAGAAAAATAAGTTATATATTTCCATGTAAAGTATAGTGTAGATGGAAGTATACTTTAATATGCAAAGAGTTTTTCCTTAATAATTTAGAGAAACAACAAAACATTTAAATTTAAAAAAAAACACCAAAATTCTGATCAAATTATTTAATTTTAAAACAGTTTCTTAGCTTTATAGCATACTCAGGTTTTCCTTAAATAACCAAATCTGTTAGTGTGTTGAAAACACTATTGTTGGCACAACTTTAATTAGTGAAGTTTTAATGAACACCCTTTACATATGCATCCTTGTGCATAAAATCAATTTATTAACTTGAGAAGTGCAAACTAATAGGCAATTTTAAATGCCATTTATGATCAATTGTAAAAACAGATAAGAAAATGAAAATTCAGAGTTTAGAAGGGTTTTTCAATCACACAGTTAATAAGTACTGAGCTTGGATTAGAAGCCAAATTAATCCAATACCAGAGCCCTTTAGCTTTACCATAGTGTATTTCCCAAACACAACAGCATCATCATTATTTTTATAATATTCTCAATGATAGAACAAGAGTATCACCATCTTAACGAGACTGCACCGTCTTAAAGTATCAAGTTTCCATTTCTCAGAACTGTCTGTTGGCACTTGGCCAAACTGCAAATGTCAACCCTGACCATAGCTTCAACAGAACATAAGGGCCCTAACTGTAACAGAACAGCCAGCACTTTCCCAGCCCCACCCTAATAGAATCTTGCTTCAAAGCACACTTCTCCACCTGGCCCTTTAAAAAAGCCTCAGGCTGTAAGAAAATTTGCTCCTGACTCTGCCAGCCAGAAGCCCTTCTCAGATTTACTGTCAATAAACTTGTCTCAACTGTAGATCTGCCTTCTTGCCTCTTCTTTCCTTAATCTTTCTATTCCAACACTCAACATACATATTTCCACTGCCCCATTTTACTAATGGTGCCAGCAATAAACCCTCTGTCTTCATACTCTGGCTGAAGCCAATCTTCTCAAAGCACCCCCTGTTTCTACCACTCTTCACCAAGGCCCATCTTTCCTTTACATCCTGCCTCCTCCACAGAACCTTCCTTGAATACATTAAACTACAAGAAACTCTTATCTCTGGACTGCCTTGGTTTTATTTTACCCAAAATTTAATTTATCATTCAAATTATTCCTTATATTAGTCATTATTCTAATTTTTTCCATTTTGTATTCTTAACATGGATTGTATATTTAAATGTGTGCAGGGCTGGACACTGTATGAAATGTTCTACATCTTCTACAAGGAAGCATATAACACGGGGGTGCCAAGAGGGATTGTATTTACTCAGGTGCTCAATAAACAAATGTTGAATGAATATTATCTAATTATTGGTGAATATTCTGGGTTATGAAATCATCAAGGGCACAACAGTCAATGCATACAGCATTAATTTAGTCACTGGTTCATAATAATAATTGAATTCCAGTGATGTGCCAGCCATTAAGCATAGATGCTGCTATGTATAAGTCATAAGAGGATTGGAGAATTCCACGCAGTTATACAAGCTAGGCAAAACACAATGCAGGCCTGAACTAAGGCAGTGTGCAGGAGGGTGGAGAAGAAAGCATAAACGTGAAGAATTTCCTAGGCCTAATGACTGATCAGATAGTCAGAGTACAGGGCAGAAAACAGCTTAGGAAAACCCCCAAGTTTATAGTCTGAGTCTCTAGACTAAACTAAACTGATGATGAAGTACAGGTAAAAAGCAGGGCTAATGGGATTGACCATTAGTTTAATTTAGGAAATACTGAGGATGGGACCCAAGGAATATCCACATAGACCTAGATGGTCTTGATGCTTGTAGAGCTGAACTTCTTTGGAATGGCAAGCCTGAAATAAAGGTTTGAAGTCATCAATATATAGTTAGCAGTTAAAACCATACAGGTGGATGAGATTGTGCAGAACGAGTATGAAGGACCAAAGAAAAGTGAGTCTGGTAAGGGACCCAAGAGAACGCCAATATTTAAGGAACAGGTAAAGAAAGAAGTGTCAGAGAAAGAAATTAAGTAGGAACTTTAAAAACAAATAGTGGCAGAAGCAGGAAAAAGATGTCTTCCTCGACATTCATCTTTCTTATTCCACTCAATGGATGTTTAAAATGGTTTGCATTCTTCTCAACAGGGACACTACATTTGTACACCTCTAGGGGGTACCATTTACATAGGATGCAATGTAAATGACCCCTTCAGGGAGTTGGCAGCTTTATGATGGTACGTTTTCCCCAACCCCTTTACCATTCGACTTCATGCTCATGAACAAGCATTTGTCTTAATTTACAGACATTAAGAACAAGCTTTCTGCTCCCACTTCCCTCCTACTATCACCTCAACCTCTTCATCCACTTTAAAGAGGTTTCTTTAGGTCTTCTGCACATCATGGAAGCCAACTACTCTATTAATGCGTTCCCGATGATGCAGCCCAGTTCTGCATACAGTTTGTACAGAAATGCTATATTTATGGAAACAGTTGAAAAATGAAACGTCAATATACCCGTAACAGTCATTTCTACAAAGGTGCTTTGTCAGTTCATTCGGGACTTGCCATGATTGTGGTGTATTTCTTCTACTGTAATGATAAAATGTTCAAAAGTATCATCAGATAGAGAACTCTGTACGTGCTCTATATGAAAAGATGTTCCCTTAAAGATGTTGCTCTTAATGTGCAGTGTAAAATGCTTGCAGCTTTTATTATGTCTTAGATGGGAAACATGTTTTACTGCATACCAAAGTAGCAGACGTCAACTCACTTTTCAAATTGAGAACAGCTTTTCATTTTGTTCTGTTCAACAATTTCTGGGTCCTAATTCAACCCTTCCCTCCCTCCATCCTACCTCCCACTACCATGAATTTGTACTAGCAAAACAATGTCACAAGCTGCTTCTTCTAACAGCAAGGACAATATGTGTGAGGTGACAGGAGGAAGATTTTGGAGACAGGAATCTACCATGCTCTCTCTCCTTTTATATACTAAGAATAAAAAAGGGGAACTGGAAGGTGAAATATTTATTACCTCAACATTGCTGATTGAACACAATCCACAGGAAACCCAGATGTCCAGAGAAGTAGATCAGAGAGGGAATATCATGGGCCTGCAGAGCCAAATTTTGATTTCCAGCCTCCTGTGTAAGTAAAAAAAACGACCATCTGTGAGGCTATTAAAACCCAGTATGGGAGCATCTCTCACAATCCTCTTCCAAGTGCTACTTCCTTATTTTCTGATGACTAGTAAAACAAGTTTATTCCTTATAAACTTTACATGTCATTGAAAATTTCAATTTGATTTCAAATGGTAAGTAACTTTTATAAATTGTGATGTATTCAAATAAGTTGGTGAGTTTGTACTTCTTAGAGAAAGAAATACAGATCTCATTTCATTTTGTAATTGAACACAAACTTTGACCCAAATACTATTAATATATCTTAAACACAAAGTTGATGGAGACTAAACGGGGTATAACACAGACATTCTCTTTATAAATGTTCTCTGCTGGTGAAAGAGACTTTTGGTTTTGTTTTCAAAGAGAAGAGAGCCCACACTCTAAATGTAATCCTCAAAATTAGGAGGCCTGAGTTCTAATTCCAATCATAAATCTGGATGAGTCTGTAACTTTCTGTACCCCATGCAATTCCCCAAATGCAAAATAGGAAAGATATATTAAGTTTGCTCCAAAGAGCCATTACAAGCAGAGGTGAAGTAATTGGTGCAAATGTACATTGGCTTCCTCAAAGAATGGTGAAGAAATGCAAGACAATGAATTTTTTTTTGCAACAATGGATAATTATTTTCCTTCAGCTTTTTTAGATAGCCAAGTTTAAAGTCAGTGATGCCCATTTAAGAAGCAAAATCACAGAAACATGCAGGAAAATTTGGAATCAATTTATTTAAAGACATGTTCTTTGCAGCTGTTGTTCATTAGGATACTTTTATTGACGTGTCCAGAAATCTTTCCTAGTAGTTTAGGCATGCGGGGGCTTTGAGCCCTATGAAGTATAGCAAATTGCAGATGAATTGGTCCAGAAGTGTAGGTTTGCTTTAAAAAAATGCTTTGTAAAATAGAATATTCTCAAGGGAGTGATTGGTTTGGGGGAGGGAAGTATGTACTGACACTTAAAAGATCCTTGACCTTCTGGAATGCACATCTAAACTTCTGCAACAGTAGCCCAAAAGGACTCAAACTCAGTGTTCAAAAACCACTTTTAATAAAGC
This sequence comes from Symphalangus syndactylus, assembly GCF_028878055.3. Taxonomy (NCBI): domain Eukaryota; kingdom Metazoa; phylum Chordata; class Mammalia; order Primates; family Hylobatidae; genus Symphalangus; species Symphalangus syndactylus. The sequence continues at coordinate 93,933,559 of NC_072440.2, forward strand.
CAGGTTTCTCCAAGGATCCCAAACCAAATGATCCAGGGATAATTAGTTTATAATATGGCAATATTTTTTAAGAGACCTGTTTTTTTTTTTTGAGCAGGCTTTGTTTTGGTGTATCACAAATTTTTTGGGTCTCAGGAAGTACAGGAGTTGGCCAGGTGAACTTGGAAAAAGATGGAGAAGGGAAAAGAGCAATTTATTAGATGGACTAGCATATTCAAAGACATGGAGGCTCTGAACACAGAGCTATTTTGGAAGAACTATAAGCATTAATTAATTTATTTATTTGTTCACTTATTCTTCATTCTTCATGCATATATTGAGCTCCTACTACATGCTGGGTACCACACCAGGTAATTGATACAATACATAACTGGCATCAAGCAGTTGTTAATACAGTGGAAGAGATGGACATACAAATAATTTGAATATAGTGGGTTAAGATTTAGATGGAGAAAAGAATTAGTCCTTTTCTCAGTGGTGGAGAAAAGAGAAAGGAGAAGGGGAAAGGGGTGGTATCAGCAAGAAAAGACTTCCCAGGAAAATGTAGCACCTGAACTGTGTCCCGAAGAACAAAGAAAATGTAGCTATGTGGAAATTGGGAGGAAAGGGTCTTCCAGGCAGAGGATCAATATGACGATATGACCCAAAGCTAGAGAAAATTGGTGGAATGCAAAAATTACAAGTAGTCCTGGTTGGAGGTTGGAGTATGTGGGAAGGGGTGATAGTGGGTGCAGTAGATGAGAGAAGAGGTGTGAAGATAAAGTAAATAGAAGAGACAGATGGGAAGGGGTGAAATCCCATTAAGGGCCTTGAATGTCATACTCAGTTAAAGAATTTGGGTTTGAAATTGTATTGGAAGGTCTTTGGCAGGGGAGTATGTTGATTGAATTAGCTTTCAGGAAAGTCTCTCCCTAAAGGGTGGGGTAAGAACATCAGTGGGGAAGACCAGGGAAGGTTGGTGCTAAGCCTCTACACATGGGCTACAAATTTAGCAGAAAGTTAGTGAGGCCCAAGCATCCATAGGACTTAGAGTTTAGCAGTATTTTCCTCTGGCCACTCCCACTGACTCTCCCTGAAGGCTCTGTCCACCATTCCTGGAGCTCATTATGATTATAGCACACACATCTGCCTGTTGATTTAAGTTGAGCTATTTGAAAGGAGGAACTGTGTTGTAGTGGCTGCATTGTTTCTGGAGCTTAGAGTCTTCAAGAGTAATTAGCAATAGGAGAAGCAGAAGTCACCGGAGGAATAGGGGTAGGCTGTGCACATAATAGGTGTTTGGAAATGCCTGCTGAAGTGAATTGATAGCTCTCACCAGCATTCTCGCCTGATAATGAGGCTTCAGAAAAGCAGGGACCTTGAAAAGAGACAAGATCTGGCTGTTATTTGACCCTGCTGAAGTGAAGGTAACATCTTCCTTTTTGGATTGTGACTGGATAATTAGATGTAATATATGAAAACGACAAGGCAGGGTTTTAGATCCTGAATACGTTGTTGTTGATTTTATTTGTAAATAAACAACGAGAAGAGATGATCAATCCCTTTAATCTCCCAGTTTCTGAAATGGGCTCTCCTCGACTCTCTTCCTCTAGTAGCCCTGCTTTCCCATCTACTTCTCCACAGCTAATGACTTGTTTCCTGATTTACTAAAATATGAAAGTTATTACAGCAGAACTCATTTATCTTCCCACAACCCAAACCACCCAACCTCTTATATCAGTGCCCATACTCCCTGTCTTCATCCCGTCACCTGGGATGAAGTGTGCTTGTCTTTGCCTGAGGGCAACACCCTGACTTGTGCACTGGATCTCATCTCCATTGACTACTTGAGAGTCCTGTAATTAATCTTTTTCCTGCACCATCAACTTTTCTTTCTCTACAGCATCATTTCCATCATCCTACAATCATACTATAATATCTCCATCTTCAAAAACAAAACAAAACTGTCTTTTGTCTTCAAATCCCCATGGGGCTAACATCTCATATCTGCTGTCATTCTTGAAAGATTTTCTTAACTTCTTTCTCCTCATTCCTTCTCACCTCACTTTCCGTCCTTCGTCTCTTCTAACTGGGATCCTGTCTTGCCATACCACTGAAGCTGCGTTTTTCAATCACCAATGCCCTCTGAGCTGTCAAATCCAACAGCTTCTTTAGTTTTTGCCTTGACCTCTCAGAAGCATTCAGAATAAATAAATTTTTGAAACTCTTTTTTCTGTTGTTACTTTCGTAAAGCCACTCTTTGCTGATTTTGCCCCCACCCCATACCTTGCTCCTTGTCAGTGACATTTGCTGAATTATTCTCCTCTACCAAATCTTTAAATGAAAGAATAACCAATACTAACTGACTGCTTCTCTTCTCTATTTGAGTTTTGGTGATTATATAGAGCCTATAGTTGTATTTAAATTCTAGGTAATCTCATTCAGTCAACAGTTTGCAAAACTATCCCTTTGCTGATGGCTTCTACACTTACCTCTCCAGCAATGAAATCTCTCTATTGCCTACTTGACTTTTGTACTTAGAGGTGTAATGGGCATCTCAAAATTTGCATGTTAAAAAAGAAAGAACTCTTTATTCATTTTCTTAAACCCAGTCCTTATTATCTCAGTAAATGACTCCTCCATATCTAGTTGGTATCCTTGACCATTCTTTTACTCATCTGTGCAAACATTCCATGAGCAGGTTCCATATTTGTTCATTTTTTTCTCCATCCAAAGATGCCATTCTAATTCATGTCCATCCATCTCTCTCCTGCACTGCTGTAATAACCTCCTAAATAGCATCCCCATCTACTTCTACTTCCTCATAATCCATACTCTATACAATTCCAAGAGTGATATTTTCAAAACTTAAATAAGCTATGTCTGTCCCAACCGTAAAGTTCTTTAGAGACATTCAACAGCACTTAGGATCAATCTCGTACCCTGGTGTAAATATCCTACTTCATCTGGCCCTGGACCAACTTCTTTCCTCCTTTAGGACTACTTGTAACCTTACCTCATACTCTAAGTCTCTTTCATTTCACGAAACACACAAAGCTCAGTGTTCCTCGTGGCTTTTCTGCATGCCTGGACCTTGACAGGGCTACCTCTTAGCCAAATGTCACTCAAAGACAGCCCATTGTGTTGACCACACCATCCTCTAATAGTTCCCCACATGGCAGCCTCATGTTATTTGCCTGTATTTATGTTTATCTGACCACCCAACTCTCGCCTAGGTTTTTTGTCCATCTTTTTACAACTATGAATCTTCAACACATAGAACAGTTCTGAGCACATAGTGGGGACTCAGAAATAAGTATTGAATGAGCCAACTGACCTTCTTATTGTGCTAGAATGGACCTCTGAGATCAACTCAGCCCCATAACCTCATTTTACAGATGAGGAAACTGAGGCCTAAAGAGGAATCGTTGTTTATTCAGAATCACTTGTTGGCCGTATGAAGGAATCTTTCCAGTTGATGCCATTAGAATCCTCTTTATGTGAAATAATACCAGCGCCCTGCCTGTAAAACAACAATACGCACAAACCCTATTCCATTTTCTGTGAAAGTGCCTCATGGGACAGGTCAGGTCTACATCCTGGTCTCAGCAATGAACCCTGATGGGAGGCATGTCTCCTGATAGGTAATCTCTAAAATTCCAAAAAGGCCTAAACAACAAAAAAGCTAGGCTTCTGGAAGCCCTGGGCAACCACAGGTCTCAAAATGGGTGGATTCCACATTTATGTCAAGAGAGGACAAATGCTGAACTTTGTCGGAGTGATCGAAAACACATGTGTTGTCTTGCTTCATGTCCCAGGGAAGTTGGCTAAGACTTAGCTTTTAGTTTCCATTTCTTCCACCTTAAAAGACCAAACATGTGCACCCTGGCTGCATCCCAGACATTTGAGCAATATAAGGCTGGAGAGTTAGGGTCAAAAAGAAAAGCTTTGAATGTCAATAGGAGGTGTTTGGCATTTTGAATTTCTTTTCTGTGAAGTCAGCAGTCTGCCATTTAAAATTTAAAGCAGAAGAGATGTGACCAGGTCTATATTTCAAAAGGATTACTCTGCCTATATTTGTGGAGGATGGATTGGAGGAAGATAAGATTGACAATGAGGGGGCCAACCAGAAAGTAGTTATACTGATCTAAGCAAGAGAGAAGAGGGCGTGAAGGGAGACATGGCATTAGAAATAGAGGTAAGTGGACAGATTTGAGGTATAACCATACTCAGTACATCTGATTAATAGGACTTGATAATTTTTCCTTGTTTCCAGATGCATCCATGAATTAATTTCAGGCCAGTGAAAAGAAAGCAGAAACAACGTGTACAACTTTCAAATCATCTTCTCAAGGATTTCTATCCTGGGTTCTCTAGCCCTTTCTACTATCTACAATTTTGTAGCAGTTAGGGCAATCTTAGAAGCCACATTTACAGAATGGCAATGCCTCCTTTTTATTTTCAGATTTTTACCTGAAAAGGAAACATCCTTCTCTTTTATTTAAATCCCTGTAGTTTCAGATTTTCTAATAACTTTTTCTTGAAACATTGTGTTCCTTGTCTGCATCCTAACTTATCCTCTCATCTATCCAACCCAGGCATAGGAGAAAGAGCATCTGCAAATCCTGAAGGGACAGTAGTAAGAGGGGTTCCTGCAGGACCTTAAAGAGCCAATAAACACAGGAACCAGCAATTAAAGGCTTTCCATGAAAATCTTGTTTTATAATTTCTTCAAGGAAAGTTGGAGAGGATGTTGTGAATTTTTGAAAGCTTAATAATATTCATATCCTTTGCTACACTTGTATTATTTAAGCCCAAATAGTAAACCAGAGGTGTGCACAAAGAGTACATAAAAGGGCATTTATTACACTCTTGTTTTTATTAGCAAAAAAACCCCTGAAATCAACATATACACCTAACAACGTGCAATGACATGATTAAATAAATGTGATATATTTTTAAAGTGTGATACCCAGCACTCATTAGAATCATAATTCAGAAGAATATACAAGACTGTATTAGTCCATTCTCACATTGCTATAAGGAACTACCTGAGACTGCATAATTTATAAAGAAAAGAGCTTTAATTGACTCACAGTTACACAGGCTGTATTGGAAGCATGGCTGGGGGGCCTCAGGAAACTTAAAATCATGGCAGAAGGTGAAGAGGAAGCAGACACGTCCTACATGGCTGGAGAAGGAGGAAGAGGGTGAAGAGGAAGGTGTTACACAATTTTAAACAACCAGGTCTCATGAGAACTCTCTCATTATCATGACAACACCCTGCAGGGTAGGGATCTTAGCAAGAGCCTCTAGGAATCAATGTAATGGTACAATCACCACACTAAATAAATAAATCATCATTAACCATGATTCTCAGGGGATGGTTTGCATTCTGGAAAATTAATTTACTTTCTTCATTCACTCAGTAAATGTGTATGGAATGCCAGCTATATACCGGGCATGTTATAAGTGAGACAAAACAGTGATAAAAATGGCCAAAACCTCTGCCCTCATGGAGCTCACATTCTTGGAGTCTGGAGCAGACAATAGAAAGGTGAACACATAAAATATTCAGAGTATAAGAAAGTGATAAGTGCTATGGAGAAAAATGGAGGAGGGCAGATCAGGAAGAGAACTAAGAAATGCCATGTTGAGAGGCAGGAGTTAGGAGTATAAGAGGGCTGTGTTATTTAAATAGCACAGTCATAGAAGGCCTCACTGGTAAGGTGATAATTACACAGAGATCTGGAAGAGGCAATTCTTATTGGAGCCTCAGTTTAAAAACAAAAGTCTTTTAGAAGTCCAGGTGTTATAGAAAACAAGGTATTACTTATATAATACTAATTTGCAATTTCATTAGTTCGCTGGGGACTGTATGCATTCTCTGATAGTTTCCCCATCTTCGCATAAATGTTTGGACTAGATGATGTCTGAGGACACTTCTGGCTCTTAAAGTTTCCGGTTTAAGCCCAGGGGTGGAGAGGGGGGATCATTCTGTGTTCCAACTATTAGACTCATACATTCATCCAACAAACATTAACTGAGAGCCAAATGTGTGCTGGGCTTGTAGACAGTACCGTTAACAAGGTTAGGAAGCTAATTCCACCTTCCAGAAGCTCCCAGTGGAATGAGACAAACATGTTCATTGTGACTTGGAGGCTGTGCCTGCATTTCTCTGCTGCTGGCTGAGAAGCGAAGACTCTCTGCCCTCCACTCCTCCAGCCATTCTGCACACGCATCCTAGGGAAGCCCAGGACCATCCATCACCCAGAGGCTAGGGCTGGGCACCACAGCCTCCCCAGGGCCCAGCCTCTCCCTTCAAAAGAAATGTTTCCTGGATGGGGGAACTGTCTCCGAGGCTGATGATGATGATTGATGGGCCAAGGAAAGCATTTTTCATCCTCAAGCAGCACACGTGTGCATTTTCACTCTGGGGCCAGGTTCTGGCTGGGATGCCTGCAGTTCTATGTTTACTTAGCTGTTGTCACCTTCCCTCTTTCCTGACAAATGGACCCATTTCACAGCCATAGTGACTCATGACTGCTTTAGGAAGTCTAGATTAACCTAGTGTGGCACAGGAGGAAAATGAAGACAATTATTTTTAACTTGACATCTTAAACCTCCATCTTCATCTTACCATGCCCCTGTGAAAAAATCTACAATGATTCTTTCTTGTGCTTGGGATATGATCTAATATTCACTTCCATCTGGCTTAGACAATTCCAGCCTTCTCTCCCACTACTAAACTGTGCAGGCAGAACTGTATCTCCCAAACATGCCATGGATTTTTCTACGTTCATGCCATATTCAAATGGTTTATTCCTACCAACCCCTTGCCCAACTCTGAGACCTTCTCTGGGAAGCTATCTCTGACCACCCCAGGCCACTGTGATGTGTCCTTTGAGGGGTCACCCTGCACCAGCTGCACAAAGCCTGGGGTGCAGACTGCTTTTGTTTCATAGATGAAAGTCTTAAATTGTCTGTGACTTCTGGGTCAGAGGAACCGTATCCTATCCAACCCCTCCCGGCCAACCGCACCAGGCCGGGTGCCCAGCACATGGAAGTTGTTGTATAAAATCTCATTAGCTGATTGATTCTTTCAGTGGTTCTCTCTAATTCCATCAGCAATCTGGCAGAGGACCAGGTTTCATAGTTTAAGCCTTGATCAGCCTAAGATGAGACTATGTTTTACCAGCCCCAAGAACGTGATACAGGAACACCTGTGTCTGAACTCCTAGTTCAATGCTGATCAATGACTCCCTGAGTCAGGCATTTCTGATGCAGAAAGAGCAACTTTCTAAACCAAAAACATCACAAATTACTGGCTTTGCCACCAATTCTATTTTGCCTGTATAGATCTGCCTTAAATTATAGATGCGTCTTTTTTTATGTCTGTAACTCTGCAAGCATTGTTTAAAAAACTGTACTTATAAGTATATAATTTAAAAGAGTTAAAGAATTTTCAGCATTTCTTCACAACGGTGGCTTTCAAACTCCAGGGTGAATCTGAATCACCTGGAGACTTGTTAAAGCACTGGTGTGCACTCGCCACTCCGGTTTTGGACTCAGTATTTCTGAGATGGGGCCTGATAATTTGTATTTCTAATGAGTCTCCAGGCAATGAGGATGCTGCTGCTTACACTTTGAAAACCACTGCCCTATCCTAACAATTTTACTTCAAAAATTTTTCCCAAGCATTTGTCTGCATGTTATTTTCCATAGTTATTATCCTAGTATATGAGATTTGTGCATTTTAATTATTTTTCTGAATTATAAAGAGTCTACCCCCTGTCACCAAATAAAAGGACCTGTTGGAGTTTGAGGATAAGATGTCCTAAGAGGCATAATAAGAATTACTTAACTATTCTACAAGGTGGAGCATTATTAAGAAGATTTTTTTTTAACTTTTAGGTTGAGGGAGGGGTACATGTGCAGGTTTTGTTATATAGGTAAACTTGTGTAATGGAGATTTGATGCACAGATTATTTTGTCACCCAAACACTAAGCCTAGTATCTAATAGTTATTTTTTTTTCTGCTCCCTTCTCTCCTCCCACCCTTCATCTGCTGGTAGGCACCAGTGTCTGTTGTTCCCCTCTATGTGTCCATGTGTCCTCATCATTTAGCTCCCACTTATGAGAATATGCAGTATTTGGTTTTCTGTTCCTGCATTAGTTTGCTAAGAATAACGGCCTCTAGCTCCATCCACATTTCTGCAAAGGACATTATCTCATTCTTTTTTATGACTGCATTGTATTCCATAGTGTACATGAACCATGCTTGCTTTATCCAATCTGTCATTAATGGGCATTTAGGTTGATCCCATATCTTTGCTATTGTGAATAGTGCTGCAATGAACATATGCGTGCATGCATCTTTATAGTGGAATGTTTTATATTCCTCTGGGTATATACCCAGTAATGAGAATGCTGAGTTGAATGGTAGTTCTGTTTTTAGCTCTTTAAGGAATCAAAACACTGCTTTCCAGAATGGTTGAACTAATTTACAATTCCACCAACAGTGTACAAGTGTTCTGTTTTCTCCACAACCTCTCCATCTTCTGTTATTTTTTGATTTTTTAATAATAATCATTCTGACTGATGTGAGATGATATCTCATTGTGGTTTTGATTTGTATTTCTCTAATGATCAGTGATGTTCAGCTTTTATTCATATGATTTTTGGCCACATATATGTCTTCTTTTGAGAAGTGTCTGTTCATGTCCTTTGCCCACTTTTTGATGGGGTTGTTATTTCCCTTGTAAATTTGTTTAATTTCCTTATAGATGCTGGATACTAGACCTTTGTCAGATGCATAGTTTGTGAAAATTTTCTCCCATTCTGTAGGTTTTCTGTTTACTCTTTTGTTAGCTTCTTTTGCTGTGCAGAAACTCTTTAATTAGATCTCCATTTGTCAATTTTTGCTTTTGTTGCAATTGCTTTTGGCATCTTCGCCATGAAATCTTTGCTAGGTCCTATGTCCAGAATGATATTGCCTAGTCTTCCAGGGTTTTTATAGCTTTTGGTTTTACATTTAAGTCTTTAATCCTTCTTGAGTTGATGTTGTATATGGTGTAAGGAAGAGGTCTAGTTTCAATCTTCTGCACTTGGCTAGCCAGTTAACCCAGCACCATTTATTCAATAGGGAGTCCTTTCCCCGTTGCTTGTTTTTGTCAGTTTCATCTAAGATCAGATTGTTATAGTTGTGTGGCTTTATTTTTGGGATCTCTATTCTGTTCTATTGGTTTATGTGTTTGTTTTTGTACCAGTACCATGCTGCTTTGGTTACTGTAGCCCTGTAGTACAGTTTGAAATTGGGTAGCATAATGCCTCCTGCTTTGTTCGTTTTGTTTAGGATTGCCTGGGTTATGTGGACTCTTTTTTTTGTTTCATATGAATTTTGAAGTAGATTTTTTCTAATTCTGTGAAGAATATCATTGGTAGTTTGATAGGAATAGCACTGAATTTATAAGTTGCTTTGGGCAGTATGGCCATTTTAACGATATTGATTCGTCCTATCTATAAGCATGGAATGTTTTTCCATTTGTGTTTGTGTCATCTCTGATTTCTTTGAGCAGTGGTTTGTAATTCTCGTTGTAGAGATCTTTCACCTCCCTAGTTAGCTGTATTCCTAGGTATTTTATTCTTTTTGTGGCAATTGTGAATGGGTTTGTGTTCCTAATTTGGCTCTCAGCTTGGCAGTTGTTGGTATATAGGAATGGTGGTGACTTTCGTATGTTGATTTTGTATCCTGAAACCTTGCTGAAGTTGCTTATCAGCTTAAGGAGCTTTGGGGCTGAGGCTATAGTATTTTCTAGATACAGAATCATGTTATCTGCAAACAGAGAAAGTTTGACTTCCTCTGTTCCTATTTGGATGAATTTCTTTCTTTCCCTATCCTGATTGATCTGGCCAGGATTTCCAATACTATGTGGAATAGGAGTGGTAAGAGATGGCATCCTTGTCTTGTGCTGATTTTCAAGGGGAATGTTTCCAGCTTTTGCCCATTCTGTATGGTGTTAGCTGTGGATTTGTCATAAATAGTTCTTATTATTTTGAGGTTTGTTCCTTCAACACTAGTTTGTGGAGAGTTTTTAACATGAAGAGATTGAATTTTATCGAAATCCTTTTTTGTATCTATTGAGATGATCATGTGGATTTTGTCTTTAGTTCTGTTATGTGATGAATCACGTTTATTGATCTGCATAGTAAGAAGATATTTAGCCCAAAATGATTCAGTCATGAAATCAAGTTAATCTGGTGTTAAACTTGTCTGGTTTTTTCCCATTGGTGTATCTCCAGCTCCTGGAAAAGTGGCTGTCACCAGAAGGTATTCATTAAATATTTTTTGACTAAATTAATGAATTAAACATTTTCTTCATATACTCTAGGTAACTTAGAGGTCTCTAGGAGGGGTGTTAAGTGCAGGCAATTGGGGCAGGTTCCTGCAGCATTTGATGAATACTTTGCTTCAAAACAAGCCACTTCACAAAGAAGAATCATTAACAAGCTGCAGTTGGTTTTCCTGTATTGCAAAGGATTTTTGTCTGTGATGGGTAAGCAAGAGGCCCATGTTCAACTCTCTCCTTTTCATAGTTTTATAAGCAACCTGTGTCCATAGAGATGCTCTCTGTGGTTCATGTGTTCACTCATACTCTGTTACACATGGTTTCTTATTTTAAGTTAGAAACACTTGTGTGCATAGATCAGCTCAAAATCAGAAATTAAATGCAACATGGGAAGCACTGGTGGGGACCCAGCTTCCAAACATGTATTACATGAAAATACTAAGACTTTTCTTTAATGTCAATTTAATTAAAGCAAATAAATTATGCAATGTTATTGGCTTATTCCACTGCCCTTTTACCAAAACAGAGTTCTCTGTGCACATAGTTTTTTTTTAACATTTAATCAATAAACTAGAGTGATCTGAGCATCTGGCTCCCTTAATAAGGGGATTGTGGAAACCCTGGGCAGTAAATTAGATTTAAGAAAATTTCTAAAATGAGAGAAAATTACATTATAAATATGACATTAACATTCCAAGGCACCAGAACCTCCTTGAGACTGCAGAGTCCCTGAGCTAGGTCCCTACCTATACAGAGCACAGCAAATACTTAGGTCATTCTTAAGATGTGGACGGTCAAACCTGTCAGGAATAGTAGCTTCATGCCAAATCTGCAGGAGCCCTTTCCCTTCTTGACCACTGGGCAGCTTCTTTGACAAACACCGTTTAGGGATTCTGAGAACATTTCACCCCCTGCCATCTCTTGGCAAAGAGCAGCTGAATGCTAAAGGCATATTTTCTCAAAGTGCTTGTTAATGACTCAACTGTGGAATTACTTGCTGGGCTGCTGCTCTGGAGTGGTCATTACAATATTTCATTCTTCTTGCTTAATTTCAGGCTGTACTTCCTCCATACATAAATACATCAAGCTATATACAAACCAGAACTTTTATCTGCATACAGGGGTTTAGAGAGTTCGTTTCTCCTGCTCTGTAGGACAAGAAAAATCATTGTTTCCCGCTTTGATTTAGAGATTTGATTTATGCAGTTTTGCCTTTCAAGCTTCTGTTTCAGATGTGCTAACTCTCAGGTTTGTGTGCATTTGCTTGGATTTACTGACATGAGTTTAATTCCTGATTTACAACCTGCAGGCTTCAGATGAAGAATGAATTTTGATTTAGAGTAATACATCCTATATGGCTTCTATTTTCTACTCAGATTCAACTATTAGTTGGTTTTAGCACAAACTGAGTTATGGCTTTTCCTAAAAGGCCCTTTTTTGATGAAATTAAGATGGATTGAAAACCAAATCTTTCCCATATAACTACATGAAATAAAGTCCCTTCCTACAAGTCTGACTGACATGAAGTGGGGCCTCTAGAGAGAAGCTCCCCTGCTTCTGTACAGTTCTGCTGATTGGTAGCTGAGTATTGAAATCTTCTGGTTCTTCTCCCATGATCATAGGTTTGTTTCTTCATTTATTCATTTTCAAAACTCTTTGCAAAGATCTTTTACAGTTGTGTGTCACAGGATAAGCAGAAAAGGTTCTACGTCTTTTAATGTGTTGATGAACATCCAGCGTTCTGAATCACCCCAAACACACAAGACAAGTAAAACAACAACAACAAAAGAAACCCAGCAACACACGTAAGTCTTAATGTGCATATAATTTAGTATATTCTTCTATATGGATCTTTGAGATATGCCCCTTAAAAGTTGGACAGCTCTTGATGTATAATTAATAAAAGTGGTCTTTTCTCCAATCTCACTTGGGTAACAGTTTCTTGAACTGATCAACCTTCAATCTGAAAAGGATATCCATTTGCCTCAAAGATATTTATAACCATTATAGCAAAAATGTGAAGTGAAAGGGAAAGGTAACTTCTGATTCTATGTCAAAACTACAATTTAATGGCAAACCCCCTATATAACATGGCCTGGGTGACTTGAATATAGAATTTTTTGTTTGTTTGTTTGTTTGTTTTTTAAAGACAGGGTCTCACTTTGTCACCCATGCAGTAGTGCAGTGGCCCAATCTTGGCTCATTGCAACCTCCGCCTCTGGGTTCAAGCGATTCTCCTGCCTCAGCCTCTAGAGTAGCTGGGACTACAGGTGCATGCAACCATGTCTGGTTAGTTTTGTATTTTTAGTAGAGACAGGGTTTCGCTGTGTTGGCCACGCTAGTCTCGAACGCCTGATCCTCAAGTGATCTGACCACCTCGGCCTCCCAAAGTGCTGGGATTATAGATGTGAGCCACCGCATCCAACCAATGTAGGGTTTTACATAAGGAAGACTGATTGGCCTAGAAGAAGAAGAGGTGAGAACCTGCCCTTTGTGGCGATTACTGGGCAAAAAAGGGAGAAAGGAGAGCAAAGTGATCAAGCACTGGATGTTCTGAAGAAGGAACATAGACATATCGAGAAAGGACTGGTGTACCAGCAAAGGTATGGGATCAGAGCAAAGGCCAGGGTCAGGCCTTTGAGGCTTGAGCCAAGCAGCGTGGACCCAGACTCCAGCTAAGCAACTACTTTACAATCAGGAAGAGCAGAGGGTTAATATCACACCTCACAGATATCCTGCTCCCATAGCCATCAACACAAAATCACAAAGACACAGCCCTCTGCCATAAACTCAGCTACCAGTGTGGAGAAAAACAGAGGAAGAAAGAAAACACCCAAAAGCTGAGAGTTTATTTGGATTATTGACCAGAAAGAGAGTTATTTGAAGAGGCAGCTTTAATTATGCAAATGAACAGAATTGACCAGAGAGGGGCATACACAAAAGATGAAATCAGTTATCAAAGAACAGTAGATATATATTTTATTTGAATTTATTTATTTAATTACAACTCTATGTTTGTGGTTTGTTATGATTATTGAAATGCACTAATCATTGTATCTATGTATTAAATGACTTATTAAAATTACCTAGGGCTGGTACAGCTTACTGCAGATCCTTAGGAATATTTTAATATATTGATTGGTGTATATGTTATTTATGTAATGCACTATTTAATCACTTGGTTTCTTTTAATGGTTATTTTTATGCTAACCTTTTTTATTTATTGCATGTGATACTAGTTTTCCAGTTATAAAAATGATACAAAGTTTCCTTTTAAAATTAAGTTTTTTAAAAAAGAGTTGATTTTAAAAAATATTTAACAAATAACAGTGCAAATGGATAGCAGACATAGCAACAATTATAAAGTTGGTATCGAAATGTCTGAAGTTTGAGAGGTGATACCCTAATGAAAATTATGGGATCTTCATCCACAAGGAAACTAGAAACGTTCACAAGCACCTAATAATCCTTTCGATAATTGGAAGCAACAGCACCAGGCTGGGCCCGTTAAGGGAAGGCTGATTGGTTAAGAAAATCATTCAAAGAATGAAGGGTACTCACATTGGAGCTCTTTTTATGTGCTGATGCTTTACTTATATGGTTCTAATTTAATCTTCACAGCAGCTCCGTGGTTATATTTTAAATGAGTACACCAAAGGCCTGAGAGTTAAGAGATGGATCCAAGTTCATGTAGCTAGTAAATAGCAAAGCTGAAATGGGAACCCTACTCCCTAAGAGCCAAGATATGGACTAAATCGAAGAGTTGAAGTTTGTCATTGAGATTCATTAAACAGCTATCCAAAACAAGCAAACAAACAAACAAAACACACAGAAAAAAACAAACAAAACAAACAAACAAAAAACAGCTGTCCCAACAGTAGTTGGGCCTGTGTCTGTCTCATTTCAGATTTCTCAAACAGCAACTGGATGTTGCTGCCCCAAGGGATGAAAAGGAGGAAAACAGTCCCTTAGCCAATAAGTAAGGAAAACGGCTCGGAGACTTTGACCTCTGAGACCGTGACCGGGATGCACCTCAAATCACCAGGGTGTGACCACTCACGGGCAAATAGCATGCAAGGGTCGTCTGTTGTGGTCATCCTGCGGCTAAACTAAAATCCTAGCCTGGGGAGAGTTAGCAGTAGTGTCTCTTAGTTTATAATTCATTAGAAAATTTCAATCCCCACTTCTTGGGATAGTTCAAGGGTATGGTGACAGGAATCTTGAGTCTGCTACTGGTCGGTCAGGTCGTTGGTTTCACAAGCAAATGCTTCCCCCTAGTGGCTATGGCTGGTCATTGCATGTACCTCCTCTCAGGACTCACTTCTGGAAAACTCTAAGGTGAATGTGCAATGTGGGTCACAAACAATTATCCCTCACCTCCTACCCCCAGTAACTGCCCCACCCTGTTAATCCTCAACAGTCCCTCTGTGCTTGCTGGACTGCCTTTGCGCCTCCTGCCCATCCTTCCCAAGGTATAATGGCTGCTTTCCAGACTTCCGGGTCCCCTCACCCAGGACACTGGTTCTTCTCTCCTGTGCCTGGACCAGGCTGACAGCTCTTTCTGAGAATCTGTAGACCCTGAAGCTTTGAGTACAGCGCCCTCTCCTGCTCACTTCAGTTTCACGCATGCAACTGACTCGCCCCAAAACCGGATTGGGGATTGGAAAGTCTTCTCCAGACTTTCTATCGTTAACGCAACCAGCCTAGAGGACTAGGTCTGTGGGTTAGAGAGATTTTCTTTTCTTTTCTTTTTTTTTTTTTTTTTTGAGAGGGAGTCTTGCTCTTTCACCCAGGCCAGAGTGCAGTGGCGCTATCTCGGCTCACTGCAAGCTGTGCCTCCCGGGTTCGCGCCATTCTCCTGCCTCAGCCTCCCGAGTAGCTTAAATGCTGAACTCTTTTAGGAAGACGACTGAATCAGTCAAGGTTTTTCAGAGAGATAGAACCAATAAGCTAGAAAGAGACAGAGAGAGAGGAGAAATGATTTATTTAGGGAATTGACTCACTTTGTAAGGAAGGCTGAGAGTTGTCACGACAGACTGACTGCAAGCTGGAGAACCAGGAAAGGCAGTTGCATGGCTCAGTCCGGATATGAAGGGCTCAGAACCAAGGAAGCCGATGGTGTAACTCTCACTCTGAGGCCAAAGGCCTGAAAGCCGGTGGATGGTGGAGGTGGTGGGGACAGGGAATGCTAGTACGAGTCCTACAGTCCAAAAGCCAGAGAAACTGGAATTCTGACATTCAAGGGCAGAAGGAGAAGGGTATCCAAGCTCTGGAAGAGAGAGAGAACAAATTCACCGTTACTTTGCCTTTTTTTTTTTTTTTTCTATTGGAGCCCTCAGTGGACTGAATGGTGCCCCCACATTAGGTGAGGATGGCTGTCCCTTATTCAGTTCATTGATGCAAATGCCAGTCTCTCCCAGAAACATCCTCAGAGACACACTCAGAAATAAAGCTCTACCAGCTAGCTAGGTGTTCCTGAATCCATCAAGCTGACACCTACAATTAACTATCACAATGACTAAGAAAGTAATTTGATTTCAGTAAGTCATCTTCTCAGACTCCTTTTGCAGCCGTACCCTGGGATCCTACAAGAAATGGAAGAGGAGAATTGTGTTTCTCTGAAACTCATCGCCTCTGTGGTATGACCCTGGGCTACACTTCCAGATAAATCTTCCCAAAACTATCAGCACGTACTCCAAGAACTTCAGCCCAAAGGAGCCAATCACTGCTTCCCACCTCACTGACACCCACCACCCTGTCTACTTGAACCCTCTTAATTTCCCAAACTTTTAGTCATTCATCAAAGTTCAACTAAAATGCTTCCTGATCCACAAAACTGTCATTATTCCCTAAGGCTTCAGCCTGAGCTATTTCCCTCCTCCCATCTCCCTGTTTGTTCTGAGACTTTCTTTAGAACAATTGTCACTTTATTACCACCACTGCTGCTATTGTTGCTATGGCTAATTCTACTCTTTACTCTTATTTCTTTTTAAATTTTATTTTAGGTTCAAGGGGTGCACATGCAGGTTACCCGGGTATATTGCATGATGCTGAGATTTGAGGTATGAATTCTTGTCACCCAGGTACTTAGTACCCAATAGTTTTTTGACCTTTGCCCCCTCCTTCCCACTCCCTCCAGTTTCTATTGTTGCCATCTTTATGTCCATGAGTACTCAATGGCTAGCTCCCAGTTATAAGTGAAAACATGTGGTATTTGCTTTACTGTTCCTGCATTAATTTGCTTACAATAGTGGCCTCCAGCTGCATCCATGTGGCTGCAATGGACATTATTTCATTCTTTTTTATGGCTGCATAGTATTCCATGGTGCATATGTATCACATTTTCTTTATCCAACCCAAGCAAAGTCTACTCTTCGTGGCTTTCCAGTGGTTGGCTGGAGGAAATAGGAAGACTATGAAGGAGTCAACACTTCTGAGTGGGGACTAACCCTACCATAAAACTCAGGAAAACACTGGGCAGAATATGATATTAGGAAAAAGAGCATCGTCATAATGAGAATATATTCATGCTTATTGTATGCCAAGTGTTAAGCAAAACATGGCTTATTTAATGGCTTCTTAAATATATTCCCCCAAACCCAATAGAACACGCGTAAAAGACCCACTTTATAGTTAAGAAAGCTGAGGCTCCTAAAGTAGCTATCAGCGAATTGTGGCCACAACAATGTGGGATAACAGCCACAGAACTTTACTGGACTACAATGATCCGCCTTTATTTACTCATGGGACACAAGGCTGGGGCTGGGCTAATCTCAGCTGGGTTTGGGTGTTAGTTTGCTAGGGTTACCATAACACAACACCACAGGTTGGGTGGCTTAAACAACAGAAGTTGATTTTCTCACAATTCTGGGGTCTGAGGGTTTAAGATTAAGGCCTGGCCGCCGGCTTGCTGTGTCCTCACCTGGTCCTTTCCCTGTGTGTCCAAATGTCCTCTTATAAGGACACCAGGCATATGGGATTAGGGCTTCTATTGACCTCATTTTCACTGAATCACCTTGTTAAAGGCTCTATGTACAAATATAGTCACATTCTGAGGTACCGCGTTAGGGCTTCCACAGATGAAATTGGTGGGGGCGGATGTAATTCAACCGTCACAGTTGTTTGTGTGTTTGTGGAGAAGCTGATCTTTCATCCATCTGTGAATCAGCCAGAGGCTCTGCACCTGTTTATTCATTAATTCATTCAACACATACTGAGGCCAATTGTGTGGAAGGAGCTCATGAGGTACAGGAGATACAGTTGTAAATTACACAAGCTTTCTATACTCTTATAGTCTTATGGGGGGATACAGACAATTGCAAAAGGTTATCTTAACAAATAATAGAGTAATAAACACAAGCAGTGGGTATTAGAGTCTTAGATTCGGCATCCTACAGGAAGTGACACATTGGAGCTGGAGCCTCGCTCCCCACATAGAGAACAGAACAGAACACAACACACCTTCCTAGTATAAGGTAATGTGCTTGGGAAAATGTCTCATTCATGCTTACACCAGTATGATGCTTGGCATATGGACTAACACATAATAAGCAGTACTCAAAAAATATTGCCTAAAAAGACCACAGAATCAGTTTGGGAGGGATCAAGGACCCAGTTTTTAAGTTTTTTTTCTCTCTCTCTCTCTTGTTTATCTAGGTATCAAAGAAGAGGTAAGCACAAAAAAGAAGTTGTTAACAAGAAAAATTGGGCCTTTTATCTACCACACTGAGATTAAATAAATAAAACTGATTTGAAAAATAACTGAAAGTTATCAGATGAAAGTAGACACATAAAAATAAATACTATAACACTATCGGCACATATGGAAGACAGGTCTGATTTTTGTCCAAGAATCTGGCATTTTTCAAAAGTGACTCAAAATTAGCAAAACCAGAATCATAAATAAAAAGGCTGATAAACTTGTCTACATGTTTTTTAAACTTTTGCATGGTAGCATACACACATACATACACACACACCTGTGAGGTTGACATTTAAATAATATTTTTTAAAAAAAAAATTGCAGCATATATGAAAAAAGAGTTATATCCCTAATCAAAGACCTTTCAGAAAATAACAAACACCCAATAGAAAAGTAGATGACTCAGTCTATACTAAAAAGAATTATGATAAAAAGTGAATGTATGATACATATAATAAAAAAGTTAAGTCTCACTATGAATCCAAGATATGTAATTAAACACAAAAGACATAATTTATCATCTGCTGGGAAAAATTTAAAACATTGGAAATTGCCTCTTCCAATAGGTGTTGGTGGGAGTGTAAGTTGGTACAGCTTCTAGAGGAGCATTTGATAATATATATCAATATGTGCAATGTTAATCACCTTGACAATTCTAGAATGTTCAAAGTTGCCAAACTGCACAAATGTTGCAAAAAAAGATTCATTGAATATTTACTGCAAAAACTGAAACAATAAAATATTTATCTGCAGGAGAACATTTATAGATTAAGTTTTTTAATAGGTATAAAGTGAATCAAATTTTCTATTTATCCTTATACCAGTTTCTAAAATGTGTATCATTTAAGGAATTCATCAAATTCATCTAAGTTGGCAAATTTGTTTGTGACACAATATATTTGCTCATACTATTGTCTGGTTATCTGAGTAATCTCTTTAGGGTCTGTAGTCATGCTCTCTCTTTTATTCCTAATATTGGTAATTTCTATCTTCTCTCTTTTTTCCTGATCAGCCCAGGTTTTGGTTTAATTGTTTTTTTCTCTATTAAATTTCTGTACTCGATTGCATTGATTTTCCTATAATCTGTATCATTTATTTCTTTCTAATTATTTTGGGTTTAATTTACTCATCTGTTACTGGCTTCTTGAGGTAGAAGTTTAGATCAATGATTATAGACCTTTCTTTTTTTCTAATGTGAATATTTAATGGTACAAATTTCCTCTAGACACCATTTTTTCTATCCCACAAATTTTGATATGTGTGTTTTCATTAGTATTCAAATCAAAAGTTTCTAGTTTCCCTTATAATTTTCATTTTGACCCATAGATTGTTTAAAAGTATATTGTGTTTTTTAAAATAATATTTGGGGATTTTCTAGATATCTTCTTGTTACTGGTTTCTAATTAGGTTCCATTGAAGTCATAGAAAATACTCCCTTTGATTTTAACCATTTAAAATTTATAGTTACTTGCATATGATCTTTCTCATAATTGTTTTATATGTTCTCAAAAAGAACGTGTATCTTGTTGTTGGTTTATCACCCTCTGAGTGTTGATAAAGACAGTGTTTGATACTGATCTTCAGGTGTTTGAGAACCTCATCAATTTTGTGTCTACTTGTTCTATCAGTTACTGAGAGGTGGCATCTTGAACATTGCCCAGCAGTTCTGTGTGGAGTAATTTACTCAGTTTACAACCTGGTATTCCTTCTTTGCCTAGCCTCGTGGAGTGTGACCCTATGTGTTTATAGCTTAATGTTTAGCAAAAACTCAAGGAAGCCCCTTTGCAGGTATCTGGACCTCTTTCTCTGCATAGCTTCCTCCTGTCCTGTTTTCTGCCCTGGAAATTACCACCAACTCAGCCTCCCAGATTTCAAATACCTGTCTCGTGATCTCAGCGAGTCTGCCATGCTCCTGTAATCATTCTCACCTTGTGCTGCTGCCCAGAAAGTGCCTCCGTACAGAAAGGCGGCACCATCAGGGCTTATTCTGCTGATTTCCCCTGTCTATGTGGTCCCAATTTTATTCTGCCAGTTGTCTAATGTGTGAATGTAGTTATTTTATATATTTAAAAGCTCAGTTGTCTGGTTGTTTGCAGTGGAGGGAAAGTCTGGAACCAGGCACTCCCTCATAGCCAAAAGCTGAAGTTGCCAGTTGCCAGATATTAATATAGGATCACCAGTTTTACTTAGGTTAATATTATTTAGTATATTCATTTTTCTAAATTTTTAATTGAAACCTTTCTCTGTCCTTATATTTCAGGGGTATTTTACTTAAACAGCACATAGTTGAGGTTTTAAAAATACAGGCTGAAAGTCATTTTATTTTAATGAAAGTAAGATCCATTTACATTTGTGGTAATTAATATTGTTCTTTGAAGTTTTCAGTTTTGTTTGGAAAGGAATTTTTTCCTTCTTTTGTATTAATTTGTGCTTTTTCTAATTATACTTTTACTCCTTAAGCTAATTTGGTAGTTATGTTTTTGTGGCTATTTTTAGATAATGTCATATGCATACTTAACAATTAATTAACTGAACTTCCTCCTGAGTAAAACCAGTTTATTTGTTTTTTCTTTGACTAGTCTTTGACTAATCTTCTGGTTTAATTAATCTGTTATAAGTTTCATTTATATTTTTTCTAGATGTTCTATTTGGTTATTTTACAAATTTGCTTTAATATGCTCTTGTTTCTTGCTCATATTTTCAAGTCTCTTTTTTATTACCAAAACATATTAAATACACTTATTTTGCATCCTGCATTGGATATTCCAATTCAGTTTCACAATTCCTTATGTGAGATTCTTCCATTGAAAAGTTTTGAAAATACAATTTCATTCTCATCAGGAGGGTAGACAATATTTGCTCATGAGCAAAATTCTAGCTGCATTGCCGTAGGCTGTTTAGAGGCTGTGTTTCTAACCACTTTGTATATTCTGCTCTGATGTTTTTCATTATGTAGTATTGCTAAAAATCCCATGCAAGCTCTTCTGGAACCTACCATAAATAAACTCTATTACATTTCTGTAATCCCAAAAAGATTTGAATTTTGAACCATACCTAGTTCCAAAGATTTTTGTTAAACAAATGTAAACAGGCTTCTGGAATTCTTGTGGATCTAACACTATTATCTGTGGCTGCTGGCTCTTATTCATGATAGATTATTTTATTTTCACCATGAGTTCACATTCTTTATAACTTCGTCTTTGGGAATACTTTAAGGCTTGGGTTGAAGTTGCATTTTTCCAGGGAGAATTTGTGTTTGTTTCTTCCAGTTTCCTGTAACACTATCAATCAAGGTTAACTTTAATGCAAATTATCTGCTTGTGAGAAATGGTTTATGATTATAAATTCTTAGGTTAAACCTTTTTTCCTGCAATGCTAACATTGAAATATGTGTGTTTTCCTGCCATCTTCTTCGGTGCTGTAGGTTTGTTTTTGTTTACCACAAAAAAAATGTGTTTCTTTGGGGTCTCAACTTCATGTGGGCAATTCCTAGTTGACTCACCACCTTGAACAGGCTTTGGGTTTATTTCCTATTTTATGAACCACATGCAACCATAAAAATGGAAGTTTAAAGGCAACAGGACTTGACGGATTCCCTGAAATAAAAGCTAGGATCAGCATTCACTTATCTCACTTCTTTTTGGGTTTCTAAGGAATCGTTACTTTCTTGCAGAATGAGCTAAAGGAAGAGATCTTTGTTTCCAACATATTACATGGATTTTTAAAAGTTATTTTTTCCTGGGGTGATGCCTTTGGGATACCTAGTGCATAATATTGCAGGAAACAGAATCCACCCCCCACCTCCCGCCCGCCCCACATGGTTCCTTTTTCTCTTTCTGCTCTATTGGTCCTATGTTTGGCTTTTACCTGCATGATTTTTAGGTGGCTGCTATACTTCTAACAGTCTTTTGGGCATTGCAGGCAGGAAGGCATGGAAATGACAATGGAAAGAAAAAAACATGTATTATTTTAGTATCTTCCTTTTTGTCAGGAAAATATTAGCTTTTCTAGAAGACTTCAACTGACAGTTCACCAGAATTGTGCAACATGACCACCCTTGGTGCAAGAAAACTGAGAAATGAGCCAGACACGTTGAATTATGAAAAATGGGCTCTGTTAATAAGGAAGAATTAGGGAATAGATATTGCAGTAGGAATCTGGAAGTGTCTTCTATTCCCTGGAATCATCAGAATAATAATTACAGGTTTTTTGTTTGTTTGTTTGTTTGTTTTGTTTTTTGTTTTTTTACTCTGGGTTATACACAGTGACAAATGAGCTGTGATGTAGAACAGTGGTCCCCACCCTTTTCAGCACCAGGGACTGGTTTTGTGGAAGACAGTTTTTCCACAGATTGGGGGGTGAGTGGTTTCAGGACGAAACTGTTCCACCTCAGATCATTAGGCATTATTAGTTAGATTCTCATAAGGAGCACATAACCTAGATCCCTCGCATGTGCAGTTTGCAACAGGGTTCGATTCCTATGAGAAACTAATGCCTCCACTAATCTGACAGGAGGCGGAGCTCAGGCGGTCATGTGAACAATGGGGAGTGGCTGTAAATACAGATTATGCTTCCCTCCCTCGCCTGCAGCTTACATCCTGCTGTGCAGCCTGGTTCCTAACAGGCCACGAACTGGTACTGGTCCATGACCTGGGGGTTAGAGACCCCTGATGTGAAATATAGACAGATGATATAGAGATAGATCAGAATCTCTGAACACTAGCACTACTGACATTTTTGGTCAGGTCATTTTTTTCTTGACAGGGACTGTCCTGTCAAGACCATAGGGTATTTAGCAGCATCCCCTGTGGTCTCCACCCACTAGATGCCAGCAACACTCCCACTCCATGGCAACCAAATATGTCTCAAGACATTGCCAAATATCTCCATGGAAGAAAAATCATTCCCAATTGAAAACCACTGATATATAGATACAGATGGACATTACATAGATGTAGATATGCATATGTAAATATGTGCACATATAACATGCACAGGTGTGCGCGTGCCTGCACACACACACACACACACACACACAAACACAGTAAGATTTACTTGCTGTTCATCCCTAACACTAAGGTTGTAGCCTTTGGGGTTCCAGCTTTATGTAAGTCTCAAATTTTCACTGAAACTGTCTGAAGAAGGTACTATTATTGTTCCCTGTTGACACTGATGAGCAAACTGAAGCTCTCAGAGATTGAGTAACTTGCCTAATACCACACAGCTAGTCATACTGTGGTGAGATGAGGCGGTGGTCTCTAGTCAGCTATGATCAATCTCCAAAACTTATTTTATATCTTTGATTTGGCTGAATCTTACCAACCTTACACCTTCCTGTTCCTCTTCACAATAGTTACCTGTTTGTTCAGAATATTGCTGTTGCAGAGACTTCTGTAATGCTCTTCCTCTAACCCTTTGTGTCATTTATGTCATATGCCTGACCTTCTCTAATGCATCCTCTTGTGCAAAGACTTCCATTTCTCCAAACTCAGCTCAAGTAACACCAAATGAAACCTAACACTGGAATGTAGACACCCTTCAACTAGAGATTTCATTAATTTTTAGATTCCATAGTTTCCTAACAAGACTCACTGAATAGACACTGTGTTACACAGTCCAGATCCCCACTTCAGGGCCAACATAGCCTGGTCTCAGCGTCTGGAAATATCAGCTGCTAATTTATAATGTGACCCTGACAGAAAATTGCACTTGACTTTAGGGAACTGGTTTGTCCAAGGTTATACACCTCACAGGAGTTCACCCATGGCCAACAACTGGCCAATGCAGGGACAGAAAGGCCCAGTCTCCCTTAATCTGGGACAATTCCAAAAGGCCATCTCAGCTCCAGAGCTCCCCATTAGACTGGCTGAGGCAGCAGTTCTAACTTCGTTGTTGGTTGGCTTCTCTTTCTGCACAATTCTGCCTGTGTAACTTCTTCATAGGTGCATCTTCTGAGAGTAATCACCCATAAACCATCTATATGCTACTCTTTGTTTCATAACGATCTCCAGATAATCCAATCAATCCAGCTGATGTCAGAGGTGGATCTAATATGTGGACCAAAGAGAAATGGATGGAGCACCTGGTAGTTTGTGATACAGAAAAAACACAACTATCAATAAGCCTACTGGTATTACATATTTTAAAATTATGTTGCACTTTCTAGTTGGAAATATATTCTTTTGCAAAATTTCTTATCAAACATCCATGAAGTCCTTGAAAGTTTGCAGAGATTCCTCCTAATTCCATGGAGGAGACGTGCATGGCTGTATCACCTATGCCAGTGTCCAGAATAAGAGCCATTCTCCTGACTCCTCATCCTTGGCCTTTGCCTTCCTTTGAGGGTCTCCTGGCTCCAGTCTTCTTCGGTGAAGAGTTACCCCTATCCAACAGCAGAGAGCAGCAAAGCCTATGTTCTGACAACAGAGATTTCTTTGCCAGGGATTTTCAGTCTCAGGGCAAATAATTTCAAAGAACTTTGTTATTGAAGACTAAAGTTAATTAAATTATCACTCTGGAGTGAAGATTACAAAGAATTAGTAAAAAACAAAATTTGCATATATTAAGTATACTGACTCCTGGAATAAACCTGAAAGCACAAGAGTAAATCAAACCCAAGATATCCAATCACCTCAGGGCCTCATCTGAAATCTCTGAACCCAGGAGTGCAATGAATTTCAGGTGAGGCTGTGGCTCCATGAGCTTTGCATCCCCCTCCCGTTCAGTCCATTTGTGCTCCTCCCCAGCTGACTGGACAAATGCCACTAGGAAGCAAATGTGACAAATCACAGTCATGGCTCCAAATGACCTCAGGAAAGAAGGAAAGTGTTCCTGTTCATAAACATATGTCTCCCAATTTATTATTTTTAAAAAAGTATTTGAAAAATATTTTATAACTTTTCCATACATGCTTTGCAGATTTGGACAGATTTGAATACCTTGTATTTCCTCACTTCACTTGCAAACTATGTATTTTATTGAAACCGCATGTTTTAAAACTATGGCTGGTGTATAAAATACAGTTGTCTTTTATTAATATCAGAAAAATAATAATATAAATTATTAATTTAAACAATTTTTATAGGTGTTTTTGGCTTTTTATGAAAACAATTATATTACTTGAAATTAATGATAGTTTACTTTCTCCTTTCCAAACCTCGTACTCCTGCTTTGTCTTATACTAGTTTATTGGCTAGAACAACCAGCAAATGGTTAAAATAAGAGTGGATAGCTGGTATCCTTGTCTTTCTTCATATCTTTGGGGGAATACTTTTAGTATTTTATCATTGAGCATGATATTTTCTGAAGGAATTCTTTAAAATACATCATTTATCCATTTGTAAGAGATGTTAATAATGATAAAATGTTTAATGTCTTCAAATATTACTTTACAATTCATTGTGATGATTCCACAGTTTTTCTCCCTCTGTCTCTTAGTATGATGCAGTAGGCACATCGTCCATGATCTCATCCCTGGCACTTGTGAGTTTGTTAGCCCACATGGCAAAAGGAACTCTGCAGAAGGGATCAAGTTTAAAGATGTTGAGGTGGGGATATCATCCTGGGTGATAGAGGTGAGCCCCGTCTAATTACTTGATCCTTAAAAATGGAAGAGGCGGGGAAAGAGTGGGTCAGAGAGATGCAGTATTGGACTCACCCACCATTGTTGGCTGGGAAGAAGGAGAAAGGAAACCATGAGCCAAGGAATGCCATGGCCTCCCAAAGCTGGAATCAGCACACAGTTTATGGCCAGTAAGAGAACAGAGACCTCGGTGCTACAACCACAGGGTACTGGATTTTGCCAACAATCCGAATGACCAAGGAAACAAATTGTCCACTGCAGCCTCCAGAAAAGAATTCAGTGTCGTCGGCACCCTCATTTTAGTGCAGTGAGGACTGCATCTGACTTCTGAGCTTCAGAACTATAATATGATAAATTTTGAGGATTTATTACATCAGTAATGGAAAACTAATACACATGGCAAGTCACATGAAAAGATTTTCTATTTTGAACCAATCTTACATTCTTGGAATAAAGACAGCTTATCATAAAGTATTAATTATCAATTTGTTATACATTGTCCAATTCAGTTTGCCAAGAGTTTGTTTTGGATTTTCCTCTATCATTAGAAGTGGCCTGGCACTTTCTTTCCTTATACAGTTCCTTTCAGACGTTTCTGTCAAAGCTATCCTGGTCTCACAGAGTTAGGGAGTGTTCTGTGTTACACATCCTAAAATAGTTGCTGTGGGACTGCAATTCTTTCTTCTATCACAGTTTTGTAGAATTCACCTGTTTATTCATTTGCACCCTGTTTGATCCTTGTGGGAAGACCTTAAGCACCGATTTAATTTTTTAATAGTTATAAAACCCTTCAGTTTTTCTAAATATTCATAAGCCAGTTTTTATTATTTATTACTAGTTTTAGTTTTATTTGGCTGTAAATAACAAAACAAAACAACTTTATAAAACAGGTCCCTGCTCTTCAATGTATGTAGTTTCACTTATAAAAGATAAATAAATTCTAGAGCTCTGCTCACAATATTGTGCCTACAATTAACAACACGGCATTGTGCACATAAACATTTGTTAATAGAGTAAATCTCATGTTAAATGTTCTTGTCATGATCAAAAAAGGCTTAAATAAAATAGAAATTAATTTCTCCTTCACATAAACACTCCAGGACTGGTATAGTAGCTTTGTGATGGGTAGAGCCCTAAGTTGTTTCTTCCATGTTGAGTTTCCAGGATACACTCACAACTAATCTTAGTCATTACAAGCATCACTATAGCACTTCCTGGGTAGTGCCAGTGCCTTGTAACAGAGTATTCTCAGTGTCTCTCTTTCATCCCCAATACCTTTGCTGTCATTTCTCTCATGTATTCATATGCTATAATGATGCAACACATTGTTAGCTATTAATACCCTAAAGAATTATCTGTTACATTAATTAAGAATAAGGAAAATAAAATATTTTATTTTACCTACATTTATTCCTTCTCTGATTTTTTTTATTCTTTATGTGGACCCAGGTTTCTAACTTCCATAATTTCCCTTCTTTCTGAAGAACTTCTTTTAACATTCCTTTCAAGGCAAGTCTATTGCTAACAAATTCTCTCAGTTGTTGTTTGTCTGAGAAAGTCTTTATTTTTCCTTTACTTTTGAAGGTTAATTTCTATGGATAATAATTGTAGCTTGGTGGATTATTGTCATACTTTAAATATTTCACTCCAGGCCGGGTGTGGTGGCTCACGCCTGTAATCCCAGCACTTTGGGAGGCCGAGGTGGGCAGATCAGAAGGTCAGGAGATCGAGACCATCCTGGCTAACACAGTGAAACCCTGTCTCTACTAAAAAATACAAAAAAATGAGCTGGGCGTGGTGGCAGGCACCTGTAGTCCCAGCTACTTGGGAGGCTGCTGCAGGAGATTGGCGTGAACCCAGGAGGCGGAGGTTGCAGTGAGCCGAGATTGCACCACCGCACTCCAACCTGGGCAACAGTGCAAGACTCTGTCTCAAAAAAATAATAATAATAATTAACTCCACACTTTTCGTCCTTGAATGATTCTTGAATAGAAGTCTTATGCAATTTGTATTCTTGTTTCTTTTAAATAAGGTGTTTTTATTTTATGGCCACTTTCACGGTTTTCTCTGTCTTTGATTTTCTCTAATTTGTATATGGTACACCTAGCTATAGATCTTTCAGCATTTATCTTGCTTGGTGGTCTGTGAGCTTTCTAGATTAGGGGTTGGGTGTCTGGCATTAGTTTTGGAAAATTCTCGGGCATTATTAACTCAAATATTTCTTCTGCTTCTTTTTCTCTTTCTGGTATTTCCATTATATTCATGTGATATCTTTTGTAATTATCCCACAGTTATTGGATATTCTGTTCCATTTTTCATTTCTTTTTTCTCTTTGCATTTCAGTTTGACATATTTTCAAGCTCACTGACTTTCTTCAGCCATGTCTAGCCTGCTGATGAGCCTATCAAATACATTTTTAAAAGTCTTCTGTTACAGTGTTTATCTCTAGCATTTCCTTCTAATTCTTTCTTAAAGTGTCAATCTTGTGTCTTAGATTAACCATGTGTTCTTGCATATTGTCTGCTTTTCCATTAAAGCCCTTAGCATATGAGGGGACTTCAAAAGGTTATGGAAAATTTGAATTCAACAATAAAAATAAAAAATATAAACTTTGTTTTCTAACATAAACTCCACCAAGGTCCAGACACTTTTGTAAGCAATGATACCAGCCATTTAGTCTATCAGTAAAAAACTAAGGGCCCTGGGAATTTAACCATGCCAGTGTAGTCTATTTACTTTTCTAATTGAAGAGAAATGGGTGCCCTTTATAGGTATTTTAAGATTAGGAAGCAAAAATATGTCAGAAGGAGCCAAATAGAACTATAAGGTGGGTACCTAAAAATTTCCCATCAAAACCCTTGCAAAACTGCCCTTGTTTGATGAGAGGAATGAGCAGTAGCATTGTCATGGTGGAGAAGGACTCTGTGGTGAAGCTTTCCCGAACTTTTTTTTTTTTTGCTTAAAGCTTTGGCTAACTTTCTCAAAACATTCTCATAATAAGTAGATGTTGTCATTATTTGGCCCTCCAGAAAGTAAGCAAGCAAAATGCCTTTAGTATCTCAAAAAATTGTTGCCACGACCTCTGCTCTTGACTGGCCCACTTTTGTTTTGACTAGACCATTTCCACCTCTTGGTAGCTATTGCTTTGATAGTCCTTGGTCTTCAAGATCATACTGGTAAAGCCATGTTTCTTCTCCTGTTACAGTTCCTCAAAAAATGCTTCAGGATCTTGATCTCATTTTAAAAAATCCATTGAATGCTCTGCTCTTATCTGCAGCTAATTTGGGTGCAGTGGTTTTGGCAACCATCAAATAGAAACTTTGCTCAACTTTAATTTTTCAATCCCAGTTGTGTAAGCTGAACCAATTGAGATGTCTATGGTGTCAGCTATTGTTTCTGCTGTTAATTGTCGGTCCTCTTCAATTAGGGTATGAATAAGATTAATTGTTTCCTCTCAAACTGATGTGGATGGTCTGCTGTGAGCTTCATCTTCAACATTGTCTCATCCCTTTTTGAAATGAGTTGTCCATTTGTAAACTGTTTTCTTTGGAGTACTGTCCCCATAAACTTTTTGTAAAGCACTAGTGACTTCGCCATTCTTCCACCAAAGCTTCACCATAGATTTGATGTTTATTCTTGCTTCAATTTTAGTAGAATTAATGTTGCTCTGATTGGGGCTCTTTTCAAACTGATTCTTTTCCTTCTTCGAATGCCCCAGGCTAGATCCTGTTCTGACATGTTGTAAAAAGCCCTTACAAGTTTATTTTGGTACAGACAATTTTTGGAATCCATGCATAGTTTTCTTATAATATGCATTTTTTGTGAGCTTTTTGATGTCCCCTCATATTAAACATAGTTATCATAATTTCCCTATATAATGATTCCAAAAGCTGTCTCATCTCTAAGTCTGCTGCTTGCTTTCCCTCTTCTTGTGTTTTTCCTTGTCTTTCAGCATGCCTTGCAATTTTTAATTGAAAGTGGGCATGACATATTGGGTAATAGGAAATGAGGTTAATTAGGCTTTTAGTGTAAGGTTTTATGTCAATTTGGCAAGGAGCTGCAATGTGTTTATTTGTTGTAGTTTCAGGCTCCAGAGATTTTGGTATCCTCCAGCTTCCTTGTATATTTTGGTTTTTTTCTCCTCTGTTGTTTGCATTTCCCTAAGAATTTCTTCATAAATACAGTCCATGGCTTGCTGTTCTCTGTTGTAATTCATTTTTATTAGACTGGAGTCCTGTTTATGTTGTGGTAAGCTGCTGAGAAAGAGAAGCATTGTATATTCTTATGATTAAATCTCAGTTTTTTAGTGGGCCTGAATTGCTGGGCTGTGCGCTTTAGAAGCATTTCTTGGGCTTTTTTTCCCTCCCTTGCATGAGACAAGAAGGCTAGAGAGGTCCGAAAATGTCTAATTGCCTTTCCCCAAGGTGTGAAGTAGTATATTGCCCTAGAGGACAGGCTATTGTTACAGAATTCTCTGATAATATTTCAAAATGGTTTCTTTTTTGTTGGATGTATTTCAGAATGTATTTTTACCCACTCCTCCTGCCTGCAACATAGGAGATATTTCTCTGATCCTTACTTTGAGAACCTGATGGGTGTTCTGATGGCAAACCAACCACCCAACCACCTGTTAGGTGTTGGGGACCACCTAACACTGGGTTCTTTCGGAGCGTTCAAGTATCAAGCCAATACACTCTCTACCTTTAGCAATTCATGAAAATTATTGTTTAGGTGGTCCTACCAGTTACTAAGTGCAGTTCCTTCCGCTCTTGGGCTAATCTTGGCTGTGGTTCTTCGTATGTGCCAGTCTCTTCAAATGTCAGGGTAGTAGTTTGCCCTGTGATCTTAATCCTCTGACGGATCACAGAAATGACATGGATTTTTAGTTTGCTTGGCTTTTGTTCTTCTTGTTATGACTAGAGTGATGACTTCCAAACTGTTTACATGCTAAAGTTGAAATCAGAGGTCATACTTTTCCTATTCAATCTGACAATCTCTGTCATTTAATTGGAGTGTTCAGACCATTTATATTTAATGTGCTTATCAATGTGGTTGGGTTTAAATCTATCATATGTAAGTTTTTAAAATTTAAACCATGTCTTCTTTGCTCCTTTTTCTCCTTTTCTGACTTCTTTTGAATAAATTATTTTTGTAATCAATTGTATCTCTGTCTTGGTTTATTTACTATATCTTATTGTTTATTATTTAGTGGTTGCTCTAGGGATTACAGTATTGATATAAAATTTATCACATGCTAGCTTATTTTTTTACCACTTCACTTACCATGTAAGAGCATTACCACAATATAGTTCCATTTTCCCCTTTCTTTATCTTCTGTGCTATTATTGTCATTTAGTTTACTTTTACATATATTTTAAACCCTGTAATACACTGTTATTATTTTTACTTTAAGCAATTATCTTTTAAATAATTTTAAATGAGAAAAATATTTCTTATATTTATCAGCCTACTCAATATCTCTAGCACTCTTTATTCTTTCATATAAATTAGAGTTCCCTTTGATATCATATTTCTTCTTCCTAAAAATTTTCTTATATATTTCTGTAGTGTATATCTGCTAAAGTTGAATTTGCTAACCTTTTCCTTTCCTGAAAATAATTTTTCACCATTATTTTTGAAGAATATTATTCACTAGGTATTGAATTCTATGTTGAAAATATTTTTTTTCTTTCAGCAGAAATATGTTATTCTATTGTCTGCTAGATTTTATAGTTTCTGGTGAGAGGACTGTGATTATTTTCAGTTTTGTTCCTCTTTATGTATCTTTCTTCTAGTAACTTTTAATATTTTCTCCTTATTGCTACCTGTTTTTAGCAGTTTGACTACAGAAGCTCTTTGGCTTACAGTGGGGTTATGTCCTGATAAGCCCATCAAAAGTTGAAAATATTATAAATTGAAAATTCATTTAATACATAGTCATCCCTCAGTATCTGTAGAGATTTGGTTCTGGGATTTCCTGTAAATATCAAAATCCACCAATACCCAAGTCCCTTATATAAAATGGGACAGCATTTGTCTACAACCTATGTTCATCCTCCTGTACACTTCAACTCATCCCTAAGTGACTTACAATACCTAATATAATATAAAGTCTGTTAAAATAGTTGTTATAAGATATTGTTTTATTTGTATTATTTTTTGTTGCTGTGTTTTTATTCTTTTCATTTTTTCCCTAATATTTTGAATCTGTGGTTTGTTGGATCTGTGGATACAAATAATCACAGTTTAGCTTGGCCTTCCTAAAACATGCTCAGAAAACAAACATCAGCTTACAGTTGAGCAAAATCAGATGGAAAGACAGTACACTGCAGAGCAGGGGTCATTTGCCCTCATGATCACATGGCTGACTGGGAGTTGTTGCTGCCTGCCACTGCCCCACATCATGAGAGGCTGTCATATTGCATATATCTAGCCCAGAAAAGATCAAAATTCAAAAAATACAGTTTTCATTGACTGCATATCACTTTTGCACTACCGTAAAGTTGAAAAATAATCATAAATGGAACCATCAAAAGTCAATGACTAGCTCAGTTTTCAAAATGTGTTGTTTATGGCAGAAGGTACATCTGTTCCCAGTTAGTGCATTACTGCATGGCATTATTGTCCCTTTCTAAATACATACTGATGTGTTTTTGCTCAATTATCTTTGACTGCAGCAGTTACCACCCAGCCTGTTATTTTCCCTAAAATAGAATAGGGTGAATACTCTTAACATTCCTCCCTATTTAATCAAGAGGTAATTAGTGGCTCCTGCATTAGACGCTGGGTAAAAAGCTGGATATTCACTACTCTTTTATTTCTCTGAGGCCATTAATTTAAGCTGAGGGGAGATTACTGGTGTATGGAAAATATTGAACCAGGGAATTCTGTTACTGAGTTTCCCTGTAAATAAAATAACATCTTTACTGTTTTCAGAACATACGTTATTCTTTCAAGAATGAGAATCCCCTAGGTTTTTGGATTTTATCCCATAGCCATGAATCAGTTGCCGAGTTTGTTGAGAAGTGGGGGCAGCAATGCATCATCACCTCTTCTCTCCAATGAATAGACGTCCAGTTTACCCTGGATGGGCCCATTGCTGGGAAGTTGACTCATGTCTTTATTTCCTCAGTCCTGTTTGGAAGTTGGACCAGAGAAAACAACAGTAAAGAATGGTCATTTAATCTCTTCTCTCACTGACCATCTCTGCTCATCTACAGAAGTTGAAATGCACTCCATATTATTATTTTTTTGTTTTTTTCCCCTGCCCTTTATGTGGTCTACCTAAGCTCTAGGCTTGTTACCTCTAAGCATAGGAGCATAGAGATATTAGTAGTAGCCAGCAGAAATATTTTTTCTTCACACTTACTTCAATTTTGAGTTTAAGGAGAGTTGTTCGTTGTTAGCTTCAGGTCAGTCTCAATTTGATGATAAAAATAAAGTAAGACCTCATCTGACAGATATTTTTCAGAACTTGTAGTATGAGATTAGGGACCTTTCCTAGTTTCAGCACAGCTGAGGTTTTCTTTCAATTTCATGTCTATGTGCTGGACAGTGGAATCTTTTGTAAATGTATGATTACTTTGTCACACTCTGCTTTTTTACAAAAAGTAAAGCCTTCCAAAATTCTTTTAAAAAAGAAATCAAATTCTTCAATTTCTTTATTTTCCTCTCCCATCAATGCAGCAAAGTGGGACTCAGGACACTTCTTGTCCCTCTCAAGTCTATAGCTCTGAGTTCCTTTGGGGTAATTTGCCTTTTTCTGAAATTAAGTCAACATGATTACCCACCAGCAGTCTTTTCAAGGTTATCACTACTGTAACATTGATATTTCCAAAGAGACTGAAATGTGAGAAAACAAATGGTCTTTAAGCAGACTCAAGAGAGATTTAATTGAAATTCATTGTGCACATTAAAATGCAAATGTTTGTGAAATTCATTGTAAAAAAAAAAGTACACTTCTATGTAATGCAATATTTAACACAACCAGTAGCAATGCCCTCAGCACAGTGTAATTAAGAGCACATTCCAGAGGAATAGGTTCTTTCTTTCCACAAGTATAGAAACTTACAGATTAGATATGGAGGGTAAAATGAAATCAGTTTAGTGTGGTCAATTATGATGCGTTCTTAAAACAAAACAATTTGTTGAGGTATGACTGACATACAAAAAGCAGTACCTATTTAAGTATACAACTTGATGAGTTTGGAGATAAGTATACACCATGAAACCATCTTCACAAGCTATGCTGTAAACATATCTATCACTTCCAAAAGTTTTCTTCTGCCCTCCTTAACAAATACTTTCTTATAATTGATTCATTATGGTAAATTAAAGCTAAGATAAAAATTTCCCTGAGTGATCTGAAAATTTATTCCCTTCCTGTTAAACAACACAGATAGGATAGTAAAATATGATTCTTCTAACTGCAGTTCCATGGGGTCCTTGGACCCTATGGTCCTACTTATCACATTGCTGCATTGCATTTATGGGCCTTTAGATACATAGAGATGGAGATAGAGATAGAGATAGAGACAGAGATACAGATACACATACAGAGAGATAGCTTTAGCTTTATTCCTAATACCCAGAATATGCTGAGTGTTCTTCCATCATCATTTAAAATCTAATCTGTGAAAAAGAAGAAAGATAATTTAGAAATGGGTATGCTTATTTCACCTTAGTTTAAAAGTTAAGCAGATCTTGAACAAAGGCGGCAATACCTAGTGTCACTGATCAACCCCTCTGGAGCCTTTCAGCTCCTTCTCTTCAGTTGGCCTGCACTCTGGAAATCCATTCTGAGAAAGCAGCTGGGGAAGACAGGTGCCAAATCTGACTCATTTCTGAAGCTATAGATGTTAGGTGTGCACGAGGTTTCTTGTTGGTTTTGATGATTCCAGGGGAACTGGTCATCTGTGAGAACTACTTATCTATATTGTTTGCCTTCTAAATTTTCTGATTCAAATTGAAGTTTAATTTTTTAGGACCTTATATTAGTAAGAATCATTTTATGTATCTCAACTAACAACTCCTTTGGGACAGAAAATAT
This sequence comes from Symphalangus syndactylus, assembly GCF_028878055.3. Lineage (NCBI taxonomy): Eukaryota > Metazoa > Chordata > Mammalia > Primates > Hylobatidae > Symphalangus > Symphalangus syndactylus. The sequence continues at coordinate 93,968,220 of NC_072440.2, forward strand.
ATCTTATACAGTTTTATATTTCTAGTGCCCATAAATAAATTCAGACTATTGTGGAGACTTTTCTGCCTATGTAATTAATCAATTAATTTATCTGCATTTTGGCCTCCCTAAATCTCATTGTAAAGATGGAAAGTTAGCCACTAAGAAGCACAGGCCCATTATTTGTGGAAAAAGCCAAAGTTGGAGAAATATGCTGCTTTAGGAGTAGATTTTTCTAAGTCAGGCATGCTAAACAAACACAGAAACAGCTTTCTATACAGGCAGATTGAGAAGGCAGACAATATTCTCTATAACAGAATTAATGTAATTCTAAAGTAGAATTGACAGATCACAGATTCTTACTGCTGCAGCAAGTCTCTGAGGTCATTGAGTCCATGAGGATTCATTAATTTATCAATAAGATGTTAACCTGTGCCAGGCATCTTGCAAGAATCAGAGATATTGGGATGAAGCAGAAATTATCCCTACCTTCAATGATCAGGGCAGTGTAATGGAAGGAGCAATGCATGGATCTAACTTATTTAATCCTGCACACTGATGACCAATGATGTGGCCAAAGGATCTGGCCTAAATTCCATCAACAGCAAACTATGAATTCTTAGACTTGTCTTGTAATTCCTTTGAAACATATTTACTTATTTGAAGAAGAAAAAATTTTAAAGAGGCTACAGAGATAATTTAAGGTCAAAGACCAGGCATGTGAATGTGCCTCCTTTTTCCTGAGATCCCACTGAAATAAAAAAAAATAAGTAAAATAAAAGAACAAAAAGGAATAAAACAATAGTGACGAAGAGAAAGAACTGGAGGATAGAAATGTTATTTATATATAGTTGTAAGAATTCTAAAGAAAATTGGATATAAAATGAGGTGACAAATAAAATGGAAGGAGAATGTCCAGCAGATAATACACCATGAGAGCCGCCAGGGCAGTAGAAGCCCACCTACCCAAAGGACCTCAGAAAGGCACTGCGTTCAGAGTCAGCATGTGTGTTGCTTGGGGGAGGACAGAGGCAGGAATTAAAAGTTGAGTAGAAGACAGAAGGGGCAACTGAAGGTCAGTATATTGGACAGTTGAACAAAATGTGATGTGGCTTTTCCTGCCCCACCCCTCCACAACCCACACACCCTCCAGCCCACAGAAAACAGGCAGCCAATATCTAGCAAAAGGTGGATATTTTGCTAGATATCCACCACGAGGTGGATATTTCTAACAAAATCAAATGGAATTCTTTGAATAATCTAATTCTTCTACCATAACTATACAGAACCTAGACTAAAACCTTTTACTTTCTGATGTAGAATGGCCAGATTTCAGCCCTCTCAACCCATGGTTAGCATAATCATTAACAAGTTCTACCTTGAGTTCCTAGTCGTAACTCTAATCCAGGTGAGAGCCCTAGCCAGGGAACTAACTGTAATGATGCTTAAAGAAAACCATCTCACAGAAGCAAAATAAATATGACACCAGATTTCATGGAAAAGCTGGAAATTAGAGGACAGCTTCCAATTTCCAATTTCATTGGAAAAATTGCAAATTAGAGGACATTTGAACAACATCATTAAAATTCTAAAAAGAAAAACCTAGAATCCTTTACCCAATGAAAATACTTTCAAAAATGGAGGCAAAAGAAAGCCTTCAAAAACACAAAGGCTGAAAGAACTAATCACCAGCATATATGTAATATAATAAATATTAAACTGTCTTTCAAGCAGAAGAAAAATAATATCAAATGGAAATTTGATTCTGCACAAAGGAGTAAAAAGTACCAGAAATAACTACATGAATAAATATAAATAGTATTTTTCTTATTACTTAAATATATTCAAAAGATAATTGACCACTTAAAGCATAAGGAATAACAGTAATTTGGAATTTTTACTTGATCTATGTATAAGCAAAATATATGACACTAATAGCATAAAAAAGCAAGAAGGGAGAAATGGAGGCATGAAGTCATAGGTCTTATACTAAAAGGTAAGTGGTATACTACCACTGGAAGGTAGCTGTAAATTAAAGATAGTGCATTAGCCCATTCATTGTGCTATAACAAAAATACCAGAGACTGGGTGTCTTAAAAATAGTAGAAATTTATTGCTCACAGTTCTAGAGTCTGGGAAATCCTAGATCAAAGGGTTGGCAAATTCGATGTCTGATGAGGGCCTACTTCCTGGTTCATAGCTGGACATCTTTTCACTGCATCCTCACATAGTGGAAGGCATGAGTGAGCTCTCCAGGGTCTTTTGTTATAATATAAGGGCACTCATTCCATTCATGAGGGCTCTGTCTTCATGAGTTAACCTCCTAAAAGCCACACCTCCAAACACCATTACGCTAGGGGTTAAAATTTCAACAAAAGGATTTTGAGTGGGCACCAACATTCAGTTCATAACACGCATCTAATAGATCTGCTCATGAATGCTTCACACGTCCTCCTCCTGCTCTGGCCTTTACTTTGGGAGCATGAGTTATTGACTTTCCCCAGAACCACAGACAGGAGAGCAGCAATTCATCTGCCCTGCTGGCAGCTTGCACTGAAGGCAATGGCTGCCTCCACATTCTCTAGGTGACAGGCTATCACACATGGCTTTCATCTGATTCTCCTGCAAGATTTGGGCTGTGGAGAAATAGAATCTTTTATCCAGATACTTTAGTGTATAGAATTGTGTGAGATTAAATCATTTATCCAGAGCTTGTACCTAAAGCAGGCCCTGATATGAACCTAAACCTGTATTCTAGGCCTCCCCACATTCACCACATCGGGGTCTGATACTCCCACCACAGGGGGACTACTTTCTTTTTTATCATGCCTGTGAGTTCTTTGAAATCAAAAGTGGAATGTTAGCCCTGGCTGGGGCTTTAGAGATCTAGTGTTACCCCTTATTTTTTTTATTGCAACATAATATTTCTACACACTGACGGGGTACCTGTGATATGGAAGGTGGGCAGGGATGTGCTAAGTAGAGAAAGGTGCCGTCCCTGGCTAGGGCTCCACCCCCGGGCCTGTGTCCATGGACCTAAGTTTGGACAGGCACTCCTGTTTTTGTGCCCAAATGTTGCATTTTCTAAGACCACCCTGGCCTGCCACACCCCCATCCTGTGCCTATAAAAATCCTGAGGCCCTAGCAGGCACAGACATGAGCAGCTGGACATCAAGAGGAACTGACCAGTGGAAGAACACATAAGTGGCTGGATATCGAAAGAAGCAGAGGGGCAGAATAACACCCTGGCAAACACCAGGAGACACTGGCAGACACCAGCAGATGCCGGCAGGCCACCTATGGTGGGACAATGCAAAGTTCGGATGAAGACAGTCGGAGAAGAGCCGCTGCTGAGCATCCCGACTCCAGGGGAAGACCACCCCACCTCTGGCTCCCATCAACCTGCTGAGAGCTACTTCCACCACTCAATAAAAGCTTGAACTCGTTCTCCAAGCCCACGTGTGATCTGATTTTTCCAGTACACTAAGGCAAGAACCCAACCCAGGGATACAGACAGCCCTCTGTCCTTATGATAAGGCAGAGGGTCTAAACAGCTGATTAACAAAGCTGCCCACAGACAGCAAAACTAAAAGTGCACATGCCCTGGGAGCTGTAAACATTCACTTCTATATGCTGCCATGAGGTCGGAGCCCACAGGCCTCACAATCTGCCCATCTGCATGCTCCCCTTAGAGGTTTGAGCAGCGGGGCACCAAAGAAGCGAGCCACACCCCCATCACATGCCCCATGAGGGGGATAAGGGAACGTTTCCCGTTCCACATATAACATTTTGTTACATGCATAGAATGGGTAGTGACCAAGTCAGGGTATTTAGGCTATCTATCACTGAGTGCATTTATCATTTCCGTGTGCTGGGAACATTTTAAGTCCTCTCTTGAGCTATTTTAAAATATAAAATACATGGTTGTTAACTATAGTCACCCAACTCTGCTACTGAAAATTAGGTCTTATTCCTTCTATCTAACTGTATATTTGTAACTATTAACCAGCCTCTCTCATCCTCCAAACACACCCTTCTTCACCTCATTTTACAAATGGAATTAGAGGAATAACAGGGTTAGGGACCTTGCCAAATGCACCTGAAGGTGAATGAATGTCAGCCTAGAACCACTGATCCCTGATCTGTGGGCTGATGCTATGTCCGCGCTCCCTGACATTTACAGGACCACATGACCATGAACTCAGGACTATGAACCTCATCCAGGGACTTTCCCAATAGGCCCCGGCCCCATAGGAATGACCCCCTTTCATTCAGCTTCTTCTAGTTCAAAGTACTTCTTGAGATTCCTTAGAATTTCTGTGAGCTGAGCTGTGTCATGGCTGCAAATTGTAACTGTACCAGACATAGTTCTCACTATGGTAAAAAGCAAACAGACATTTCCTATTATTGGTCTCCGTAACCTTTCAAGAATCCAGACTGATAAATGTCCCTGGCTGTGGGAGGTGACTGACAGGCAGGAGCCTGGCAGTGCGTTGCCATAGGATGAATGACAGCTGAGGGCCTGTAACCTTTTCCCGTCATAATAGGGAGACAGAAATGAAAATGTTGTGTGGAGCATATCAGATTGTGATTCAGAGCAGGGAGGTCAGGACTAGGAATCTATGGACTTGCAGAGGGAGATGAATAAAGATGGGTGCAGGCACAGGGCAGCAATTTTAGGCCCACCACATGCTGGGCATCATAAGGGGGATGAGATGGGAAGACATGTACATTTCCATGAAGAGCTGATTGCCCCAGAAAAGTGGCATCAGCATCTCTTAGACTCAGCCATGGCACTCGTTGTTCATACATTTGTCATGTGATTTCCTTTAGGATAGGGGCTATCGTTCATGTAAAATTGACCTTGAACTCTGTAAGGAAGGTGGATGATGTCATGTGTCATATCATAATTCATTACAAAATATTAGTTTCAGGCTTTGTGTTAAGCGTTAGGGAGCAACAATGGTTGAGATAGATTCCAATATGTTCTTCGCTCTCATAGAATTTACTTAGATAAGCAAGTATGAGCATGTGCATATGTGTGTGTACACTCATATATGTTTACATGCATAAATGTGAGCTTAGTAAGTGCATAGCTTTCAACCAAATGATGTGTTGGAAGACCAGCCCAAAGATTTCAGCCAAGCAACATAATACACTGTGATGTAATGAGCAAGGGCTTTGAAATGTGACGCTTGCCACTAACTGTTCACATCATTAGCGGGATTATTTAACTTTTTAGATTTTCCCCGCCCTGTCCAGCTTCCACACTTATCTATCCTATTGCAGCGTTATTGTGAAGGAAATGGGTGGGGTGTAACTTGCAGAGGGACATTTCAAGCAATAGTCATGGAACAGTGATGATTCTGTGGCTCCTCAAGATGTCCATGAAACTAAGACAATGTACAGAGTGTGTGCCATAGACACTGGCATGTGGCGGACCCCAAGAGCTTGGGAATGAGAAAATTATGATTACCTCTGGGACTTACACTGCAAAACCAATATACAATGGGTCATGCACAGTCATGCAGGGCCCCCTTAAGAAAATAGAATACCTCCTAGGTGTAAAAGCTTCCAAAGGTACCAACATTTTGTCAGAAGGTGCTGGTAAGCCTCCAAAGCATAACAAAAGTAAGGTCACCCAGGGACTGCCCTTAGGAGAAGGGACTTGAGATGGCTAACATGGTTGTGGCCATCTCCACTCCACTGGGGAGGAAAACCCCCAACACAGAGGTGGCCACTTCAGAGCTTGATGCTATTGCATTTCCTGATAATCTGCCTGAGTTTCCATGCTATGAGTTCACTTATCTGATCTTTTATCAATTCTGGCTTGTACATTCCTCAAATGTATCCACTTCTATCTTCTCCTTTGCTCCCACCATATTTCATGTCACCAGTGTTTCTCACCGCATCAGCTTCCTCACTTCTATCTGTACTTCCAGGCCCACCCCGCCCCCTCTCACTTCCAATAATTCTATGCACCACAGCCAGAGACATCATTCTAAATCATGAATTTCTTGTTAATTTCCTGCTAAGTCCCTTCAGGTAGGTTTCCTATTATGTTAAGTATGCAATCTGAATACCCTGACATGGTTCTAGGGCTTAATAGGCTGGCTCTGCCACACTCTGCAGTATCTGTTCCAACCTGCTTTCCCCTCCAGATATAATCTCCTGCCACACTGCACAAAGGCCTGCCTCCTTTACGGTGTACCTACCTTCCCCACTTCTCAGGTGATCTGTTACACCGTCCTCAATTCTTCCTGTGAATATCGCTTTCCCGGGCTGAGTGCCCCTTCTATGTGCTCTCAGCTCCAGCACCTGCCTTCACGTCTGCCTTTTGCACATCAGATGGGACTGCTTGCTTGCTTTTGTGACTCATTGGCAAGGTGACTGTAATCCTTGTAAATGAAGAAACTGTGGCTTCCCCCTCTACGCTCCAGGTTCCCCATCTGAGAACTAGGAATGAGGACAGCAGTGAGTTCATAGAGCTGTGATGAGAATCAAAAAAGCTAATGATCAAAAATACTTAGTTTCTGACACAGAATAACTATCTGAGTGCTTATGTATATATAACATAAGAAATCACATACATAGAATATAAAGTCATACTTTTGCATATAGTTATTATTACTATTACACCTCTTTTCCTGCTATAATTTTAGAATACTGTACAGTGCATGGCAAAAAGAAGTCTCAATAAATATTTGTTAAATAAGAAAATTAGTTTCATACATTCCATGCAACCATCTGATTTTTATTTGATTTCTTATGTCTCTTGATTACTAGGGGCAATTTAACCTTGCCAGGACCAAAAGCAAAACAAAACAAATAAACCAAAAAGAAAATAATCTTGCACAACTAACAACCATACTTTTCTAAAAAGTCATTTTTGCTTTTGTATATTAGTCTCTTATAAGATCTGCTAGGGAGCCAGTCTCTGCAAGCCAGTTCAACCCTGGGAGTACTGAACTTGAAGGGCTGAGGATGCAATCATGTGTGCTGGTGAAATCACTAAAGGTAACACTGCTTTTTAAAGTTTTGGTTTTCTGAACTCTCAAGTCACTCCTCTTCCCAAACATCCCACTGTAAACCTTCCTCAAACTTATTCCACAAGTACCTCCACATTCTCTCTTGCTCCCCCGTAAAAAGGGGAGAGGATGGAGAAAAATACAAAACAAGTAACAGCTTCACTTTCTATACTACTCGTTAGCTGAGATGGTTTGGAAGATAGGAGAGTGCAGCATTTGGGCAGCGGGAAATGCAGGCCACGTGGTGGATCTCAGGGAGTCTGGCAGGAAGGTAAGAGCATGGCTGTTGGCCAGTGAAAGTGAATCCCAAATCCCAAACAAACTGGCTGTGGGCACTGGGCAATGATAACAGCCAACCTTATTGATCATTTCTCATCCTCTCCTGCAGTGTTAAAAACACTAGGCAGGGAGGTGGGGGGCTAATTTTTTTACTATACTTATTTTTCTTCAAATGAATTTTATTGTGTATATTTGAGAATTACAGCATGACATTATGGGACACATGTAGGTACACAGACACTAAACATAAAAAGTAACTGAGACATTGAGAGCTTAATCACTATTCCAGAAATCAAAGAGCCAGTAAGAAGCAGAACTGGGATTCAAAGCCAGGCAGTTTGACTATAGGGGTTGTACTCTTTACCCACAGTCTCTCAGTTTTCCTCTATCAAAAATGGGCCCATTACCCACATGCTATAGGATTTTTGTGATCATTACAGAAAATGAATATGGCAGGCACATAATAAACAGTGGCTACATCGACCAGCAACTCTGGGATCTCCAGCAATTTCCTTTGCTTCTGTGGTCTTCAGGTTTCCCAAGTACTTAATGACAAGGATAGAGAAGTAACTCAGAATTCTGAGGTTACAGCTTACATCTGCCCAAGAGCAATATGTTTCCCTGTTACTGAGGTGTCAGTCTACTGCCCTCATCCTCTGAGGCATTTAAGCCTAAAGGCCAAAACCTCCCCCATAGCCACCTATATCTCCAATTATAGCTTGTGAACTTAAATAGAGCCACTGCGTACTCATCATTTTGATGGTTGCTTGCTAAGCTGTCTTTTAAGGTATGAAAAACTCAGAGTACAGAAAGAGGAATGAAAAAAGAATTACAAGACAGAGAGATGGACAACAGTCTCCAGCCATAGACTGATTAATGGTCCAACTTAAACTTGGAATTAGACAACCCACCGCATGGGCAATAGAACTCATCTCCGAAGAATCTTCTAGCAAATCTGTCTAATTAAGGTACACCGATGACAAGCCAAGCCACATAGATTTCATGGCCCTGACCCATGCTTGGGACTTCAGAAATGTCCTAACGTCACTGGATACAAACATCACACAAGTTCTTGTATGAATTTCTCTGCGGGTAGTATTGAATCTGGGAAAAAAACTTTCCAGAGTAGAACATTGTCCCAACCACCTGGTAACCTGGGTTGGCCCTGTCTCAGAGAAGACAAAGGAGATGGAGTTTGGGGCAAGATGCCATTTATCTGTTGTATTCTCAACCTCACCTCATCACCCACCCACCTACCTAGGAGTGCCCTTGAAGGGTTTCAACCCAAGCAAGACTGATTAAACTTTCTTCCCATAGCAAGGACAACCATACCTTCCAGACAGGAATATTCTCAATTTGTAGTTATGAGATTTTTCCCAGAAAAGAAGGATTCCTTTTAGTTTTTGTGATAATTTTATGAATTTTTATGCTTCAGAGCTAAGGATCATTTCACTGTGACTTTCAGCAATATAATTTAATGATTTGGGGAATAATTGTTGCAGTTACTGGCAAAGAGTATAAGCCTTCTTTTGCCTTATTGATGGATAATAAAGTTCCTCCCAATGTATGTATTTTCTTCTTTTTGGATACTTTGAATAAATCTCAAGAAAAGAACCCAGGTTATAGCAGTAATTGCTCAGGTTTGCACAAAATTTCACCATATCCTATTTTATCTTTTTCCTCAGTAAAACAACACTAATTATGGGATGTGTTAGGTGAATGCAGGATGCACATATCTTAAAGTAATGAAGACAATTAATATCGACTGCATGTTGGCTGGGCACGATGGCTCATGCCTGTAATCCCAGCACTTTGGCAGGCCAAGGCAGGTGGATCAGCTGAGGCCAGGAGTTTGGGACCAGCCTGACCAATATGGTGAAATTCCGTCTCTACTAACAATACAAAAATTAGCTGAGTGTGGTGGCATGCACCTGTAGTCTCAGCTACTCGGGAGGCTGAGAGAGGATAATTGCTTGAACCCAGGAGACGAAGGTTGCAGTGAGCCGAGATCATGCCACTGCACTCCAGCCTGGGCCACAGGGTGAGACTTTGTCTCAAAAAAAATATATATATATTTTTAATATATTTATATTTATATATATATTTTTAATATATTTATATTTATATATTTATATTTATATATATTTATATTTATATATATATAAATATATATATAGACTGCATGTCTACACATGTTGGTGCATCAATGAAGCCTCATCTAACCTTTATAATAATTGTGTAGAAGTGGAAAAAACTGCTACCTCCTTTTTGTAGATAGGAGAACGGAGGCTCAGAGAAGTGAGTTATCTTGTCCAAGGCCACACAAGTTTGGGGCAAATTCAGGCTTGGAAGCAAGGTCTGTCACCTGGAAAGACCTTGCCCTTTTCCTTGCCCCAGTGAATGAATAGATACCTTGTTGCTGCATCTCCAAACTCATGTCTCGTGGGAGGCAGAGCAGGAAGATAAGATATTCATTCTGAGGCCTAGGGAAATCATCGAGATTATGCCTCACTGGAAAAAAATAAAGGCTTGCATATGGTGGGTTGGTAATTGATGAAGGAAATGAAGGTAAATGGACCACTAGGATGAAGGATACAGGGACAGTTGCAGCAGGTTATACAATGATAAATAAATGTGCACATGCCCCTCAAGAACTTGACAGTTATGATCCTAGGGAAAGGCTGGTGACTGAGGTCAGATTCCTCCAGTGTTTTGTGGTTTTGTTTTGTTTTGTTTTTGTTTTTGTTTAACATCAAGGGTTCTATAAGAGTTAGAGAAAGTAGCTTTACTTCTCTTTCCCACACATTTCCCTGAAGATCTCCAATTTAGGCTTGGTTTGGTGGCCCCTGAAAGGAAAGTACTTAGGAAGGGTGTTGGGAGGGGCATGAAGTTCTGGAAACAGGTGAATTTTATCTGATATGATGAGCCCTGTAATTCCATTGTTTTCTAAGCTTGCTAAATTGACAAGGAGACTTATCCTCTCCACAAAGGCAGAAATAATTTATAACATCAATTTTACTATCTGGATGGCTCCACATATCTTTATATAATGGCTCATATTGTCTTTGTAGATTTCTTTCCCTAGGGAACATTTTAATCTAGCTAGAGTAAATAATATCAATCACATTGCTCATATAATCGTTATTGGCTTGGGTCTTTTCTTTGATTAATTTCCAAATATTATTTTTATGCTGGAGGCAGCCTAGAGGAGTAGAGATAACACTGGCCTAAAAATAAATTTAAGGTTAGAAGTCTGATTTCCTCAGCAATAGACCCCAAACTTTCCATTCACTACCACACCTTTGGGTCAGCACTCTGCATAAAGTGCTTTACTCTCAGAAAAGGCAGAACAGAGACATGAAATAAAGTATGGCCCTGGGGCAGCCATCAGGGTTAGAAGTCTCTATCACCACTTCCTAGCTCTGTGACCTTGAGCACATTAGGGAACCTCCCCTTGCCTCTGTTCCTTAATCTGCAAAATGCTAACTGTAATGAAGCATATCTTCCTGGTTTATTGTAAGGATTTAATCAGAGAATTCATCAAAAAGTACTTTGGAGAATACCCTGCACCATGGTAGTGCTATAAAATGTTAACATTTATCATAATTACATCCTCCTTTCCATTCAAAAATGTTCCTCATGCACGCTTAGCAAACTCCTGCAAATATTTCAAGTCTCAGCTAAAATGCCCCTTCCTCTAAAAACCCTTTCACAACCATCCCCAGCTTCTTCCCCAAAAGAAGTCATGCTTTCCTCTCTCTGATCCCTCCGATGGTAGTTTACTTATCCTTTCAGTCAGGAAATATTAACATAGCTGAGTGTGCGCAAGCACTGCTGCCACAGAGTTGTCAATGAGGAAGGCACAGTCTCCACGGAGCTCACAGCCTAGGAAGACGTCACAGGCACAAAGGTTCCTTGCTCAGAGATGAGTCATTTCTCAAGCTGTATAAAATCCAGGGGCAGTCTCTGAGACCACATTAGCCATGTTTAGCTTTTCCTGTCTTTTTTTCCTTCATTCTGTTTCTTTTTCCAACTTTTCATTTTACTTTCTAGTTTTCTCTCCTCTCTTTTCTTCTCTTACCATTCTTTTTCTCTTGTTTCTTGTGGTTTTTTTTCCCTCTCTTTCTCTCTCTCCCTTTCTCTCTTTCAATATGTGCTGTATGTGGGAGTAGAAGAACACTCAGGGAAGGCTTCCTAGAAGGGATAGTGTCTAAGCCAAGTCTTCGAGGCAGGGTGGGATTTAGATAATAAGTGGAGGAGTGGGTGGGATACAAATGGAAAGAAACAGTCAGAAGGAACATCAAATGTGAGGCCCCTGAGAAGAAAGAATGAGAGGGAAAGTGTATGCATGCGTGGCAAAATGTACCAAGTTTAGTAAGGTTGTCAACACCCCAAAGGTGTAGTGGGATTGGCAGGAGAGGTAGATTGTGAAACCCAGGTCACGGGAATTCAGGCTTTCTATGCTATGGTTGGATTCTCTTTTTCATGGGATGAGTTCTAAATTGGGGTTTTAAGGAATAGGGTGAACATGACAAGATTTGCATGTTAGAAAGATCACTATTTCAGGGTGTAGGATGAGATTCAGGAGGCCAGATGGACATAAGGTGTTAAGGTATGCTACTAAAACAGTCCAAGCAAGAGATGTTGATGCTTCAAGGATGCAGGCAGGATGGAACAGTGGATAGACATGTAAGCACCACTAAATCACTGGGTTCTAATTCTGGTGCAGCCGTTCACAGATACCAAAAGAAAGGGTAACTGCCAATGTTCTACACTTTTAGCCAAATATCTTGGCATTCAAAAAAGGCTTTTGGTCCAGGTGGCCAACTCTTTAAAATAAAGATAAAAAGAATCCAAGATCTGCACAACACTCTATCATCAGATTTCATAGGTAAGAAACACAAGGCCTGCATATTTATTCATTTATTGTTTCAGTATTGTACTGAAACCCAACTATTTGGCAGGCACTAGAAAAAATAAACAAGGTAATTTAAGGGGATAGAGCTTGATCAGGGTACATATTTATATAGAATGAATAGAGAAGTTCCCTATAAATATAATAAATTTAATATTGATGGAAGTGAAGGAGACAGCAAGGCTAATGCTTGGGAGAAAAGTGCTCCAGGCTGAAGGAACAGCAAGTGCAAAAGACCTGAGACAGGAGTATGTGTGGTTCTTTAAGCAACAGCAAGGAGGCCAGCATGAGCTGTAGAGAGTAGCAGAATATGACTCAACAAAAGAGATGACAGGTTGTGAAGGGCATTAGAGGCCAGTGGCTTGGATTTATTTTCTACATGTGATGGGAAGCCATTATAGCAAAAAAAAAATCATATAATTTGATGTATGTTAATGAATTGCTTTGCCTGCTGTGTTGAAAATAGACCACAGCAGAGCAGAATGGAAAAAGGGAACTCACAGAGGAGATTATTATAGTAGCCAAAGGAGAAATTATGTTAGATTGACACAAACTACAGTTATGTGTGGAAATAGTGAAAAGTGGTAGAATTCCAGATCTATGTTGAAGCTAGAACTAACAAAATTGGCTGATAGCATTGACATGGAATGGGGAAAAAAAGATAGAGGATTCAAGGATGATTCTAAGATTGAGCCTGAGCAACTAGGTAAAATTGCTCTAAGTTGGGTAGGGTTCAGCTTACTTTTGGACATGATAAATAATTGACAATGTTGACTAGGCAGATGCGTGTGTGAATCGGGGGCTCACAACGAAGAGGCTGAGAAAGCAGATGCAAATTTGGGAGTTATCAGCACATATCAAACCCCAGAACCCCATGTGAACAAAGATGAAGAAAAATTCCAAGGACTGAATCCTGGACTATCACAGCAGTTCAAGGTTAGAAAAATACATAAAATCTATCAAAAATGACTGAGAAGCAGCAGCCAGTAGCAAGTGAAGACAAGGAGGAGAGGGAAGAAAGTGTGTTAGGAAGGGAGTAGGTTTGGAAAATGTTGGTGTAAAATCAGCCTTTTCCCTTACCTTCCATACATCACATAAAATCAAAAATGGAGAATGAAAAGAAAGCCATGAAGTACATATTTAATGTAACTAGCAGACAGTTATAACCACAAAATAGGCAAAATTGTGCCAAAAGCAATCGAGTGTTGAACGGGGCTATGGGAGAAAGCAGAAAGGTGAAACCCTTGATAGCATATCTTGGAAAGAGCCATCACAGGACACTTTGCTGGGATGCATAGCCTGGTCCCCAGGTGCAAATCCAGCAATGGGAATACTGCTGGTGCTGCTTCATCAAGAAACAGGTGGAAGAACTAAATGAGAAATCACACAAGAGGCACAAGGCAAAAGAGGAACTTTACATTTTGAACAGTTCTACAGATGCCTGTCTCTCATGAGTGGAAAGAAATAAAAGCTAAAAGAACTCACAAACAATGGACCCTAAGAAAATTTTGGTTAACCTTCTCTGTTTCTTCACCATAAGCAGGTCGTCCAAATAGCTGATGCAGGCAAGAGTCAACTGCTTAAGATACGTAGGGAACCATAATAAGTGCTATAGAGAAATAAAACAACAAAAAGATGAAAGAAACAGAGACAGCACATGATATATAGAAAACATCCAGCAGAAAAATATAGCCACAGAGATAAAAATTGTGATCATTTTATTAGAATGTGGCTGTTATCATAAATTGGCCAAATCAATATTCACTCTCATTCCCTTCTAGCTTTTCTAGCTGGCTGAGAAACCACACAGTATAATTTCTCAGACTTGTAGCTCAAGTTTTGCCTGTGACAAAGATCCACTGAGGAAAATCACCACCTGAGATTTGGAAAAGAAAGCAACAGTGGAATCCATATATGGAGCACTGGTCTTCTAGCAAGCACATGGATGGAGGGCACTGGTTCTGGGGCGGCAGAGTGGAGATTCTAGTTCATAGTCTTCATTGCCCTGGGTGCTGAGTATGGGTGATAGCAACAAACAGTTCCTGCTAGGACACTGGGGATGTGTATTTGGGCATTGTCCCAGCTGCACTGCCCCAGCAATGTGTAGTATTCAAGGCTAGTTCACTAGCTCCTTAGGAGAGTTTGTGAGTTACCAAATACTCTTTAACAAACCCCTTTTGCTTTAATCATCTAGTATAAATTATTTTCTGTAGTTAAAGACACTGATCAATATTCACAAATTTTAAAAAAGAGAAAATTTAATGAAGCTATTTTTAAAATGCACAAAACAAAGTACACGTTGGGGAATAGATAATAATACAACAAAAAGAGATAAAACATGAGCTGCACACATCAAGAAGGAGGAGTGAAAAACATAAATGAAGGAAAAATTAAATATAAATTTAAATACATATTTAAAGTATATATATATATATATATGATATATATCTTAGTGTTGACTATTGAGTCAGTCTTTCCTTGGACTTGCTCATCTTTTAAATCTCTAGACTTTGACATGTTTTGAACTGTAATTTTAAAAACCTGCTCTGCTTATTCATTTGAGTTTTCTTCTTAAGAGGCTCTAGTTACGCATTGTAAAGTCCTAACCTGTATAACCATGTAGGGAAATATGTCTAGTTATGCGTTGTAAAGTCCTAATCTGTATAACTATGTAGGGTCTATGTTGAAGCCTTATTGCCTGTTTTTTATGGCTCTTTTGTTCTTTTATCTTTCTCTCTCTCTTCAGTGATATAGATCAGTTTCTCTTTAAAATATTAGTCATCATTCATCACTAGAAGAAGCAATGCATTTAAAATATTCAAGAAAAAGATGTACAATATAAAAATGTTATATCCAGCCAAACTGTATTCAAGCATAAAAGCAAAATACAAATGTTTTTGTTGTTGTTTTTGTTTTTTGAGACAGAATTTCGCTGTGTCTGGAGTGCAGTGGCGCGATCTCGGCTCTCTGCAACCTCCGCCTCCTGGGTTCAAGCGATTCTCCTGCCTCAGCTTCCCAAGTAGCTGGGACTAAAGGTGCGTGCCACCACACCCAGCTAATTTTTGTATTTTTAGTAGAGACAGGGTTTCACCATGTTGGCCAGGCTGATCTCAAACTCCTGACCCCAAGTGATTCACCTGCCTCGGCCTCCCAAATTGCTGGGATTACAGGCATGAGCCACTGCGCCCTGCCCCATACAACTGTTTATAAACATGAAACACATCAGAGAATTATTTCCATTAGTCCTCAAAGAAAATCCTAGATGACTGCTTAATTTAACTAATAGATGAATAGGAAAAAATATAAAAATGGAATGTAAGCCAAGAATCAAGCAATCGGAGTCTAAGTATAGCTAATAGTATAAAAGTGAACACTGGGGTGATAATATACTCAAATTTTGGGCTGGAAGAGAGAAGGCAGGAAGTCAGAAACAAAGGATGTTTACTACTATTTAATTTGTTCATTATTATTTAACATTGTCCTAGGGGTTTTACCCAACATGATCAGACAAGAGAAATACATTAAAAATATAAAAATTGAAGAGGAGGTGGTAAAATTATTCTTATTTACAGATATCATGATTAGGTATCTGAAAACCCTGAGAGAATCAATTGAAAACTACTACAAACAAAATAATTCAGTAATTGACCAGATACAAAACTAATATAGAGGAATTGGCAGCCTTTTATATAAACAGCAAAACAGAAAATGTCGGAAAAGATCCCCGTTTTTTCTGTTGGTTGCAAAAATTAAAATATTTAGAAATAGATTCAAGAATAATGTGCAAAACACATCAGGAGAAATACCTAATGTAGACGATGGGTTGATGGGTGCAGCAAACAACCATGGCATATATATACCTATGTAACAAACCTGCACATTCCGTACCTATATCCCAGAACTTAAAATGTAATTTAAAAAAAATTATTAAACAGTGAAAAACAAAACAAAACAAAACAAAACACTAGCGAAAGAAAGCTTAGATGCTCCCAAGAAACCTGGCCTACCTAGAGAGCTTCATTCTCACTATGTGCTGCACCCTTCCTTTCACCTTATCTGGACTCCACAAACACATTTTAAAAACCAATTATTCTGAGTCATTTAAGCCTCATAGAGGTCTCTCCTCTCTCACCCCTTCATCTGGAATAATGTCTACTTCCCCTTCAGGTCTTGAGACAGACACTATATCATATTGAAAGCTATGCCTAGCCAATCAAGACTGTTTTAGGTATCCTGACACATAATGTATTTAAATTGCATGTTTAACTATTTGTCTCTCATAATAGACTTTGAGCTCATCAAGGCAAGATCAAGTATGTTCAGCTGTGGCACCCTGGTGCCCAGCACAGAGCTAGTGCTCAATAAAATAACGGAAGGATAGAATAATATAGACATGGAGAAAGAACATTGACTGAAAGAGGACATGGAAACGTGAAAATAGTTTAATTTTATGAGATTGGGGTTGTAATGAGTTTTTTCTCTCTTTTGTTTCCCATAAATATTAATATATTTGCCCACTACAAGCAAATGAAAAGCATGGGGAAAAACACTAACGCATATATGCATACACAAATCTATTCCAAAACCAGTTTATCTCCCAATGAGACCCAAAACATATGTGATGTAAGTACTTTTACAGGTCATCAGGAGGAAACAGGAAAACATATGCAATAAAGACTAAGAAGAGACAGTAGGGTGAAGAGCAGTCAGTAATGAATAAAGAAAATGTGGTACATTTATACCATAGAATAGTATGCGGCCATAAAAAAGAACATAATCATGTCCTTTGCAGGAAAATGGATGGAGCTGGAGGCCACTAACCTTAGCAAACTAACACAGGAACAGAAAACCAAATACCACATGTTCTCACTTATAAATAGGAGCTAAATGATGAGAACACATGAACCCATAGAGGGGAACTCCACACACAGGGGCCTTTCAGAGGCTGGATGTTGGGAGGAGGGAGAGGATCAGGAAAAATAACTGATGGGTACTAAGCTTAATACCTGGGTGAGGAAATAATCTGTAGAATTCCCAAGACACAAGTTTACCTATGTAACAAACCCACACTTTTACCCCTGAAAAGTTAAAAAGAAAAAGAAAAACAGTCAGTAAAAGACAAAGCTAATATTTATAAAATGGAAGTAACTAGCAGAAGACATCTTTTCAGAGCACATTGGAGTGAATAAAAGCCTCCTTTAAAAACAGTTGACAGGGAACATTTATCTAACACATTAACTTCGGGCTATTACAGATGAAGGATTAAAGTTTTTAAAAATCAGTAATAATGCCTGTCATGCAATCAGGAAACAACTTAATATAGAATGATGCAAAACAAAACAGCATGAGGAAGATTAGCAGATACCAGATGACACTAGAAATAAACCTTAGCTGGATTACAGGAGTCATGCGCAGCAAGATTCTTTTATTAAAAATTATTTTTCCATAGGTTATTGGGGCACATATGGTGTTCAGTGACATGAGTAGGTTCTTTAGTGATGATTTGTGAGATTTTGGTGCACCCATCACCCGAGCAGCATAAAGGTCTTGAGCTTAGATGGACTGAAAATTAACATCAGAGTTCTACCGTATACCAACAGTTTGTATGGCATATAGTTACATTTTTGTGAACTGTAGCTTCTTTTCCAAAGCAGAACTCTAAAAAACCCTGTGTTGCATCCAAATGTCCCAAGTCAAATAATCCATTTAAATAACCTAATTGGATCCACTTACCTATGAATGGGCCCCACTGACTCTATCAAGACTGGTACCCAGACAGAGTAGAAGAGTGAAGACTCCAGTCCTGCATCACGGCCTAGCTAGACTTCCTGTTTGAATGTCCTGTTTGGTGTGCTCAGATTTGGAGCAGAATTTTAATTCATCCACTTATCATCTTTGACAAGTAACTCAACAACTCTGAAATCTCAAATTCTTCATCTGTAAAATCAGCATAATGATAGCTACCTCACAGGTGGTTTTGAGATTTAATTATGGTGCTATGTAGAGTGTCTAACATACAGAGAAAACCAGATAAATGATAGCTACTATTCAGACCCAATCATCCAATAATTGCATAGTCTCTGTTAATATATCTTTATTAGACTTTGCATTTCAACATGGTCAGTGCCTGACAAGTGGTATTTATACTGATGACTCTGAGGCTAGCCTGTTTGAATGTACTGCTAGTTCCGTGAGGAAAGGAATTTGTGTTTGTGTTATTCACTACTGTATCTGCATCATTTAGAATGGTGCCTGGCACAAAGTAGATTTCAAATATCACTGACTGAACAGTGATTCTCTGAATGAAGGCTTATGAGATATCTGCACATTCTCTGTGACACTCTTTCTCTGTCCCAACAAATCTGGCAATTTTATCAATGTTATCTGTCATCCCATGTTCACTTACATTATATAAACCCAGGAAGATGGCAGTCTTCTTAAAAGCTCACATACTTAAAAACATTCCTAATCAGTTTACTTCTGAAAACTTCAAATGATTGCAGAGTTACAAGAGTGATTTATATTTTAATAGCCTAACTTGTTAATTTTTAAATCACCTATCTCTACAACTTTTGCAAATGAAGAAAGATATGCCATGAAAATATTAATCAAAAGAAAGCTGGTATAATTCTATTAATTTCAGAAAACATACAATCCAGAATAAGAAATATTAGAGATAAAAACCTTATTACATAACCACAAATGCGTCAATTCTCCAAGAAGACATAATCCTAAATGTGTATACTTCTAACAGCTGAACTTCAAAAACTGATTTTAAAAAGAAGTACAGATCTCTAAAATTAGAGTTCAAACTTGCTCTCTCAATAATTTATAGAACAAGTAGAAATAAAGTAAGGTTATAGACAAACTATCAATCAATTTGACATAACTGATATTTATAGAATACTCCAATCCAACAATAGTAGAATATACATTCTTCTCAAGTGTGCATGGAATCTTCTCCAAGAAAGACTTAATCTGAATCATAAAACAATTTAACAAGCGTAAAAGAGTAGAGACAATATATTTTCTGGAGTCACAATGCAATTAAGCTGGAAATAAAAACAGAAACATAGCTGGGAAATTCCAAAATATTTAGAAATTAAATAAGACAATTCTAAATAATTCATAGGTTTAAAAAGAAGTTAACAGGGAAATTTTAAAATATTTTAAATGAAATTTAAAAACATATCAAAATTTGTGGCATGCAGCTAAAGCAGTTCTTAGAGGGATATTTATATCATTAAATGTTTATTTTAAAACATTTACGTGACTCAAAACTAAAAATTATACAAAAAGGTGCATACATTGAGATGTCCTTTTTTCAAACCTAACCTCTCCATCCATTTTTCTTCCCATACCACCACTACCATCACCACTTTGCTCATAAAAGTAATGGTTTTTATTGGTTTCTGGCTTATTTTTTCCAGTGTTTCTTTTGCAAAATAATCAAATATATATAACTATACTACATTTTATCATTTCTTACATAAAATGTAGCATCTTGTATACCCTTTTCTATACAAGAAGATAGTTTTTAATATTCAGTCTTCCTAGGAAAAGATTTATTTAAATAACTTTAAGAAATCTGTGACTGTGGTATATTACTTCATTGAACTCTCTGTGTTTTTTGCGATTAACCATGTTTAATTTAAATATAAGAAAAGTACATAGTTAAGGTTATGGTAAATATTACAAGAAATAATTGCATATGGAAGCATAATTCTAAATTATGAAATACTATTGAAATATACAATAGTCAGTGGCATAAGAATAACTGATTTTTTAAAAGAATGCACATTTAAAATGAAAAAAGTATCTGTTTTGAACTAGTTTAAGGAATAAAAGGGCATTTATCTACTCATGTAATTGTCTGACAGGTCAATGCTAGAACCTTTCTGCAGGATAACAGGAGCTGGGGACTTAGTCTCCCCATACATCATATTAATAAATTTAGGACCTGTCCCTAGTACAGATAATGTTGGAGAGAAAAGTTAAGGTCGAGTGTTCATGAAGAATTTGGTTGTAGTGAAAAATTTACAAAATTATAAGGTGCTGTTTGTTCTTCTTGATTTCTAACTTGGTAGATCAGTAATATAAAATTCAACCTTTGATATATGGACCAATAACACATTCTTGATTTAAGGACAATAATCACTGCAGTTGTGAAAATAAACACCACTGCTTAGACTGCCTGGCAGGGTCTGCAATGTAAAACAAGCCTGAGTTGTGTTTATATTGCATTTGGATTGATGGGGAATGTGGCATTCATCTGCCAGGGGTCACTTCAGGCTTCCACGGCAGGAGGCCATATAATTTAAAAAATTAAAAAATTAAATTAAATTAAAAAGCCCCTGCAGTTATTAGCTAGTACTTCTTGATACTCAAGAATTCAGGAATTGAATATTATAGGGTAAGGAGTGATTTAAACACAATCTTACGATTCTGCAGGCACAGTGACAGAGGAAGAGACACGGGCCATGGAATAATCAGATGTGGAGCAGAATCTTAATTCATCCACTTATCACTATGCATCTTTGACAAGTAACTCACAACTCTGAAATCTCAAATTTCTCATCTGTAAAATCGGTATAATGATATCTACCTCATAGGGTGGTTTTGAGGTTTAATTAAGGTGCTATGTAGAGTGTCTAACATACAAAGAAAGCCAGATAAATGATAGCTACTATTCAGACTCGGTCATCCAATAATTGCATAGTCTATGTTAATATATCTTTATTTGACTGGCATTTCAACATGGCCAGTGCCTGACAAGTGATATTCATATTGATGACTTAACAGGCTAGCCTGTTAAGACCCTAAGAGATTCTTAATCCACAAGTAATAAATGGTGATCAAAAGAGTTTTAGTGCTAATGTATTTAATCAGTTTTTATTAGCATCACATTGATAAATTCAATGGGAACATCTCACAGTCTTATTTTACTGGCCTTCTCTGCAGCTTTTGACAGTGTTCAAACTCTTTCTCGAATATTAGGGTTTTACAATTTTAGTATGAATAGCACATTTTCCCCAACCTCCCTGACTGGTCTTTCCAAATATTTTTGTGGGCAACACCTGCTTTTTTTTTACTTCTTAAATATTCATTTTCCTTAGGCATCTTTCAGAAGACATCCCTTCTCACCTCACTACTCTTTTTAGACAATGTGTTTCATTCCTATGACTTCACTTGTCATTTAAGTCATGGCCTCTGAGTAAGGCTGTGCAGTCTGTACACTGCCCGAAAGTGCTAGACCAAGAGAGAGTGGGCGCTGGCAGAGATTCAGTCTGTGTTCTGCTTGCCAGGATGTGTACTCCAGGGCCAGTATTTACCTAGAGGATGACTTTTTCTAATTTATACAAAATTATTCCATATGTGAGCAATTGCCCTTTTCTAAATGACACAAATTCATGCATGCACACACACACATACACATATGCACAGTGCAAACCTTTATATCAAGCTTTACAATTTTAACTGCCAGTGTGAATCTCTATCTGTATGAATAAAACTCCACATGACCTAAACTGAGCCAGTTCCTTCTCCACCCAACTTAACAGTTTCGTCCATGTTCCCTATCTCTCTGGATAGAATTAACATCCACCAAATGCCTCAGCAAGAAACTTAAAGCTACATTTCACCGCTCCGACTCCCTTCCTCTCAATATTGAATAACAGCAAACACTCTGCTGTCTGTACTGCCCAGATTGCCCTTCAGGACTTCAGTGCATATTTCTCCAAATGTTAAGAGTGCTGCCGGCTGAGAGCTTGCAGCCATCTGCCCTCTCCGGGATTTCCCCAACGCTAGAGCACTACCTCATCCAAGAGTGCAGAGCATGCCCAGTGACTAGTTCTTGGAGAATTTAAAGGTCCAATGGGATCATCCTAGTTGCAGAGCTCCCAGTGAATGCCTTATGCCTTCATTACAGCCCCATTTCTTCCTCTCCATAGTTCTGCTTCCTTCTCTTTCCCCTCAGATATTGATCCCAAGAGCACTTTCAAATGACAGTCTGCACACTCATGGTCTACGCCATCAACCATCCTCCAAGTATCAGTGGGATATATTCATTCTCTCCATCCTTGCTATTACTTCCATATTTATGTCATCCTAATCCCTCACCTGGATGATAGCTGCTGCCTTTATCTTCTTATCTGTAATTTTCTCTGCTTGTAGTCCACTGTCTACACTGTCAGAGTAATGATTTGATCATACACACACTACTTAATTCCTTAATTCTTTTCTGGAAGAGTGAAGTCTAAACTTCTTATCATAGCTTGGAAGATCCCTTCTGTTCTGGTCTCTATTATTTACCAACCTCATCTTTCATTACTTACTTCATTTTGTTCCTATCTCTGACCATGCTGAACCGTTTCTGGTATTTACCTACTTGTTTAATCTATCAAAATTTCTTTTGCCTTTCAGACTTTGTCCTTAAACTTGGTGCCCTTTGCTTCCCACATCTCCCTCCATCTCTATTCCTTAAGCCATCTTTTTGCCTCTAGTGCAACCCGAGAACCTAAAGCCCAGCTAAATCTTATTAAAATCCTTTAAGTCTCAGAATTAATACTACTTGTTCTAGAAAATATTTTCTAAATCTTAGGAGACTAGATATATCATGTTCTCTCTGTGCTTCCATACATAGTATCCTGTACTTAGTCCTAAGAAGAACTATTGATATTGTATTGCGATAGACTTTTACATCTCTTAAATAATTTGTTTTATCTCTCAATTCATTAAACTGGTCAATTATATTTATATTAATAGTGAGTCTAATGATAAAGTTTTCTAGTACTCATAGGATAAATATGAATAAATCATAAGATATATTTCAATGTGCTGTTGAATGTTGGTTAATTTCTTTTTCAAATTTTTATGTTGCTACTCTTTAAGCAACATTGCCTATTATTTTCTTTCCTTATACATTCTCTAGTTTTAAAATCAAGATCATATCTGTCATTTTAAATAAGATAAAAGCTATTCCATCTATCCCTATTTTCTACAATTGTACAAGGCAAGGTAAGTATTTTATGTCCCTCGAATGTTTGATATAATTCTCTTATCTGGATATAGAAATGTTTGTGTATTTTTAATAGTGAGTTCAATTTACCTTAATATACACAGGCTTATTCATATTTTCAATTTTGCTTTGAATTCGTTTTAAGTTACAGTTTTCTGAAAAAATTGTTTCACCTATGATTTGAAATTTTAATAGCACTACATGTTTACCTATGTAACAAATCTGCCCTTCCTGCATATATGCCCCTGAACTTAAAATAAAAGTTGGAAATTAAATTAAGAAAATGTGGCACATATATACCATGGAATACTACGCAGTCATGAAAAAAGATGAGTTCATGTCCTTTTTAGGGACATGGATGAAGCTGGAAACCATCATTCTCAGCAAACTATTGCAAGGACAAAAAACCAAACACCACATGTTCTCACTCATAGGTGGGAATTGAACAATGAGAATACTTGGACACAGGAAGGGGAACATCACACACCGGGGCCTGTCATGGGGTGGGGGGAGCGGAAAGGGATAGCATTAGGAGATATACCTAATGTAAATGACGAGTTAATGGGTGCAGCACACCAACATGGTGCATATATACATATGTAACAAACCTGCATGTTTAGCACATGTACCCTAGAACTTAAAGTATAATAATAATATTAAAAAATTGGAAATTATAAAAGAAATTTAATGGCATTAAGTTGTTAATAATAATCTCTAATTTTTCAAAAGTAAATCTTTGTTCTATCCAAGGTTATATTCTCCTCTTTAATTCTAATTCTGTTCATTTGTGCTTTCTGTTTCATAACCAATCTTGCCAGCATTTTGCCTATTATTTGTCTTTTTAAAACATATTTTTTGTTTTTTTGTTTGTCCCATCATTTTTTGATTTCTATTAATTTTGGTACCCCTATGTTCTATTTTTTTGTTTTTAGGTTTTCTCTATTTTTATTATTCAAAATTTTAAATTGAATATTTATTACTTTTCAGCTATTCTTTTCTTACATCAGCATTTATAGCTATAAGTTTTCATCTAAATACTGCTTTAGTTGTATCCTACAAGCTATTTAGTATTTTCATTTTCATTGTCTTAAGCATTTTCTAATTGCCATTATGATTTCTTATTTGACCTACATATAATTTCAGAGTCTGTTTTGATGTTTATGTAATTTTTAATACTAATAATTGTTGAATATTTAAAATTTAATGTGATTGCATTTGTTACAAGTAAGGAGTCCAACCCAGACCCCAAGAGAGGATTCTTGGATCTTATGTAAGAAAGAATTCAGGGCAAGTCCCTAGAGTAAAGTGAAAGCAAGTTTATTAAGAAAGCAAAGGAATAAGAGAATGGCCACTCCATAGACCAGCGCCGAGGGCTGCAGGTTGCCCTTTTTTATGGTTATTTCTTGACGACGTGGTAAACAAGGGGTGGATTTTTCATGCCTCCCCTTTTTAGACCATATAGGGTAAGTTCTTGACATTGTCATGGCATTTGTAAACTGTCATGGCGGTGATGGGAGTATAGCAGTGAGGACAGCCAGAGGTCACTCTCATTGCCACCTTGGTTTTGGCGGGTTTTAACCAGCTTCTTTACTGCAACCTGTTTTATCAGCCAGGCCTTTGCGACCTGTATCTCACGCTGACCTCCTATCTCATCCTGTGACTTAGAATGCCTTCACTGGCTGAGAATGAAGCCCAGCAGGTCTCAGCCTCTCATTTAGCTCCTATTTAGGATGGAGTTGCTCTGGTTCACATGCCTCTGACGCATTCAGAGAATATGGTAATAGATCTTAATTTGTATTAATTTGCTGCGTTTTTCTTAGAGAATGAAAATCTGGTCAATTTTTGTTAATCCTCGTGTGGATTTGAGAAGAATGTATGTTCTACAAATTGTAGAATACAGATTTTGATAACTCTCTGTTGAATATGGCTTATTAATCTTGTGGTTTAAATTTTGTTTGTATCCTTCCTATTTTTCTGTCTGCTTTATTAGATAGAAGTGTTAAAAATCTCCCATGATGGTAGTTAATGTGTCAAATTTCTTTAGATATAGTGATGTGCTTTGCAGGTTTAAATTTTAATTTTTTTGTGAATTGTTCCTTTTAACATTAAGCTAGGATCATCTAGAGTCACGTGTTACTTAACAATGAGGATACATTCTGAGAAGTGTGTCCTTAGGAGATTTTATTGTGTGAACATCATAGAGTGCATTTACACAAGCCAACGTGGTATAGCCCACTACACACCCAAACTATATGCTATAGCCTATTGCTCCTAGGTTACAAACTTATACAGCATATTACTGTACTGAATACTGTAGGCAATTGTAACATGATGATATTTGTGTGTCTAAATATATCTAACCATAGAAAAGATACAGTACAAATATGGTATAAAAGATAAAACTGCTACATCTGTAGGGCACTTACCATGAATGGAGCGGGCAGGGCTGGTGGTTGGAAGTAGCTCTGGGTAAAGTCAGTGAGTCAGTAGTGAGTAAACGTGAAGACCTAGGACATTACCGTACACTACTGTAGACTTTGTAAACACTGCACACTTATTTAAGCTACACTAAATTTGTTTAGAAACAATTCTTCATTAATAAATTAACTTTAGCTGATGGTGACATTTTTACTTTATACACTTTTAATTTTTTTAGCTTTTTGACTCTTGTAATAATACTTAGCTTAAAACACACATTGTAAAGCTGCAAAAATACGTTTGTTTATATTCTTATCATATAAGCTTTTTCATACTTTAAATTTTTTATTTTTTATAAACTTTTTTGTGAAAATTTAGAACATCAACATATACATTGGCCTAAGCCTCCACAGGGTCAGAATAATCAGTTTCAGTGTATTCTACCTCCACATCAGCTCCATTTTAATTTTATGAACTACCATTATATATGTGGTTTATCACTGACTGAAATGTCATTATAGGTTTCATGACTGTATAGCCCTAATTAAAACTTTTACCTGTTCCATCTATTATATGCCATTAATAGTGAAATTGTATGGGTAGGGTTTGGTTGGGTTAGTATTGTCCTAGTATATATTTTTATTAGCTTATTCATTCTTACAACATTCTTTTTACATTCTCTGTTTTTATATTTTATATGTGTCTCTTTTAAACAACATATAGGTAATTCTTTTATTACTAATTGGCAATCACTGTCTTAACTGGTTAAGTATAGTCCATTTATCTTTATTGTGGTAACATATACTCCATCTTATTCTGTACAATTTACTCTGTTTTCCCTTCACTTCCCCATTTCTTTAATTTTCTTCAATTGTCTTTTAGTACCTCCTAGTTAGGCATACACCTATAAATAAAGCAATACTTTTAAAAATAACCAATGAACAGAACAAAAAGTCTACTAAGTTATTCCTTTGCTAGCATTATCTAGAAGTACAACAATAAGGAAAATAACTTTTTGAAGAAAACATAGAAAACTTTTAAATATGTGTGTTTAATTAGATAATCTAGGTTATACTATACTACAAATGAATTCTTAAATATTATTGACTTAGAACTTGCTCATGCAAGTCCACTGTGCATCAGTGAGGACTCTCCTTCATCAAAGATAGTGATAAAGGCTTTTCCATTCCTGTGACATGCTATCTCGATACCTGAATATGGACATTGTTACATAGGTGAAGACTGAGTTGGAGACAACTCAGTTGAAGAACATGCACCAGCTTTTAATTGCCTTGGCTTGGACACACATCATCTCCACTCTCAGCCTACTGGCCATAACTAGTCATGAGCCACTCACCAAATTATGAAGGAAGTTGAGAATGTAGGGAGCATATGGAATATTTGCAAGGCCTAAGTGTCTCCGTCATAAATACAGCATGAGTGGCTGAGATCACGGGGGGATGTTTTTGTCATTATAACCTTTGTATATCTTTACCTTCTAGAATAATTCTTGACAGGTAGAAGGCCCCCAATTAATGCATATAAATAAGTAAGTGATTGATAGAATGAATAAATAATGAATGATTGCTACAACAGAAAGAGCCCAACCTTAGAATGTAGAGATCTGATCTCAAGTTCCATCTCCATCACCACTGGATCCCTCTGGGCAGATTA
The DNA here is from genome assembly GCF_028878055.3 of Symphalangus syndactylus. Lineage (NCBI taxonomy): Eukaryota > Metazoa > Chordata > Mammalia > Primates > Hylobatidae > Symphalangus > Symphalangus syndactylus. Next base: position 93,995,530 of record NC_072440.2, read on the forward strand.
TTTAACTTTTGCTCTTTTCTTGCTATCAGATAAGAGAAGTTATGATACTTTTATTTTACTCAAAAGGCTATAATAAAAATTCATTCATTGATTCATACACTCATTCATTCAACAAATATGCCTTAAGTTCCAATTATTGGCCACACTTTGGAGAAGGAAATAGAGTCTACAACAATGTGCATTGAGGATAACAGCATTTGGTAGATTTGTTGCACGAATTTAATGAGAAAATAAAAAAATCTTAGCATTGTTTTTTAAGAAGACTAAATAAATGTTCACTGTTTCATTGTTCTCTGAGCTTCCAGAAATTTCTGCCATTTGACAATATTAGGAGATTATGGGTAAACTGCAGAATCAATTTATGCTTCCTCCATATCAGAAAGTCAGATGAATCTCAAGAAATAAGCTAAACAATTGTGGCCAAGAAGCAATGTGATGTTTTTTCATATTCTTAAAATAAATTGAGTGATTCAAAAATTAAACATCATCATTTTCTGGGGTCATCGTTGACCATGAAATTTTAATTTGATCCTTGAAAGGAACCACCATACATTCCATTTGAAGTCTGAGAAAACTGAATCCCTTCAGCATTGTCATAAATTGAGAATCAGGGGAGGTGCTATGTCAGAAATTGAGAGCACTGAGTCAAATTTTCCTCTGAAACAGCTTCCAATGTTTTAGTTAATTAGCCAAGTTCAAATTTAGGATAATTCTTTTTAATTGAAGAAAGTGGATATTCACAAACTCTGCTTCAGTAATTGCAAGAAGAATGAATTGCCATAAAAACGTAAGAAAAGTGTTTCTCTCATTTTTTATGAATCTTATGTCTACCTCAATATATCAGTAAATTCAATATGAAATTTAAACTTGAAACCATCTACCAAGTTTCTCAGAGAACTTTATTACTACTTCAAAAAAACTAAATTAAACTTCTACTGTAGAATATTCTCTGATTTCCCACAATAATACCACTTTTCCAAAATCATAATAAAGACACATTCCCATGGCTTTTAAAAATGTCTTTGTGAGTTATATGGAAGGGCTGCACATTTAGCTTATGCTTTGGGTAATTCAAAATGAGTCATACAAAAAATAGTCTTTTTCTCCATGAAGATAAGAGTTTTGCTTATAAATATTTATATTACTTTTGTCTCCAGTAATATCTGGAAACACTTGGACAGGATGTTAAAGAGATCTCTCAGCCTCTTTCTATACTTTGTCTTAAAATGCAGAAAATGCCAAAGGAATTTGTTTTTCTCTTAGAGGAAAACTGAAGTTTTAAACTGTTATTACAAAAAGAATACACTTTGTTATTTTTAAAAATCAAGTGGTACAGGATGGTATAAAATAAACCGAGTAATTTCCTGCCTCTAACTCTAGTGTCACTAGAGGCAGCCACTGTCCTCACACTTTGTATAAAATAACAAAGTATAAACATGTTTTCATGCATTGCATGACTTGTTTTCACTTAATAATACATGCTCAACTTTTAAAAGTCAGCATTTATAGGTTTATAGCAATCTTTTAATGGGTTTAAATTATTCCGCTTAACAGTAATATTGTAACTTATTTAAATAATTTAGGTGAACATTTGGATAGTTTCCAGATATTTTATTACTACAATGAATGCTGACCCCATATTTTAATTTTTACAAATTACAGCTAATTGTGCTGCACAAGTAGGCAAGGAAACACAAAGTCTAATATCTGCTCTTGTTTATTTGTTTATAACCAGTTCTGATATCTCAAGCAATCACTGAATGATCAAAAAATTTTTTATTAACTTTGCATGAACATTTATTACATAATTGTCTTCCTTGATTTTGTGGAAGTTTTTCACATACCTCATGGACGTTTTCGTCTGTACTCTCTTACAAAATATAAAAATAAAATCATGGCCAGTCTGGAAGTTCCAAGTTATTGAGATTATCAGAATGCAAATGAAATGTGTTATCTTTTCACATTGTTTTGTAAAGTGAAGTGGTTAAAGTAATCAGTTATTGGCGTGTGAAACTGCATTCAAGCCATGGTTCTGCTGTTAACTGGCTATGTGGTTTAAAAAAATTACTTAATATTCTGAAATCTTGTTTTCTTCATTTCAAAATGTGGATGATTATAAAAACTAGTTTTATATGGACATAGGGATAGTGATAGATTACAGAAGATATGCAAGTAAATCTTCTAGTACAGAGTTTAGCACCTAGTAAGTGAATACTAAATCTTAGCTATCATCACCATCATCATTGTTGTCATCATCATCATATTTTTTTAATATATAAGATTCTTATTCTGATCATCCTATAATTTACTCTTCACCATCTACAAGATAAATTAGGCTTCATGCCTCTTAGCCTGACCTATCTTGTCCTTAATAACATATTTCCACTGTGTACCTCTAGCTTCATTTTCTACATATCGCTGTCGTTTCCTGGACACAAATCATTCTCCCTCATATACTACTCCTACTTTACCCAAACTGTCCTCTTTTTCTTATGGCAAATTCATACTCAGCCTTGTGGTTTTCTCTCAATAATTTATTTGTTCTATTACTACGTGGGACAGAAGAGAGCAGATGTGTAAATTGGTGAGTGCAGTAAAGTGTATAAGTGATGCACTGGAAGTCCGTTCTTGGAGTAATGGATTCACCAAAGTTGGAGTGGTCATTGGACTTGGTGGGGTGGACAGAAAGCCAGAAAAAGTCTTCATGGGAGAGAGGCCTTTTGGATAGCAATAGTTATTATCATAAACATAATATTTCTTTTGTAAAGATTTCCACAGACATATCTTAGGATTTTGTGGGGCAAGGATAAGGGATGGAAAATATTCCAAGCAGAGAGGTCTAAGTCAGCAAAATTATAAAAGCACAAACATTAGGTGCATGAAAGAACCTCAATAGAGGATGTGAGCAGTTGATGAGGGGGAAAGCATGGCCCAGATCTCAAGGGACTATGTTTAAGTCATAAATTTTTACTGTGGACAATGAAAAATAAGTGATAAATTTTATGTAAGAAAGTAAAACTATTCAATGCTTAGGATTCTAATCACTCATCTCTCCCTACCTTCTACCCATTGGGCAAAAACTAGTTGAACAGACACAACTAAATGAGGACTAAAGTAAATTATCATGTTTACCCAGGGAGCTATGGTAATGACTAAATAAGGGAAGGCTTTGGGCCTCCTCCCTCTATCCCCACATGTGGGACCTGAAATATGGGATGTGCACTGCTCAGTCCTCCACTGTTAAGAACACTTACCCAGTCATCTCCCTGGGACATGGAAAGCCTGCTTCTTGACCCCAGTTGCCACCAGAACAGAACCTACAGGAGAACAGCAGGCTTCTGTTCTGCTTTTGACTTCAGGCTCTGAGCTCTGGCCCAGGGGTGCTCACTGCATGGGGGCAGGAAACAGAAGATAGCCCACTGCCCTATTGCAATCACCCATGAATCATCAAGAGGCACGTTTCAGCCTGTTTCCTTTGCATTTGAAGCAAAGCTGTTCTGCCTGTAAGCAAGCATGTTTCAGTATGTGTCAGGCATTTACCATGTAACCAGTGAGAATAAGAGGCTTCTACCATGAGGAAGCATCAGTAAGTCGAGAAAGGAGTGAAGTATTAGTCCCCAGATCTTCCCTGATGGAACTGTCATCTCTGTGAAGTTCTCCTCTCCATAGACTGAAGAGAGGACAGGGACGGGAGAGGTGACCGCTCCCTCCATGAAGTGGCACAGATAGATTTGCTCCCCTTCCTTTCTGATGTCTTCCCTGACTCACCCAGAAAGTTTCGAGGTCCCTTTCCTCTCTGCACAAAGGACATCTTGTACATACCACCTTTTAAGAACTTATCACAGGATGCCTTCATTTTCTTATTTGCATTTTCTGTATTATCTTAGACCAACAGTTCTTAATCCTTGGCAGGGAGGGGAGGAAGGAGTTGAAGATTTCTCTTATATGTAATAAAAGAAGCCAAATTCCTCTTGTTCTCTCTTCCCTTCAGAGCCCATCCCCTAAAAAGCATACAAAAGCACTTTACAAAGTTCACTGATAACTCTGAAACACCTCCTTACGTTCATGTTAACCACACCCAAACTAGGCTGTGAGCTTTAAAAAGAAAAGGTAGAATTAACTTTTTAAACTCTAATCATCTACTACCATGTTTGACTCAGAGTAAGTTAAAGTAATATCCTTCAAACAAATGTTAGTGCACAAGCAAAATAAAGTACAAGTAATTCACTAGCTTCTATTGCCTGACATGTTTCAATTTGAGGAACATTGTATGAACTTCTGGTACTTACCCAATGCTGTTCCAGTCTCACCCCGTGCTCCACTCTATTTCCTCCAAAATAAATAATAAAAAATGAAATGCAATCAGAGTAAAGATCTCCTACCCTAATCCTTTTATAAAAAGAAAGAATTGAGTTTAGAATGTGCTCTCCAGGGTTTTCAACATAAGCCACATGACAAATAAACTAATAGAAGGAAGAGATTAGTAAAAAATTGGGCAACAATTTCAAAGTACCTACATTTTCTGAGATTTAAAACAGCAAAATCTTACTAAGTGCTATTGTGACAAAATACTGCCATCATGACGATACTATGGAGTTAAAACAGATTTCAAAATGTGCATGTTACTTTATTATGCACAATATTATTTTAAAAGATATCAGTCTGTGCTATGTAATCAAAACATGAGTACATGAAGGGAATTTTAATTACAAACCCAAGGTCTTCAATTAGAAGAGATGAAAGGCAAGGGAGCCTGGGAGTTTGTTTTAGTGCTCAGCGCAGTGCAACTGAGAGGCAGTGAACAGGGAGACTAAGACGCAGTCAGTGTCAGCCAGGGAGCAATACAAGAAGGTTTGTATTTGTCAGTTATTTTCTGTAGCTTCCTTGTCCCAAATGAGGCAAACCAGTTTTGCTGGACATCCAACATCCCATTGATCCACAAATATCCAAGCCCAGTAAGCATCAAAGAGAGAAGAGATACTACTGGCAGCGAAGGTATAAGGAAACAAATGAAAGATATCATAGAACCCAAATAAGGAGGATTTACAGAAGAAACCAGATGTAAGAGAGGCAGCACATGCACCCCATGGTTGACTGCAAAGCTGCTCTGAAAAGTAAGCCCTACCCAGCCAGTCCTTCTACAGAAGCTACAGAAAACTGACAAATACAAGCCTTCTTGTGCATGAGTAGCTTTTGGGAGGTGTGGAATTACATCAAAAATCTTTTTATCCTTCATCTTTATTTCTTGCATATCAGCAAATACTTTAATGATGACCTATGTGCTAAGCACTGTGGTGCACAAAACCCAGACTTGTACTCTCATGGAGCCTGCAGTTAAGTCGAGAAGACAGCTATTAACCAGATAGTCCCATGAATCAATCTATTGTTCCAAATTAAGATTAAACAAAACAATTCCCTGAGTGTATAAGTAAAGAAATATGACTTAGACTAGGTGCTCTGAAAAGTTACCCTCTAGAAGTAACACTTAGTCTGAGAGCTGAAGGAGGAATAGGAGTAACCAGGAGAAGAGGGAGACAGGTTTTTCAGACACAGAAAACAGCTTGTGTGAGAGCTGTGTGGTAAGAGACAAGGTGAACAGTCCTAGGAGTTAAAGCCCTGGTAGCCAGCCCTGCCACAACACAAAATGAATGCAAAATGTGTATTAAAAATTAAATAGAATCACTACAACTCGTCAGTATAGCCAATAACACTAATACTGATAATGATGATCATGTTGATAATAATAAATAGTACTATCAATTTTGTATACCTACTATATGCTAGACCTTATGTTAGGTAATGGAAATACATGCCATTTATTGAACAAACTTACCTGAAAAACAACATGTAGTTTAAGTATATTGCCTTATACCCATCCCATCCTTCAAATAAAATGACAAAAAGAAAAACCCAGGTTATATTTTCTGCCTTTTATCCCAATAATAAAACATTGGTTAAGAATATGCTTTTTAGGATGTTAACTATGTGTCATTCAATTTATTAAATAGGTCAGTATGGTTGAATCTTTATGAATTTTAAAAAGGAAAAAACATTGAAACTCTTGTATTTCTCATGCTGAAGAGTTAATAAATTAGATAAAGAAAACTGACAGAAGAAAGTTGAAAAGAATAACTTATCTAGGAGCCATTTGCTTATCATTAAAACAATTTTGTATAAAAGCTATTAAATTTGTTATTGATTTTAGTACAGTAAAATAATAATGTTTATTCATTAATTACAAAGAATGTAAAATGTTCTGTAGCTATAAAGATCTGCCTTGAGGGTGAATGGCCAAAGCATCAGTAACTAAATTCCTAGTAGTCTAGGATTTGAACTAACCTGAATTTCCATTTCATTGTACTCTACTTTTAAGAGAAAGATGCTATGGATACATAAAGAAGCTGTGACACTATTTTAGTTTACACTTTTTAAGCAAATTTCAATTACTCTACAAATATTTGCATACGCAAGGTATTTTACTACATGTGGTGGAGGACACAGATAATGAAAGACCTGTTCCCTACATTCAGGAACTTCTGATTAAGATGGAGCCACATGGGCTGGATTCACATTCTTGCTTGAAACAATCTGAAGACCAAAATCATATGTGAACCAATGGATTTCTGAACACTGGTCATAAACTAATGCAGGACACTGATTTTTTGGGAAATAGGGGAAGTAATCCCTACCACTTCCTCAGAACACTGTGTTGGGATAGTTTCCAGGCCACACTGCAGGGAGTGAGGAACAAAGCAGAGTCCATGAGACTCCTTGAGTAGAGAGAATAAAGCTGAGATCCAGGGGAGACCAAGTCAACTAGAATTGCAGGACACAGGACCTGACAAATAGAGCTTCACAAAGAGGCAAATCCAGAAATCTGCATTTTTTTTGGCTTCATCAAAATGAAAAACTTCTGCTCTTGAAAGGATGCTGTTAAGAATATTATAGACAAGCCACAGGTTGGGAGAAAATATTTGCAAAGAGTGTATCTGATGAAAGACTTCTCTTCAAAAAAGAACTTTGAAAATTCGCTAATAATAAAGCAAACAGTTTACCCAGTTTTAAAAATGCACAAATATGGCTTATAGATTCTGAATATTTCACCATTGTCAGATGCACAGTTTGTGAAGATTTTCCCCCATTCTGTAGGCTGTCTGTTCACTCTGTTGATAGTTTATTTTGCCACACAGAAGCTCTTGAGTTTAATTAGGTCCTACTTAACAATTTTTGTTTTTGTTGCAATTGCTTTAGGAGATTTAGCGAAAAATTCTTTGCCAAGGTCAATGTCAAGAAGGGTATTGTCTAGCTTTTCTTCTAGGATTTTTACAGTTTGAGGTCTTACATTTAAGTCTTTAAGCCATCTTGAGTTAATTTTTGTATGTTGAAAGGAAGGGACTCAGTTTCATTCTTCTGCATATGGCTAGCCAGTTATCCCAGCACCATTTATTGAAGAGAATCCTTTCCCCATTGCTGGCTTTTGTCAGTTTTGTCAAAGATCATATGATTGTAGGTGTGTGGCTCTGTTTCTGGGTTCTCTATTCTGTTCCATTGATCTATGTGTCTGTTTTTGTACCAGTACTGATAGCAGCTGTGCACTGCCTCAAGAGGCTGCTGCCATCGCACTGGCCGCTGCAGGGAGGGCTTGAGGAGGAGGCACAGTCCCCTGGGGCCACTGCAATGGGGACAGGCCAGGTCACCTGCTGGTAGGGGAGCAGCCCGGCAGGACAGCAATGTGGTTGGGCAGAGAGGGACCCTGAGGTGGAGCTGGGCACCAGGTGGGTCTGCACTTGCACACAGAACACAGGGCCCAGACCCAGGGCTTGGTGCTGGGGCCATGCTCTGAGGAGCTGTACCCACTTCAGGAAACCAGCCAGTAGCATGGGCAGGAGCCCTGATCCCCCCCAGGCTAGGATGTGCCTGCTCCCACTGACTGGCCTCTCCCAACTTCCAGCATCTGTTCCCATCTCCGAGTGGGGCTAGGGCCAAGCTCAGGTGCTGTCACAGCCTGGCTGGGTGTGTGCATGCTTGGGTCCTGCCGCTACAGCCCCCTCCAGACTTTGGGCACCAACAAATGCGAGGGTGAGGGAAGCCAAGGAGGGGGGGTGAGGGCAGCTTGGCCCTGGCCTGAAGGTGTCCCTAGGTGCGAGCAGCCTGGGCACTATGAATGATGGCAGAAGGCAGACAGGCTCCTAGGTGGAAGGGGACAGGTCCCCTCTGAGGCCCCAGTTCAAGCCAGGGAGGGCCTGAAGGATGGAAGCTGGGCTGCCTGCCCCATGGACCAGATTGGGGACTTGTGGTGCCTTTTCCGGCCTGCCCATGGCCACCTATGGACCAATTGGCATGCACTTCCTCCCCTCTGAGGCCCACAGAAGTTCTGGGCTCTGCCAGAGCAGAGCAGAGGATGGAGAGATGATGGGATGACCAGCTGTAGAGAGGAGCCAAACACTCTAGGGCCTCCTCTCTGCTGAGAGCTGCAGAGATGATGGAATGACCTGCCTGCAGAGAGGAGCCAACCACTCTAGGGCCTCCTCTCTGCTGAGAGCTGTAGATGACAGGACAACTAGCTGGAGAGAGAGGAGCTCTCTCTGGTGAGAACTGAACACTTGTTGGGAGGACCTGCCTGCAGAGAGGAACTACCGTCTCTGCTAGGAGCTGAACCCTCATCGGGACACCCTGGCTATGGAGAGGAGCTGCCCACTGCTGGTCTTCTCTGAGCTGTTCTATTGCTCAATAAAGCTTCTCTTCATCTGAGTCCTTGTCCTGTGACCAGGAAGAATAAGGTATGCAAATAAGTGAAGGGTGGGCAAGATGAAGAGGAGCTTTATTGCCACACTAGGTTAATCTAGACTAAAAAAGCTACTGTAACACAAATAGGGCTGAAACATGCCCCCTGCTCACCACATTGCAGGCAAAGAGGAGGAGAGAAGAGCTGTGGCCCTAGCAGCTGGGCATGGTGGCTCACGCCTGTAATCTTAGCACTTTGGCACCCTGAGGTGGGAGGGTCACTTGAGGTCAGAAGTTCGAGACCTGACTAGGCAACATAGCAAGACCCTTGTCTCTACAAAACATTTGAAAATTAGCCAGGTGTGGTGGCATGCTCCTGTAGTCCCTACTACTCAGGAGGCTGAGGTGGGAGGATTGCTTGAGTACAACAGTTTGAGGTTACAGTGAGCCATATTTACATCACTGCACTCCAGCCTGGGTGACAGAGAAAGACCTTGTCTCTAATAAATAAATGAGAAATCCCCCATAGCTATAGATCCAGACTCATCATTTACAAACTCTGCTTCTGTCTAAATGCAGGAGTCAATTTTGCTATGCTTCTGTCACTACATAACAAGTATACTTCTTTCTCTAGTTTCCAATAACTTGTTCCTCATTTCTTTCTGAGTCCTCATCAGCAGTGTCCTCCAAATCTAGATTTCTACTAACAGTCTGTTCAAAACGCTTTAATCTTTTTCATATTCCTCAATATGTCTTATTTTTTTGTATTTGTTACAGCAGTATTCCACTTTCAGCTACCAGAATCTACATTCATTTTCTATTGCTGTGTAATATATTGCCATAAACTGAATAGGTTAAAACATACATTAATTATCACACATGTTCCATGCATCTGGACTCTGGGCATGACTTAACTGGGTCCCACCACAAAGTTGTAATCAAGACATTCATCAGGCTGTATTCTCATCTAGAAGCTTGACTGAGGAAGTATCTGCTTCCCAAATCATTTAAGAGTTTGGCAGAATTCAGTTCCTTGTAACTCCCTGACTAAGGGTCCTGGCTTTTTGCTGACTGGAGGGTAGAGGCCACCCTTAAGTCCTAGAGGCTGTCTACAGTTCTTTGCCATGTGTGCCTCTCCAACATGACCAATTACTTCATCAAGATTGGAAGGGGAGTCTCTAGCTCTAGCCTGCTAAATACAGACTCATACAACATAACGCAATCACAAGAGTGACATCCCATCCCATCCTAATATTTCCTCTGTCATTTTCTACTGGTTAGAAACAAATCACAGGTACATTCAGCACTCAAGAACAGAGGATTATGGAAAGGCATGAACACTAGGAGGTAGAGATTACTGGGAGTCATCTTAGGGTCTGTTTGCTACTGGTAGATTTCCTATCTTGGCTCCAACACTTTCCTTCTGTGTGACCTTGAAAAAGTTCTTAATTATACTGTGACTCAGTTTCCTCACTTACAGAATGAGAAAAATATATATACATATATATGATAATTAAATGTGTATTCATGTAAACAGTATGGAAAATGTTTGGTGCAAACCTTGAATAGATTATAGCTATTATTATTACTGTAATTGACAAACAAGTAATAGAAAATCATCAACAGATTTAGAGTAAGGGGTGATATGATCAAAAATGAGATTTAGGAAGGTAGAAAGACAGCATAGTTGCCATGCATTTGAGATAAGAAGTGACAAAGCTTCTGGTTAGGAATAGAGTCCCTGTGTTGGACATCCCCAGGAAATGCTATTTATACAGAATACAAAGTGAACATTGTTCCTTGTGGTTAAGCAATAGAGACGCCCTGACAGGAGGCTCTACCAATAGCCAAGGTAAGGGTTAAAAAAATGGAAAATCAATGGATGAATGAATTTTTATAAATGTGCTATATCCATACAATTCATCCATAAAAAGGAAAGAAGTACTGATGCAAGCTACTATATGGATGAACCTTGAAAACAGCATGCTAAGTGAAAGAAGCCAAACACACAAATCACAGATTGTATTATTCCATTTATATGAAATATCTGGAATAAATAAACCCACAGAGATAGAAGGTGGATTAGTTGGTCCCTGAGGCTGCCGGAAAGAAGGTAAGGGGAGTGGCTGCTTAATAGGTATGGAGCTTCCTTTTGGGATGATGACCATGTTTTTAAGTAGATAGAGATAATAACTATATAACATTGTGAATGTACTGAATGCCACTGAATTGTATACTTTTAAGTAGATTAAGTTATATAAATTTTACCTCCTTTTTCAAAAAGAAACCAACAACAATGAAAAAAAAGAAGCAGCAGCAATGAAGGCTTGAACTTGGGTATTAGCCATAGAAACAGGTGGAGGAAATGCATAAAATATATAGGGTAGGGGTAGAAACAAGAAAATATTCAAGAAATTGTTTGACAGAGGGGCAGAAGCAGGCAAGACAGAGATGCTAGAGTTGACTTTGGGGCTTGGAGCTATGTAACTCAGAACATGAATCAATGTCTCAGCCTTTAACAAGGCGTCAGGTCAGAGTTTTTGGGTTGAAAAAAAGAAACGTTTAAGGCTTCAACCCACTGTTATCTGATATTTAAAATCAATGCCAAGTAGTCATCTAATTTATACCAAGGAATATGATTTTTTTTAAAAAGTGGGGCTGAGGCCAAATGCGACATAACAATAAGAAATGTGATGGAAGAAAAATGTAAGGATAACTGTTAATCGTATATCTACTTATAAGGTAGCTACTTGATACAGCAATTTGTATGCATCATCTCCTGGAAACCTTAGAGCAACTTGTAAGTCATGTGAGGTAGATACCTGCTCTTTTTCTGCTCTTATTTTTCACTTGCTATTGAGGATCTGCTAGCCATTTTAATTCCATTTTTAACTCCATGTGATTTAAGTGGGACTAAGTCTTCCCACAACCCACTTTCAGACCTAGAACCCATATCAGGCAAGAGTACCCGATCCCCACTGATCATGGCCATAGTAACAGATTCATGAATAGTCAGAGCATCCGGCCAGAATGAAGTCTTCTATAGGTGTTGTGCTTGCCTGGTGAGTAGAAGGTATGCACTATTCCTCTAGGATGAATAGCTAAAAAGATAAAACTATATATGCCACTGGTCATCTTTCCTGCTATGTCTGGAAAGTCCACCTAAGAGTAAAATCAACCCACAGGAAAGTTTAGCCAAAAGATAAAAGGTCTCCACAGAATACTTACGGCATTCATTCATCCTCTAGACCCACCACCTGAAGCCAGACTATGCCTTGACTCTTCAGTTATAAAAGTAAACACATCAATTCTCTCTCCCTTATTAATTTTGCTTGAGCTCTATTTTCATCACTTGCTGACCTGGTCTGAAAAACTGGAGTTCTGGCCAGGTCTTTGAGGTAGAAACATAGCAAGAGCAAAAAGACACAGCTTTTCCTCCTGGCCAGAGCTCCACTAAACTCGTTCTTTTTAGCTATTCCCACTATTCCTACTACTTTCTATTACAAATGCTATAACTATTACTACTGAAATACTATTGTTATCACTACAAATATCAGTACTAAAATTATAGAACTATTATTACTAATAACACTTCTACTTCAACTAATCATAGAGTTCTTGATTGCAAATGGAAAACGTTCTGCTACTCACTTACATTTGCAATCCTTACAAAAGCCCTGAGATACTGTCACTAGCCTACTTACAGATGAGGAAAATTGCACTCAATAGGCCAAATTCACAATGGTATTTTGAACCTGTGTGGCATGGCTCAGTGTGCTTCTTGTTGCTGACAACATATTGGTCTTTCTAAGGGAACTGGCCACCCACATCCCTGCCAAGTGACAGAGATGGATGGAATCACCATGGCTAGTACCACAAGACCTTTGTTCCATCATCCAACCATGATTGAATCAAGGATAGACACCTGATTCAAGGATGAAAAGTTAGCAACTACATAGAAACTTGCAGCCTTGCACAAATATGTAACAGGGCCTTTATGAGAAATGTAAAGGAGTAAATAGCTGAAAAGTATTTAGCTATTGGTAGCGTCGGAAGCAGAAAGGATGCCCAGAGGTAAAGCGAAGACCAAGGCAAGCCTCCCTTGCAGGGAGGAATTATAAGGAAGCAAAAAATGTGAATAACTAGAGGACACTCACTAGTCAGCAGTGAGTACAGAATGAAATAGGTTCACAGACAGCAGAGATGCCATTACAAACAGAAAGCAGAAGGCCCTGAGGGAGCACAGAAGAATAGCTGGCTGCTGAAGTTGCTGTGGTTTCTGATGACTGTTGGTTTTGAATAATTCACTTTTATTTTTACAATTTGAGGTGTTTGAAGGAGATCACTCTTTCTTACAACTAAACAAACTTGGTTAGAATTCCCAGCGATGAGATGGAACACTGGGCACAGGAAAAGCAAATCATAGTGACATTAATAAAGATTTCACCTCAATGTTAGCTGGAACTCTGCCCGCCCCCATCCACCAGTAGCTATCACAGGGAATAGTATTAGTAGCAGAGCCTTCTGTGGGCTAAGTGTGCAGGTATGAACTAGGGGGTCTTAAAGCAGCCAGGAAAGAGAACCAAGCAAGTGACTTTTGAGCTTCCACAACCTTCCAAATACTGCCTTCAGTTTTCCTATGTAATGAGATGTCCTTGATGTTCATAAAAAATTCTACCAGATCTTAACCTGGGAAATGTATACCAGGCTCTCTATAAAGCAGAAAATGGACATTTAAAAAATTCAATAATCAGGGTCTGGAGGATATTATCCCATGAGTAATTCAAAACCACCAAACATCCTGAATGTCCATAGAACTTCGAATTCCACTTTTCAATGGAGTTTTCCTGGATGCACGTTAAGCGTGGGCCTGTGCCAAAAGAACAAACTGAAATTCAGAGGGTGACATTGTGGAAGGGCAGAAGCAGACTTATTCCAAACGGACTCTAACTCCAAAAGGCGCCAATGCCTTAGGTTATTAACTTCAGCTGAATCATTTATATGCCACGTTTCTTACTCTAAGTTCTGTAAGGGGAAACCTTAGTACTCAACATGTCCTTTACCTCTTTTGCCTTCCCATTTACAGACACTCATCCCAGGGAAGAGTTAGTTGGAAATGTCCTTGCTCCCCAGGCATATGCAGGGAAAATACGTAGGGTGGGCAGTATTCAACAGCTGAGTGCTCTGCTGTAACACAAAGGCTGTCTGGGTGAAACATAGATTGGTTTTCTTGAGACTGGATCATTCCCTAAACAGAATTTCACTATATGAAAAGAGCAATGCATTCTCCTGTGACAGTCTAGATTAGGCAATAATATACTCTGTTGCCATGGTTTCAAAAATACTAGTGAAAGAAAGGAATAAGTATTTTGTGATGGATACAACACCTGCATGTCAAACAAATATGTCAAAATTATTTGTGCAATTTGAGCATCAAGTTATAATAAGAGGAGAAAAAATAATAAATCAAAAAGGATTCTCTTCCCATAATTAATTTTTTATAATTTTTTTCAACAAAATGTCATTGTGTGGTATGTTTTTATCTATCGCTTTTTTATGTGCATCTCTTTTAAATAGTTCTAAGTACTTAAATATGTACACTCTAAAATAAAGCAATAAGATCCATGAAATTGCATCATCATATTCTCCAAAAGAGTTGAGGTAAAGTTGAATTAAAGTGAGTTACAGGTACTAAATACACTGCTTTTCATGGCAAAGTTATTTTGATATACACCTAAGTTTCAAATACACAGAGGAAAAGAAATCCAGTAATAGATTCCAGAGAACATATCCTGGTCAGAAATAGAACATTTCAAAGTCTCATTCCCAGTGAGGGCTGAGGGTAAGATGGGAGAGCAGTACTTAAACTTCTGCTTAAGGGAAGCATCATACACTAGAAAACATCGTCTTCATCAAGAAGTGAAGTAGCAAGGCCCAAATATGTCAGTGACTCAAATCAGACAGGGGAAAAATCCTTCTTTAGGAGGAAGCAAATTAAGGGCTTTTAATTAGCCAATTTATTTGACGCTGACATAATACACCAGGGCATAAAGTACTAGGGAGTGCAGAAAATATGAGAACATCATCAGTGGAAATATTTGTTTTATGGTTCTCCTCCACTTATGCCTCCCTAATTTCTGCTATTCTATTAAAAGATCTTTAAGAAGGATGACTAAATGAAGGGGGAAAACCTTCAATATGTTGTTGGCATACCAATAATTATACTAACAAGAATAATAACAGTAAATTTATTCACTGAACTGCTGAGCACCAAGGTAAGTGTTTACGTTTCAGGGTCATTCATACCTCTGAAATATTCTACAAGGTGGAAGTAATTATACCTGCTTTAAAGTTTTCAGTGTCATTGTGACTACACTAAAACTGTAAGGAATACATAAAACTGCTCACGTCATCCCCGATCTCAAAGAATATAATATATAATAAGGTAAAGATGATACGTGTACATAGGATATCTAAAAAGTACAATCAATAAGAAAATTCTGGACCATAAACATAATAGTAGGACAATAACTATGAATATTTTGTAGATCTTTGTTTGCTCTTGAGTCAGCAAAACTCCAGCTCAGACCTATCGGGCAAACGTGTCTGCACTCTGTTCAGTAATGCTGACCAACTCATTCTTCCTCTCCACATCTCATTAAAGGTGGCTAATAAATCAGAATACCCTTCTCAGCATCTTGGATCATTTCTTTCAGAAGCATACATTATCTACATTTCATTTCACATCCATCAGATGGACAGTTTTTTTTTTTTCAATTAATACAGTTGATGACCTCAAATTCACTCTTGAAAAGTCATTATGTTTTCTCTTGCCGTTGAATGGATAATCAAAGGAAAGTGAGTTGGTTTTATGTGATGTTCTGTCTCTTGTTTGGCTTTAATGTACTTAGTTGATGCTCAAAATACCTCATGAGTTTCATTTGAACAACTTTCAAATGTTCCATCTTATATGTTAAGAACCTTGTAGATTTTCTAGCCCCAGGTTTATATTTTGTACATTGTGAAATTGATGAGTGCCTAATAAAGTCGTAAGTCATGAACCTAGGTGTCATAAATTACTGTTCATCCACAATTCATCCAATATTTACTCAGGACCTATTATATGCTGGGTACTTGCTAAGGGCTGAGAATACAGTGGCAGACAACACAGCTTTGACTCTGTGTCCAGGTGCTTACAGCCTAGTATGAAATAGGAACAATTTGAATTGTATTTGAATACTATTTATCTGTACATATTATACATATATTTAAAGCTGCCATGTTGATAACAAGAAGGCAATAGTCCTAATATAAGGTCTGTTACTTAAAGCATGTCTCAATGTGTCAGATTCTGTGATGTTATGTTTATTATCTTGTCTAATTCTTATAAAAGTCATGTAAGACATTTACCACTTCTCCCATTTTATATATGAAGAACTTGAGACTTAGGTGGATCAAGCAACATGCTCATGGTCAAATAGATAATGACTGGAATGAATGCATGTCTAATTCCAAAGTCTGAATATTTCCACTGCACTATGCTTCTGAGATCTCTTTTCTTAATGCTATATTTCTAATCTTCCCGTGGATATTGATAAATAAAAGATATAGACTATGCATATGGTCAAAAATAGTGACACCAGGGCTGGGGGTGGTGTCTCACGTCTGTAATCCCAGCACTTTGGGAGGCTGAGGCAGGTGGATCACGAAGTCAAGAGTTCGAGACCAGCCTGGCCAACATGGTGAAACCCCGTCTCTACTAAGAACACAAAAATTAGCCAGGCATGGTGGCGCATGCCGGTAATCCCAGCTACTCGGGAGGCTGAGGCAGGAGAATCGCTTGAATCTGGGAGGCAGAGGTTGCAGTGAGCTGAGATCACGCCACTGCACTTCAGCCTGGGTGACGGAGCAAGACTCTGTCTTGGGAAAAAAAAATAATAATAATGACACCAATGCTTCAGCACTTTAAAAATCACAACAATTAAAAAATGCATTTTGAGATGTTTAGGTCACTTGGCCAAGTTTTGAAAGTGCAAGCACTCGAGTTGGGGTGAAGCAGTGAACATGCAGGGTACCTTAGTTCTTCCTAAAAGCGAATGGCAGGATTATGTAATGGAAAGAACCACAGACTGGGTTTTAAATCTCAACTTTTTCCTTCTCTCATTACATAGTTTTGGCCATGCTTCTTGCAAACTCATAGATTCAGTTTTCTCAGATATAAAAATGCAGTTTATGCCCCTTCTCTTAAAAGATTGTGGTGGATATTGAATGAGATCAGAAATGCATCATGCCTAATGTAATGCCAGGTATAGTGGACATTTAATAAGTGTTCATTCCCTAAACTGGGTCAATTTATAAAATCAGAAGGCTATTAAAGATGGCTTGCATCAGAAGAAATGCTGTCACAGACGCTGGGAGACATGTCTTCTGAATGAAGACCTTATTCCTTTGAAGAACAATGGTCATAAAAAGGAGAAGTTGGAGTAGAATTTAAATTTTTAGTTGGATGAAATTATTTACATCCTTGCTTCTAACTAAGAAAGAAAAGCCCTGCTCTCCCTTTTAAAGGTAACAAGGCAATATTAAAGGTGACAGACAGAGGAGATAGGATAGTGTTAATGGTGACAGAGGACCTTTACCAGCACTCTTGACTTCACTATTTACCTATACATCTCATCTCTACCTCATCACAAAAGTAAGACTGGTCTTCTGATCAGAGTGTGCAAACAGCATGTGCAATGTCCAGCCCAGTTAGGGGCTGGAGAGGAGCCACAGCAACATCCGTGTCCCAGAATATCTCTGCACAGAATCTACTCTTGAAAGGGAAGGTGAGTTAACTTTAGTAGTACAGAGTGCGGTTGTCTTACTCATTGTTCACAGGCAAATCAGCCTCTTCCTCTTTCAGAATCCCCAAATCTCTGTACTTTAAGAACTGAGATGGCTACAGAGCTGTCCTCTTACATATATAATGGGCATTTAGACATTAAAGCAAGGACATGAAATATATGAAGGATAAACTGAGGTTCTCTTCAGTCCACATAGCATCTCCTTATTTTGGGGCTCTCATTCTCAGGAGAAACTGACTTTTTCAAGTGTGACACTTTACCAAGGAACTTGTATAAGCCAAACGTGTATTATCTCTGAGCCACACACCAACTCTGCAGAGTAAACCTTACTTTAGATGAGGAAATGGAATCTCAAAGAAGTTAAGTCACTACTCAAGTCACAAATAAATAATAAATGGGAGAGCTGAATTTGGAACCCAAGCCTATTTGAAGCCCAGGCCAGGTCAACCTGGATCCCTCATCTGACTGGAAGCAAAGATACTTGATAGATCCTATCCACTGATAGATCTTCAGAGCCTGATATACTCCAAGTGAATTACTGCAGATTGATTTTATCGCTTGAGAGAATGGCAAATGCCAGACAACGGAGGTGGGTTGAACCAAAGCACGAAGCTGAAACATGATTTCACTGAATGCTAAATATCAAGGCATTTGTATCCTTCTGTGTTCAACCCAGTAGTAACAGAACCTCCTCATGAGCACATCAAAGCAGGACTCATTTGTACCTTTTATTAAATTCAAAAGCAAAACTAGAAGCTGAAAAATGCATTTCCCATGTTGGAAAATGCATTTGCTTTACAACAGCCTGTTAATAAAACTGCACATTGTCTCAAAAGCCCCTGTGTAGACCCACCCAGTATGATTAAAAGAAATTTGGAGAACACAGGCAACATCTTTAAATATTTAAAGGATTAAAATAAAAATTAAAAATGAATTTCCTTTCAATGAAAGATTTTAAATTGAATCCGTAAACCATGTTTGATTTCTAAAGCTAGTAGGAATGCATGTTAACTATTAAAGATGTTTAACATGAAAATGTGTATTCAATAAAAAACAGATGACTCATTTTTATATGTGGTTTTCAATTTGTTTTGTTGGATCCAATCTCCTACTGGAAATGCAAGCAAATTCCCTTAAGTTTTCAAAATCAATGAGTAATAGTAAGTTCTATCAATTTTAAAAGAGAAAGGAATCTGTTTCAATATGCTATCTCCCTGGGTACAATAGCATTTAAGAATCAGCAAATAAATATTTTTTAGCAGTTACTCTGCATTTAGTTCCTTGCCAGGTGTTGTACATACTGCAGGGGGAAAAAAAAAAGGATAATATGGATCCCTGCAGGAACCTGCGCGTTAAATGAGAAGATACAGGCTAAGATCTGAATCCTGAGTATAGTAAACACTACTTTAGGAGCCCAAAAAACTGTCTGTAATGAGAGATGATCTTGTTAAAGAAGATGCTGTGATGTAAGAAGGTCTTGGATAGAGAAGCCAGATTGAGAGATGATGGCTTCAGAAGGGTCATTTTTGTGCCATCTGGTCCTCCTGGGTAGAGACAGTTTATGTGGAACAGATTTTTAATCCTCTGTAAACCACAGGAGACAGAGCAGAAGCTCTGAGACATGCAAACGCTGCTCAAAGAAGTTTATCATCCTCACAAAGAGCCTTCAGCAGTATGATGTGCCCACTTTGGTGTAGTAAGGATATGCCACTCTTCAACCTAAGGCAATTTTGCACTGTGAGAGAAGACAAAAGAAACATGGTTTAAACCTTAGGTGCATAAAATTGTTTCCCTTTGGAAGGATTAGAAGAAAACTTGGAATAATTTCTATTTCATGACTCACTCATATGTAAACATATGTGTGCATGCACACACACACACAAACATACACACACAATTTACAGGTACACATCCAAAATCTAAAACTTTTTAAATAGTGATGTCCAAAACTGTTCCATGACCTGTGCCAATCTTGCAATATAAATATCACTGGGCAAATATGTAGCATATTCCTGAATATTCCTGGTCCAAACGCTGTAGAGCTGTAGAGTGGTGCTTCGGAGTTTGCGTTTTTTATCGACGATCCTGAGGTTATTTGGATTTAGCAAAGTTTAGGAGTCACTGCTCTATCTCTTCTTGAGTAGATAAGCCTCCACCTTTGTTTAAGCAATTCTATTAATGGAGTGTTCACTATGGCACAAGGTATTAGTGCTGACCATTTCAAATACATCAAAGAGTTTTCTATATACACCACCAAATTTTGCAACTTTTACCTAGCGGCTTCATTTTAGGTCTGTGAAATAAGCCTGTCATTTACTGCATGAAAGTATTCATACATTTCTTAGTCAGATATTTTTATAATCACTTGATTCTTCTCTTCTTAAGCTGAACAGTCCCAGCTATTTTTAAATTTCCTGTGATAAGTAGTTTCCAGAGACTTCATCATCCTAGACACCTGACTGTGGGTAGCTGTGGTTTATTGGTATCTTTCTTCTCACTCACTCTATACTCTCTCCCAGGGTGATTTCATGCATATGACTTATTTATCACTAACTATGATTCGCAAATATTTATCTCTACCATAGCTCTCTCATACCCCAAAGGCCTACTAGAAATCCTTTCAGATGTATTTAATTCATCATGTCTAAAACTGAACTCACTGTTTTCCCCAAACTCACTCCTCCCCCTCCTCTTTCTCCTCTTCTTCCTGCTCCACCACCTCCCCATGCTTCTGCTTCTTCTCGCCTCCTCCTCTTGTTCTTTTTCTGTGTCCTATCCAGAAACTAGAATCACCATCCACCTTGTTGCATATCGGGCCCTGGGAGACCTCTGGGTCATTTCCTTCTCTCTCACCTCTTATGAAATAGGTGATCAAATCCCATTTATTCTACCAACTAAATATTCTGAGTCATTATCCTTCATCCCCATCATTCCTGCTTAACTTTAGGCCTCAAAGAGAACAGTATCTTAAATGTCCCTCCTAGCCCATCATGGTCACTCTATAATAAATTTCCCATACAGATACCAGAGATATTCCCAAAATGCAATGCAATCATGGCACTCTTCTGTTTACAACTGATTGAGAGGTCTCAGTTGCCAGACAAAGCCTAAGCTTCCTGGTGTAGCAAATAAGGTCCTCATTCTCTGGACTCATCTTTCCTCAGGCTGCACATATTCCAGGCTTTAGAAACAGCTTTTCTAATATTCCTACTTTACTTCTATTTTCTCTCTCCCTTTTACTGTTTCTTCTATGCCTTGCTCACCTATGGTTTGCTCAAGAAACTTCTACTCTCCCTTCAGAGCTCAACTCAGGCTTCTCCTCTCTCAGGAACCCTCCCCGTGCTTCCCTCCACTCTGAGTCGGGTTCTCCTTCAGGTTCCCATGGAACCCTGGGCTCCATCATGGCTTTTATCTTCACACCTGTCTTGCCCACTAAGTGGCGAACTCCCTAAGTCAAGGACCATTTGACATTCATGTTTGTATTCCCGTTTACAGAGATTGTTCAAAGATGAAAACTAAAGTTTGTCTCTTCAATCCCAGGTCAACATTTTTTATTCTATTCTTCAGAGTGCCTAGTTCTCCCACCACCACCAGCTTGGGAAAATTTTTAAGATAAATACCCACATCCACCTGAAATACTAACAGCTGACAGTTACAAGACAGAATCTAGAGGAGTTTCCAAAAGCTCAAACAATGTAAACACCAGGAAATTTGTACATAGAGAGGGATATACAATATAAATAGTAACTTTCAAAAGCCTGAATCTCCTGACCTCAAGCCAGAAATGCCACATACTGATTGCTGATAGGTAAGGAGGCCAGTTCCCAACATGAATGTTATTCAGGCCCAAGGGTGTAAAAGCTGTTGATTTTGATATATTGGTGACAAAGGGATGGTTAGCTGGTGTCCGTGACCAGGCAGCATGTTGCCCAGTGCCCCAGAATGGCATAGGTTACATCTCACGTGACAGAGGAGTCTCTGCCCACAGGAACACAGGTCTGTGTGCAGAGCAGGGTCATTTTTCCAGTTGGCAAATGGTGCCATAGAAGCATCACAAAAAGCTTGATCCAGGGCCTTAAATACAGCAAAATTAATTAAAACACGTTTTTAAGAAGTTCCAAAACAGTAAGTTATGACAATTCATTTTTTAAAAAAAAACTCACCTATATGGAACAACAGATGGTAAATTTAAAAAGCAATTAAATTTTTAAACTCACTAAATTTAAAGATTATGGACACGTATTAACTTGTTTCTTCCTTTATTCTACATTTTTTTCAAATTCTGAATAAATAAAATATTGCAAAATAAAACTAGCTCTGTAATGGACACCAGCAGAGTGCTCACTCAACGTTAATATTTCCTCATTTATGACATGAAAAGCCTGAGCTACAGTAACTCTCACGTTGACACTAAGCTTATGTTTATATAAAGCAAACTTGATTATAATAGCAAGAATTTATTTTATTAAGTGTGTTCTTTGTACCAGAAATGTTCTAAGTGTTCAAATGCATTATTTTAATTAATCCCTATAATAGCTATTATCATAATTTCACAGATGAGTAAACTGAGGCAGAGAGAAAATGTGTTACATATGTTGTCCCAACTATTAAGTGGCTAGGCAGGGCTTTGACCACATAAGTTTTTTATTTTATTTTATTTTTTGAGACAAGAGTCTTACTCTGTCGCCCAGGCTGGAGTGCAGTGGCATCATCTCGGCTCACTGCAACCTCTGCCTCCTGGGTTCAAGTGATTCTCCTGCCTCAGTCTCCTGAACAGGTGGGACTACAGGCACGTGCCACCATGCCCGGCTAATTTTTTGCATTTTTAGTAGAAACGGGGTTTCACCGTGTTAGCCAGGATGGTCTCGATCTCCTGACCTCGTGATCCACCCATCTCATCCTCCCAAAGTGCTGGGATTACAGGTGTGAGCCACTGCGCCCAGCCGACCACAGGATTTTTAACAAGAGAGCCTGCAATCTTAGCCAACATCCTCTCCTACCCCAACCCCTTGCTTCTGATAACTCTAAAAACCAAAGCTAGCTGGTATGTGGTAGTTCTTATTGATCACTCTGCTAACGACCTGTCCAATAGCAAATTGGCCTATGCAAGAGCCACAACACACAAAACATATCAGCCTGAGCTTTCAGGCATGATTTTTTCCATCTTCCTCCACAATTTGTATTCACACTGTGAAAATGACACAGGTAGTTCACATACTTCACTGGCCTATTGTCTAGATGTTGGTGGGAAATTTTTTTTTAGTAGTAACATTTCAAAGCCTGACTTCTATCTCCTTTGGGAGGTTAGTGATTTCTTAGGAGCATTAGTAATTTATAATCCTGAGCAAACTAGCAGAATTAAGGAAAAATATTATTTCGATGTTCTTGGAAGAATCGATGAAATAGCTTAAAACATTGGAATGCAAATTTAAATTTACTCACTTTACCCCTGAGTAGCTCATACCTTTAAGGGAAACGTAAATGTAAGGAAATAAACATTTCCTGATGAGTCAAAACAAGTATGTTTTCCTCATCTTTGCAGTTTATCTGTGTTAAACAAATTAATGAAGAATGTTCTGAATATCAACTGCACTTAACAATAAGACACAGAAATGTCACACCCACCATCCACAGGGCTGACAGTGGAGGTGGCATCCTGTGATAGTTTGTGCATAAATGCTACAGCAAACTGTGGTGGAAAGGACACCAGATTAGGAGTCCTGCTATTAGGGGTCTATTTACTGTTTCTGTAAAGACTTTTGTAAACCTGTAGACAGTGTGTATCTGAGTGGCATTGCCTTACCAGCTCCAGGGACACGTTTGCAATGGAACTCACTAACCTGGCTGGATTTTATTGAACACTTATGTCATGTCATCCTCATTGTCTGCCCTACCTAACAATCAAAACCTCGATATCAAAAACGACATTATGGAAGGGCAAGCAGAAAACTTCTTGGCTAGTGAGAAGAAGAATATTCAAAGGCAACAATAAGAATTGCATTTCTAAAATGATATAGTCCTTTGGCCACAAACGGATCTTATTCTCCTCTTTTTGACTGTGAGATTTTAGGACTTGTACACAGTCTGTATGTTCATCTGAGATGTTCTGTGAAATGGTAACCATAGCCACATGCTTCATATGGAGAAAGTTATTCAAGTGGCAGGATCCTCCTGTGCAAAATTACCAGTGCTCATACCATTGTCTGTGAGAGTCTACTATAGGATATGTAGGAATGAAATCCCTTTAGAGGATTTGAGAACTGGTGGGATAATAATGAGGAGAGGTAGAGTCTAACCCTGGCTCAGTCACCAAGTGGACAGCATGAGAAGCCATTGGAATTTGTCTCTTTTATCTAAGAGGGATAACAACCTCTGACCCACCTGCTCCATGAGCTGTAGGCAACTCCTACGGAGAGCCTCTTAATGGTCCTCCATGACTGTAGACTCCTCCCCTCCTGGTCCACCCTACACTTGCTGCCAGAGGAAGCATTTTGAAATGCATATTTGCTGTGACTTTCTGTTGACATATTTCTGTTTCATTTGTCTAGCTAATTTCTACTCATTTCTTAGGTTCAAGCTGAGACAACACTTCTTTCCAAAAGCCCCTTCTGGTCTCCCAAGTCTAAGTCTCTCCTGAGTGCTTCCATAGTATCCCATTCAAGGCACACAAGCCACAATATTGGGTATGTTCATTTTCACAGCATGGAGAAAGTCCAGCTTCCATGGACTCCATTCTTGTGGTGGGCAGAGATGGTGCCTTCTCTGCTTGTCACCAGAACCTGTCAGACATAGGTTTATAGCTAACAATGTATGGATGTTCATAAGTCTGGAACTGTTCTAAATGCTTTATATACAGTATCTTAAATTAATCTTACAATATTTCAATGTGAGTGCTATTCTTACGTCCAATTTACAAATGAGAAAACTGGAGCAATGAGAGGTTAAAAAACTGTTCCACTGATCACAGAGCTTGCAGGTAGCAGAAAAGGGATTTGAGCCCAAGTGGTTTGGATACAGGTTCTTCCTCTTAACCTCTACTCTTTGTCAAATGCAGAGTAGGGGTTCAAAGGAAGGACCCCTACTCAACAAATATTGGTAAAGGGAGGAATGAAGAAGGAAATAAATGAATTAAAAACCTTCAATAGCATCTTATTATATTCAGGATAAATGAACCACTATCATGGTAAATACAATTCTGTGAAATCTTGCCTCGCTCATTCTCCAATCTCACTTCTTGTTGCTCATTAAGATGGATCTTGAGCCCCAGACAATTATACACATCTTGCCTCTATGAATTTTTCTTTTTTTAATTAATTAATTTTTTTATTATTATACTTTAAGTTCTAGGGTACATATGCACAACATGCAGATTTGTTACATATGTATACATGTGCCATGTTGGTGTGCTGCACCCATTAACTCGTCATTTACATTAGGTATATCTCCCAATGCTATCCCTCCCCTCTCCCCCCACCCTACAACAGGCCCTGGTGTGTGATGTTCCCCTTCTTGTGTCCAAGTGTTCTCATTGTTCAGTTCCCACCTATGAGTGAGAACATGCGATGTTTGGTTTTTTGTCCTTGCGATAGTTTGCTGAGAATGATGGTTTCCAGCTTCATCCATGTCCCTACAAAGGACATGAACTCATCCTTTTTTATGACTGCATAGTATTCCATGGTGTATATGTGCCACATTTTCTTAATCCAGTCTATTGTTGTTGGACATTTCGGTTGGTTCCAACTCTTTGCTATTGTGAATAGTGCCGCAATAAACATACGTGTGCATGTGTCTTTATAGCAGCATGATTTATAGTCCTTTGGGTATATACCCAGTAATGGGATGGCTGGGTCAAATGGTATTTCTAGTTCTAGATCCTTGAGGAATTGCCACACTGTCTTCCACAATGGTTGAACTAGTTTAAAGTCCCACCAAGAGTGTAAAAGTGTTCCTATGTCTCCACATCCTCCCCAGCACCTTTTGTTTCCTGAGTTTTTAATGATTGCCATTCTAAATGGTGTCAGATGGTATCTCATTGTGGTTTTGATTTGCATTTCTTTGATGGCCAGTGATGATGAGCATTTTTTCATGTGTCTGTTGGCTGCATAAATGTCTTCTTTTGATAAGTGTCTGTTCATATCCTTCGCCCACTTGTTGATGGGGTTGTTTTTTTCTTGTAAATTTGTTTGAGTTCATTGTAGATTCTGGATATTAGCCCTTTGTCAGATGAGTAGATTGCAAAAATATTCTCCCATTCTGTAGGTTGCCTGTTCACTCTGATTGTGGTTTCTTTTGCTGTGCAGAAGCTCTTTAGTTTAATTAGATCCCATTTGTCAATTTTGGCTTTTGTTGCCATAACTTTTGGTGTTTTAGACATGAAGTCTTTGCCCATGCCTATGTTCTGAATGGTATTGCCTAGGTTTTCTTCTAGGGTTTTTATGGTTTTAGGTCTAACATGTAAGTCTTTAATCCATCTTGAATTAATTTTTGTATAAGGTGTAAGGAAGCGATCCAGTTTCAGCTTTCTACATATGGCTAGCCAGTTATCCCAGCACAATTTGTTGAATAGGGAATCCTTTCCCCATTGCTTGTTTTTGTCAGGTTTGTCAAAGATCAGATAGTTGTAGATGTGTGGTATTATTTCCGAGGGCTCTGTTCTGTTCCATTGGTCTATATCTCTGTTTTGGTACCAGTACCATGCTGTTTTGGTTACTGTAGTCTTGCAGTATAGTTTGAAGTCAGGTAGCGTGATGCCTCCAGCTTTGTTCTTTTGGCTTAAGATTGACTTGGCAATGCGGGTTAATTCTATTACTGGGATGCCCTTGTGACATCCTGACCAACTCTCACTCAGTTGATTTTACATCTTTGAAGGAAGCCTGGGTTAGAATGCCATCTCCTGCACACCCACTGTCATGCTGTCCCTAACTCTACCCTAACACCTTCTAGAAAGTTTGCAAATGTCTTTTTACTTATCTATCTCTTACAGAAGACTATGAGCTTCTCTGGGGCAGGGACTGTGTCTGACTAGTTTCTCTATCCTAGTTTCTAGTTTGATGTCTGGCACTAAAAGGCTCCAAAGAAATGCTTGCTGTGTGAATGAATTAAATGTTCTTTGTATGTTTGCCTTCAAATTACTCAATGTTCCTCTTTAATCATTACATGGTTGTGATGAAGTCCTTAAAGGATGGCTTCTTTAATCCCCCAACTCTCTGTCCAATGTGTACTGCCCATTAGGAGAGAACCAGGAAGCAAGAAATGTCCTTGCTCCTGAGGAAAGGTAGAAAACCAGCACTGTTTTTAGGCCACTCAGGAAACAGATGTCAAGAGTTTCACTGGAGGGGTACTTGGTGAAAGAACAACTGAGCATTTCCTTGAGTATCTATGTCCTTCAGGAGCTAGAAGAAGGTCACTCTGCCCCCGAAAAATTACTTCTGGGGCCTTCCTATGGTGATGAAAATAACCCTAACTGAGAATAAAACATTTCTTACAAAGATGAAAAGTAAAGCTGAATATATCATGTGAAAGGGAATTCAATTGCTTACTAATTCATAGTAAATAGCAAGGTCTCTTGGAAAAAAATTGTCAACTACAGGCCAATTATAATAGCACAATAAGATGTCAATTTACCAACTGAATGTTATTTAATTGCACCATATTCCTCAAGATAGGTGCTATGACCCGTTTACAGGTGAGGAAATGAAACTCAGAAAAACTTAGCTTCTTGCCTGAGTCACACTGCAAGTCCAAGCCTATCCGCCTCAAAATCCTATGCTCTTTTCACTGCACCATGCTGCAAGATGCTCTGGAAAGACATCTGTGAGAAAGGAGAAGAGAACATGAGGCCACCAATCCTTGAGAAGCCATGGAAGATGAGGAGGAATACTGCTGGCAGTGGAGGAAGAAAACTCAGACATGTGAGTTGGGACTTTATCTCCAAGTTGTGCTAAGTTTAGAGTTTAACCCTGGAGGTATCCTACATCCAGGCTCTTTTCCCATATGTGGTTACTATGTAAGCCTGAGCCAAGGAAGCATCTCATACCAGGGCACAGGAAAAGATACCCTGCTTCATCACAAAGGCCCAGATTGATAGGCACTGTCAGCAAAAGCAGGAGGCTGATTCTGAGTGTCTATCCTCTTTGCCCAGTGATGTCTTCAGGTTAAATTTGCTTCAAATATTTGTCTTTAGTCTTAAAGGACTCTGAAACAGTCCTGAGAGCAGCATACTGTCCAGTTAAGACCATGTTGCAAGGAATGGCACTTCTATTGCTATGATGACTTCTATTGCTATGATGACTGTTCTACCAACGTGGACATGAAAGGGTATGGGAAAGGCCAAGGGGTAAACAGGAGACATCTTAGCAGATCTTCAGCTATGTTGGAGTCCTGAACCCACACCTGCTACAGGGGCTTGGTATTGAAGGGCTCTCAGATCACATTTCCAAACTATGCAATAAAGGAGAAAAATACATGTGCACTGGAGCTAAACATTTGCTTCTATCTAGGTTTATATGCTTACTATTGTGATCTGAGGAACATCACCTAACCTCACTCTGTCTTAGCTATTCAACTATAAAAACGATTATTGGCAGGATTGTTGCAAAGAGAAACACATTGTAGGGACACAACATGCTTCAGATGTTTTATATTGTTTCCCAGTCCCAGAAAAGCTCCATGGAATAGAAATGTGCAATTACTCTTACATGCTAATGCCTGTAAGACAAGAGATAAGGAAATGAAGTGCATGCATGTGTCTCTCATCTCAGATCTGCCAAATGACATTGTAATTAATTGCACACAAGCCTCTTTCATCCACTGAACTGGGAGTTCTTTGAAGTTATAAGCTGTGCATATCTGTGTCCTAGGGCCTAGCACTAAGTCTGGCATGATGTGGATGCCAAATAAGTGTTTGATATACGAAAGTACAAATGAACGTAAGAACCAGTGATGCCATCTGGACCAGAGCAGGTCTGCCTCAGACTCAGGTCCCACATTGAGCACGCCAAGCTTTGCCATTCTAAAGGATAAATTGGGGTAGTACCGATTAGCTCACTAAACAAATATTTCTCCATTGAAGCACATGTTTGCTCTCCCATTTCACTCTGTATTTACTTATTCATAGCCCATAAAAAGCGGTTAGCTGGAAACATTCGTGTTTCCTCATTACGTTCCCCAAAGTGGGAGGTTGTTTTCCTCTCATGTAGCATTTTTCCAGTGTGTGAAAATCTCTGGCCTCAAAGCACACTTGTGGGAACCCATAATTGAGTCTGAAATCATCCAACAGCAGCAGAAAGCTCTTACAGCCCCGAGAGCCTCAGGGAACCAGGAAGCTTACAGAACCTTGCTGAAAAACATGGGATCTACAGCTAAACCCAGAAAGCCCCCAGAGATCATTTGGACCAACCCCTCCTCCCACAGGTGAGGAATAAAGAAAAGCTGCATGTTCTCACTCATAGGTGGGGATTGAACAATGAGAACACATGGATACAGGAAGGTGAACATCACACTCTGGGGACTGTTGTGGGGTGGGGGAGGGGGGGAGGGACAGCATTAGGAGATATACCTAATGCTAAATGACGAGTTAATGGGTGCAGCACACCAACATGGCACATGGATACATATGTAACAAACCTGCACATTGTGCACATGTACCCTAAAACTTAAAGTATAATAATAATAATTAAAAAAAAAAGAAAAGGGAAGCAGCCTTCCAAACTCTCTTATAAATGGCAAGATTTCAAGCCCTCTGTCTGCAACTGGTTTTTGTTTTTCATTGTTCACTCCAAACCTGCAACTTTTTCCATTTTCAAATCAGATTTTCCACTTACGCCCACACTCTTATTACCCCAAGTGGAGACAGGGAAGTTTTCTTAGAATCTTTCCTCTTCTCCTTCCTACCCACTTCATCATCCAGTCCTGACCGTCCTTCTCCTTCATGGTCTCTTGTATCTTCCACTGCTCTGGAATCTGCTATCTTTCTACTACATCCATGAAGTGATGGGAGGGTCTGGAGATTTGACTTCACAAATATCCCACCCAGTATTCCTTTACATTCACTCATATATCCTCCCTCCTGTGGACTCTTGAAACATCCCTCAGACACATCTGTCTGCCATTAGTCTTACCTCTTCTGATCTCACCTCACATAACCCCCAAAATCACCCTTTTAAAACTACTCAGGAAACTCTAATGCTTTCTTACACCCTATAGCTAAGTCTTAAACTTCTCAACTTTGCATCTGTCACTGTTAAACCTAGGCTTAATCTAATTTTTTTTTAGCTCCCACCACTTCCCTCCATAGGCACACACCAGCATTTTCATGCTTCACACCTTCATATGCTCTGCCTCTTCCCCAGACGATAAAACAACTTAGACTTCTAGGCCCAGGTCAGATATCATCTCCTATTTTGTTTCATGTTTAATCTTCACGCAGTTTGCAAATGGAGAAGCTAGTATCTGAACCAAATCATTTAATTTCAAATCCTGTATTCTTTGTACTATTCTACAATTATCTCTGAGCAGTGACTTTGATAAAGTGTGGACCTCAGTAAAGAAATTCACTTACTTCTTTTTTTTATTTTATTATTATACTTTAGGTTTTAGGGTACATGTGCACAATGTGCAGGTTTGTTACATATGTATCCATGTGCCATGTTGTTTTGCTGCACCCATTAACTCGTCATTTAGCATTAGGTATATCTCCTAATGCTGTCCCTCCCCCCTCCCCCCACCCCACAACAGTCCCTGGAGTGTGATGTTCCCCTTCCTGTGTCCATGAGTTCTCACTGTTCAATTCCCACCTATGAGTCAGAACATGCGGTGTTTGGTTTTTTGTCCTTGCGATAGTTTACTGAGAATGATGTTTTCCAGTTTCATCCATGTCCCTACAAAGGACATGAACTCATCATTTTTATGGCTGCATAGTATTCCATGGTGTATATGTGCCACATTTTCTTAATCCAGTCTATCGTTGTTGGACATTTGGGTTGGTTCCAACTCTTTGCTATTGTGAATAGTGCCGCAATAAACATATGTGTGCATGTGTCTTTATAGCAGCATGATTTACAGTCCTTTGGGTATATACCCAGTAATGGGATGGCTGGGTCAAATGGTATTTCTAGTTTTAGATCCCTGAGGAATCGCCACACTGACTTCCACAATGGTTGAAGTAGTTTACAGTCCCACCAACAGTGTAAAAGTGTTCCTATTTCTCCACATCCTCTCCAGCACCTGCTGTTTCCTGACTTTTGAATGATGGCCATTCTAACTGGTGTGAGATGGTATCTCACTGTGGTTTTGATTTGCATTTCTCTGATGGCCAGTGATGATGGGCATTTTTTCTTGTGTTTTTTGGCTGCATAAATGTCTTCTT
The DNA here is from genome assembly GCF_028878055.3 of Symphalangus syndactylus. Lineage (NCBI taxonomy): Eukaryota > Metazoa > Chordata > Mammalia > Primates > Hylobatidae > Symphalangus > Symphalangus syndactylus. Next base: position 94,026,466 of record NC_072440.2, read on the forward strand.
TTGAGAAGTGTCTGTTCATGTCCTTTGCCCACTTTTTGATGGGGTTGTTTTTTTCTTGTAAATTTGTTTGAGTTCATTGTAGATTCTGGATATTAGCCCTTTGTCAGATGAGTAGGTTACAAAAATTTCCTCCCATTGTGTAGGCTGTCTGTTCACTCTGATGGTAGTTTCTTTTGCTGTGCAGAAGCTCTTTAGTTTAATTAGATCCCATTTGTCAATTTTGGCTTTTGTTGCCATTGCTTTTGGTGTTTTAGACATGAAGTCCTTGCTCATGCCTATGTCCTGAATGGTATTGCCTAGGTTTTCTTGTAGGATTTTAATGGTTTTAGGTCTAACATTTAAGTCTTTAATACATCTTGAATTAATTTTTGTATAAGGTGTAAGGAAGGGATCCAGTTTCAGCTTTCTACATATGGCTAGCCAGTTTTCCCAGCACCACTTATTAAATAGGGAATCCTTTCCCCATTTCTTGTTTTTGTCAGGTTTGTCAAAGATCAGATAGTTGTAGATATGCGGCATCATTTCTGAGGGCTCTGTTCTGTTCCATTGATCTATGTCTCTGTTGTGGTACTGGTACCATGCTGTTTTGGTTACTGTAGCCTTGTAGCATAGTTTGAAGTCAGGTAGCGTGATGCCTCCAGCTTTGTTCTTTTGGCTTAGGATTGACTTGGTGATGCGGGCTCTTTTTTGGTTCCTTATGAACTTTAAAGTAGTTTTCTCCAATTCTGTGAAGAAAGTCATTGGTAGCTTGATGGGGATGGCATTGAATCTATAAATTACCTTGGGCAGTATGGCCATTTTCACGATATTGATTCTTCCAACCCATAAGCATGGAATGTTCTTCCATTTGTTTGTATCCTCTTTTATTTCATTGAGCAGTGGTTTGTAGTTCTCCTTGAAGAGGTCCTTCACATCCCTTGTAAGTTGGATTCCTAGGTATTTTATTCTCTTTGAAGCAATTGTGAATGGGAGTTCACTCATGATTTGGCTCTCTGTTTGTCTGTGATTGGTGTACAAGAATGCTTGTGATTTTTGTACATTGATTTTGTATCCTGACACTTAGCTGAAGTTGCTAATCAGCTTAAGGAGATTTTGGGCTGAGACGATGGGGTTTTCTAGATATACAATCATGTCATCTGCAAACAGGGACAATTTGACTTCCTCTTTTCCTAATTGAATACCCTTTATTTCCTTCTCCTGCCTGATTGCCTGGCCAGAACTTCCAGCACTATGTTCAATAGGAGTGGTGAGAGAGGGCATCCCTGTCTTGTGCCAGTTTTCAAAGGGAATGCTTCCAGTTTTTGCCCATTCAGCATGATATTGGCTGTGGGTTTGTCATAGATAGCTCTTATTATTTTGAGATATGTCCCATCAATACCTAATTTATTGAGAGTTTTTAGCATGAAGGGTTGTTGAATTTTTTCCAAGGCCTTTTCTGCATCTATTGAGATAATCATGTGGTTTTTGTCTTTGGTTCTGTTTATATGCTGGATTACATTTATTGATTTGCATATGTTGAACCAGCCTTGCATCCCAGGGATGAAGCCCACTTGATCATGGTGGATAAGTTTTTGATGTGCTGCTGGATTTGGTTTGCCAGTATTTTATTGAGGATTTTTGCATCAATGTTCATCAAGGATATTGGTCTGAAATTCTCTTTTTTGGTTATGTCTCTGCCAGGCTTTTGTATCAGGACGATGCTGGCTTCATAAAATGTGTTAGGGAGGATTCCCTCTCTTTCTATTGATTGGAATAGTTTCAGAAGGAATGGTACCAGCTCCTCCTTGTACCTCTGGAGAATTCGGCTGTGAATCCATCAGGTCCTGGACTCTTTTTGGTTGGTAAGCTATTTATTACCACAATTTCAGAGCCTGTTATTGGTCTATTCAGAGATTCAACTTCTTCCTGGTTTAGTCTTGGGAGGGTGTATTTGTCGAGGAATTTATCCATTTCTTCTAGATTTTCTAGTTTATTTGCATAGAGGTGTTTGTAGTATTCTCTGATGGTAGATTGTATTTCTGTGGGATTGGTGGTGATATCCCCTTTTTCATTTTTTATTGCATCTATTTGATTCTTCTCTCTTTTCTTCTTTATTAGTCTTGCTAGTGGTCTATCAATTTTGTTGATCTTTTCAAAAAACCAGCTCCTGGATTCATTAATTTTTTTGAAGGGTTTTTTGTGTGTCTATTTCCTTCAGTCCTGCTCTGATTTTAGTTATTTCTAGCCTTCTGCTAGCTTTTGAATGTGTTTGCTCTTGCTTTTCTAGTTCTTTTAATTGTGGTGTTAGGGTGTCAATTTTGGATCTTTCCTGCTTTCTCTTGTGGGCATTTAGTGCTATAAATTTCCCTCTACACACTGCTTTGAATGTGTCCCAGAGATTCTGGTATGTTGTGTCTTTGTTCTCGTTGGTTTCAAAGAACATCTTTATTTCTGCCTTCATTTCATTATGTACCCTATAGTCATTCAGGAGCAGGTTGTTCAGTTTCCATGTAGTTGAGCGGTTTTGAGTGAGTTTCTTAATCCTGGGTTCTAGTTTGATTGCACTGTGGTCTGAGAGACAATTTGTTATAATTTCTGTTCTTTTACATTTGCTGAGGAGAGCTTTACTTCCAACTATGTGGTCAATTTTGGAATAGGTGTGGTATGGTGCTGAAAAAAATGTATATTCTGTTGATTTGGGGTGGAGAGTTCTGTAGATGTCTATTAGGTCCACTTTGTTTAGAGCTGAGTTCAATTCCTGGATATCCTTGTTAACTTTCTGTCTCGTTGATCTGTCTAATGTTGACAGTGGGGTGTTAAAATCTCCCATTATTATTGTGTGGGAGTTTAAGTCCCTTTGTAGGTCACTCAGGACTTGCTTTATGAATCTAGGTGCTCCTGTGTTGGGTGCATGTATATTTAAGATAGTTAGCTCTTCTTGTTGAATTGATCCCTTTACCGTTATGTAATGGCCTTCTTTGTCTCTTTTGATCTTTGTTGGTTTAAAGTCTATTTTATCAGAGACTAGGATTGGAACCCCTGCCTTTTTTTGTTTTCCATTTGCTTGATAGATTGTGTGTCTCTGCACGTGAGATGGGTTTCCTGAATACAGCACACTGATGGGTCTTGACTCCTTATCCAGTTTGCCAGTCTGTGTCTTTTAATTGGAGCATTTAGCTCATTTACATTTAAAGTTAATATTGTTATGTGTGAATCTGATCCTGTCATTATGATGTTAGTTGGTTATTTTGCTCGTTAGTTGATGCAGTTTCTTCCTAGCCTCGATGGTCTTTACAATTTGGCATGTTTTTGCAGTGGCTGGTACCAGTTGTTCCTTTCCATGTTTAGTGCTTCCTTCAGGAGCTCTTTTAGGGCAGGCCTGGTGGTGACAAAATCACTCAGCATTTGCTTGTCTGTAAAGTATTTTATTTCTCCTTCACTTACGAAGCTTAGTTTGGCTGGATATGAAATTCTGGGTTGAAAATTCTTTTCTTTAAGAATGTTGAATATCGGCCCCCACTCTCTTCTGGCTTGGAGAGTTTCTGCCAAGAGATCTGCTGTTAGTCTGATGGGCTTCCCTTTGTGGGTAACCCGACCTTTCTCTCTGTCTGCCCTTTAACATTTTTTCCTTCATTTCAACTTTGGTGAATCTGAAAATTATGTGTCTTGGAGTTGCTCTTCTCGAGGAGTATCTTTGTGGCATTCTCTCTATTTCCTGAATCTGAATGTTGGCCTGCCTTGCTGGATTGGGGAAGTTCTCCTGGATAATATCTTGCAGAGTGTTTTCCAACTTGGTTCCATTCTCCCCGTCATTTTCAGGTACACCCATCAGATATAGGTTTGGTCTTTTCACATAGTCCCAAATTTCTTGGAGGCTTTGTTCATTTCTTTTTATTCCTTTTTCTCTAAACTTCCCTTCTGGCTTCATTTCATTCATTTCATCTTCCATCAGTGATACCCTTTCTTCCAGTTGATTGCATTGGCTACCAAGTCTTCTGCAATCTTTGCGTAATTCTCGATACTTGGCTTTCAGCTCCATCAGCTCCTTTAAGCCCTTCTCTCCATTGGTTATTCTAGTTATCACTTACTTCTAAAGATAGATTTATTGCAAAAAAAAGTGTTGGTCAGATTAACACATACCATATTAGGATCAAATTCTTGTGTTTGGAGGGAATAATTTGTTATTATTTACTTAAAAGGTGTAAGTAGCAATATGCTGTTTCACGTAGTCAAGAATCAAGGAATTCTAGCCAAGATGGATCTGCCTTCAGATTGTGGCTTTTCAATTAAAATTTGATCCTTTACTTTCATAATAGAAGTTGCCAGCCATGGATGCTGTGGGGGGAAAGAATGGATGGCTTAGCCAGATTCTTTACTGGGCACATGACTCTCCAAAAAAGTCACTCCTTATTCTTGTCCTCAAAGAAACGTGAGCCCAGCAGGAGATACAAAGAGTACCCAAACATGGTCCCAGCTTCAGAAGCCTTTCTTCCTGTTGTGTCTTCCATTAACATTCAGATCAGAATTCAGTTAATCTACACAGCCTCCGCCAGAAAGTTGGTTTTGTTTGCCATTTGTTTATTATTGAGTTTTCATATCTCCCAGCTAAGGTGCTGCTTCAGGTACATAATTCAGATTAGTCCTTTGTCCAAGTGAACTCTTGGGTGAAATTTGTCCCTTATCACTGAACACAGCATGGCCGGGTTTGTTTGGAAAGGTATGACTGCTCCTTCAGGGGAATTCCAGCATGTCACAATATGCCAAATATTGTGAAAGAAGAAAGGGAAGAAGAGACTAGGAAGAAAATATCAGCACTTATAAACAGAGAAAAGATATTTTAGATATTTAAATGTGTTACAGCACACCATAACACATATGGTGCCTAAAAGCTATATGGATGTTTATTACTCAGTTCAGAAACTTGTGCATAGTTATATTTACATTCAACTTGAAATTCAGTTTTTATTACCCCAATTCTTGGTCTATACATGTGCCATGGCTCATAAATATTTGTTCTATGAACATATAGTACTGTTGTAGAAATGAATAAACATTCAGATCAGAATTCAGTTAATCTAAGCAGCCTCTGCCAGAGAGTTGGTTTTGTTTGCCATTTGTTTATTATTGAGTTTTCACATCTCCCAGCTAAGGTGCTGCTTCAGGTACATAATTCAGATTAGTCCCTTGGCCAACATTTCAACCTCTGGTGATTCTGAAATAAAGTTGGCACAGCCCAAATGGCTAGCTTTGGATTGAGTTTTCTTGATGAGTATAGAATAATTGTTTTGTAGAATGTCCCTTATATTTGGCCATTCTTGCACTGCTCTAAAGAAATGCTTGAGACTGGGTAATTTATAAGAAAAGAAGTTTAATTGCCTCACAGTTCTGCAGGCTGTACAGGAAGCATAGTGGCATCTGCCCTGGAGAGGCCTCAGGAAGCTTCCAATCATGGTGGAAGGTGAAGAAGGTGCAGATGTCTCACATGACAGAGCAGGAGCAAGACAGAGAGAGTCAGGGCAGGAGTTGCCACAAACTTTTAAATGACCAGATCTCACAAGAACTCACTATTGGGATGACAGCATCAACCCATGAGGGATCTGCCCATGTGATCCAAACACCTCCCACCAGGCCCCAGCTCCAGTACTGGGGATTAAAATTCAACATGAGATATGGGTGGGGACAAATATTCAAACTATATCATACCCTAATTGATGGTCAGTCTGTACAATACCACCAAATACCTAAGGGATGTTTTTCTCTGGGAAGCTTCAAGTAACTGAAAGAAAAGTGCATCTTGAGCTGAGTTGCTGAAATCTTCATGATGTTTCTTCTTTATGGTTCCTTCTTAGTGACTAATAACTTCTGTTAGATTTTCATAGAAAAAAATGCAGAATTATTATTACTATTGTTATTATGAATAGCTGTACTGATCCTTACTTTTTGGAGACTCAAAAAATTATGAGTAGAGCTAATTTCCTTTCCTTTGTGGGAGCAGGACTTAGTGACTTGTACCTAATGAATAGAGTACAGAAAGGGAAAAATAGTGGAAAAATAGTAACTTTACAGTTACTGTAGTTACAGTTACTGAGAAATCTGGTAGATACCACCTTAACTAAGAAAAGTTGCCATTTCCAGTGATAAGTTATGTTGATATCATGTATTCTTTGATATGATGTGATGAGAAGTGTACCTTACCACTGTGGTATTCTTTCCAAAAGCTATAAACCCCAGTAAATAAAAAGTAAGCAACAGACAAACACAATTGAGAAGCATTCTACAAAATACTAAACTAGCACCCTTCAAAAGTAATAAGGTCATGAAAAACAAGGCTAAGAAACAATCAAACTGGGGTAGACTGTGGAGACATAATAACTAAATGCAACATGGTAGCCTTGATGGATCCTGGAAGAGAAATAGGACATTAGTGGAAATACTAATGACATCAGATAAATACTAATGACATTGAATAAGGTTTATAATGTAGTTAATATTTTTATGCTGCTGTTAATTTATTCTATTTTATGAATGCACCTTTGTTTTATAAGATGGTAACATTAAATGAAGCTGAGTAGAGTGTATAGAAACTCTGTCCCATCTTTACAACTCTTCTGTAAATCTAAAATTATTTCAAAATTAAAATTTAAATAAGTCACAGTGGGTAATTATAATTATTTCCCCCATTTTATAAATATAAAAAACTGCTTGCTCAAGACAATGAAAAAAATAAGCCATAGATTGGGAGAAAATATTTGCAAAATACTTATCTGATAATGGACGGTTATCCAAAATATACAAACAACTCTTAAAACTCAACAATGAAAACCAAAAAACCTGATTAAAAAACGAAAATAGGTTAAAGATGTGACAGATGATTTACCAATAAAGATATAGATGGAAAATATGAATATGAAAACATGTTCCACATCATATAATTGTAAATTAAAGCAACAATGAGATACAACAGCACATCAATTAGAATGGCCTATATTTAGAACACTGACATCAAATGCTGGTGAGCATGTGAAGCAACAGGAACTCTCATTTATTGCTATTGGGAATGCAAAATGGTACAGCACTTTGGCAGTTTCTTACAATACTAACCACATTTCAACCATATAATCAAGCAATTGTGCTTCTTGGTATTTATCCAAATGAGTTGAAAACAAATCCATAGAAAAACTGCACACAGGTGTTGATAGCAGCTTTATTCACAATTTTCAAGACTTGAAAGCAAACAATATGTCTCTCAGTAGATGAATAGATAAATAAACTGGCACATCCAGACAATGAAATATTATCCAGCCCTAAAAAGAAATGAGCTATCAAGCCGTGAAGACATGGAGGGACTTAAAATGCATATCATTAAGGAAAGGAAGCCAACTTGAAAAGGCTACATACTGTATGATTCTGATTCTATAACGTTCTGGAGAAGGCAAAACTTATGACAATAAAAAGGTTTGTGGTTGCCAGAGATTAGGGGGTGGAAAGGGATGCATAGAGCACAGAGGATTACTTAATGCCGTGAAGTGATTCAGTATGATACTATGATGGTGGATGCATGTCATTATACCTTTGTTGAAACCCATAGGATGTATAACACCAAGAGTGAACCATAACGTAAACTATGGACTTTGGTTGACAATGATGTGTCAAAGTAGGTCTATCAACTGTGGGGGATGTTGGTAGTTGGGGAGGCTGTATGTGTGAGAAGGAGGTGTATTAATCCGTTTTCATGCTGCTGATAAAGACATACCTGAGACTCGGCAATTTACAAAAGAAAGAGGCTTAATTGGACTCATAGTTCCACGTGGCTGAGGAGGCTTCACAATCATGGGAGAAAGCAAAATGGAGCAAGTCACATCTTGTGTGGATGGTGGCAGGCAAAGAGAGAATGAGCTTGTGCAGGAGAACTCCTCTTTTTAAAACCATCAGATCTTGTGAGACTTATTCACTATTATGAGAACAGCAGAGGAAAGACTTGCCCTCATGATTCAATTACCTCCCACCAGGTCCCTCCCACAACATGTGAAAATTCAAGATGAGATTTGTGTGGGGACACAGCCAAACCATATCAGGAGGATACAGGGGATATATGAGAACTCTCTATACTTGCAGCTCGTTTTTGCTATGAACCTAAATATGCTCCAAAAATTAGAGTTAAAACAAAACCCTGCTTCCTAGATATCTCGAATCTTTTATATGCGCCTGAAAGCCATAAGCAATTCAAATGCAGCATGACCTAAACTGAACTCATCATCTAATACGTCTCTACCACTCTTCAATTTCTGATTTGCAGTAATGGCCTAATAATCTACCCAGGGCTCAAAATTAATTCTCCACTCCTCTCATTCTGTGCCTTGAATCTATCAGTTGCAATAGCCTATTGAATTCAATCTTGTATATCTCTTTCAAATCAAACTTTCTCTTTTCATTTTCCTGGCACTATACTAAAAACAATTCTTCACTCTAGCCCTGCTATCTTCCAATCTGCCCTCCACCTTGTCTTCAGAGTGGCCTTCCAGAAAGCAGTATGATTAGGTTCCTCCCTGCATCATAACCTCTAGACCCACTCCACTACCCACAGAATAGGACCAGGGTAGGCCTACAACTGCCACCAACCCTTTGTTCCATCCCTGAGGAGCTTAATAGTGATTCTTGCCAATGCCAGGCCCAGTCCTACCTTCTACCTCTGTACCTGCTGGTCTCTCAGTTCTGAGTTCTTTTCCTTCCTCCCACAGGCACAGCCCTTGCTATCCTTCAAGCCAATACTCAGATCTCTCCTCCTCTGAGAAGCTTCCCCTACTAGCCTCTCACCCCCTGCAGTGTGAGATGATGTCTTCTTTGGACGCACATAGCATTTTGCTGGCACTTGCAAAAACATCATGTTCCAATTATTGTGCTCAGTTATGTGCCTGTCCAATGACATGATGAGATCTTCACCAGCAAAACCCTGTCTTATTCAACTTCATATAGCCCAATGCCTGGCATTCATCTAGGCCTAATGCTTCAAGATTTCCACTAAACTTTTTATTACTGAGAAATTGAAAGCCTTCGCAGAGGGCAGCATCGTTATGTGTAGATGGCAAACTGGTGTCCATGTGATTGTGAGTGAATGCACAGTATAAGATACTCTTATTGACAGACATATGTGTTTTTACTTCAGTTTACCCATGTCAATGATGGTATGTATCACTCTTCCTTTAACCATCATGATTCATTTATTCATCCATCCATTTGTTCATATTTGTGTTAGAAATGGTGATCTTTGAATGAGGCATACGTTTTTTTTTTTTTTCCCAGAAACTACAGGTAAAGTAAATTTTACTCTTTCTTTAGGTTTCTCCCTGGGTGCAATTCATAAATAAATGATCACATGCTCTTTACTTGTGAAAGCAATGAGAATATCCAAGATTTGAGCTTCAGCTAGTTCTTCATTAGGTTTGACAACTGCGTCCTAAAATTCTCTTCCATGAAGAATGAATGCAGTGTTTCTGGCAGATAACCATCCTAGCCAAGAAAAATTTGAATAATGCAAGTATTGCATAATCATGTTATTTGTATCCCTTGACAGCAGAATTTACAATGCCTCATTTAATGAGAAATTGAATGGAAGATGTGTTTGAAAAATTAATCCATTTTAATAATATATGGCACTGATATTGGCCATGTCTGTCAGGTTTTATACCTATAAACTAAGAGCCCATGAATATCAATTACAGTAAAAAATAATGAGATATGTATTATTTCCCTAAGGAAATTACTTTTAAAAATATGCATTCTGACACTCTCAAGATTAATTACACAATTATGCAGTTCCAAAGTGTAATCAGTGAAATTCTAAACAGCGGTGAGAATGAGTATTTATATTTACTAAAAACTCAAAAGCCTCACTTCTGATGAAACTTTACAAAGTCACTGAAGTTTAGAGACTATAGCATTCCAATAAAAATATTTATCAATCTTTTATCTAGCAAAGTCTGGGCATTGGGGGTAATTTAACAGTAGCAAAGAAATAATGATTAGAACATTGCAAAATACACTGAGTCAAAACAAAGGCTGAATATTAAATAACCAAAAGAAACAAGGTTTTTCACCAAAGGGAGGCTAGAAAAACAGATTTAAGAAGAAAATTCATTTCTGGAAATGTTTTTACAATGCTTAATAGAAGTGCTACTTTAGAAAGGCCGACATCGAGGTGAATAAACTGGGATAGAAATCATAAGTGAGAAATTAGCTTTGAAGTTCAAGAGTTTCCCACTCAGTCCCTGTAGTTCTGAGAGCCCAGGCCAGAAAGTTATACAAAACACAGCCTAAGTAGATTAATAGCATCTTGGGGTCCCACTAACACCCTTGAGAGTCCCATAATGTCTCAATGAGAGATCACCTCTTCTGCAGAGATGAAGCTCATCACATCGCACTGGAGCTAATTTCAAAGTCAAGCAGCTCTGATTATTAGAAAGGCCTTCAGTACATTAAGCAGTACCAAATTATCTGCTCCTATTAATCATCATTCCTATCCCCTTTGTCTAAGACTATTCAGCCATTATTTGAAGACAGCTACCATGCTTCCCTTCCCTCCTCTGCTCCCAGGCTTCTATTCTCCAGACCAAAACACTTCAATTTCTTATTTCCAACACGTAATTTACTTTTCACTTATTTCCCAAAAATCTAAAATTTTTAGAGAGCAAAGGCCTTGTCCTATTCATCCAGCTATCACCAAACCAGTTTCTGGCACCCAGTATACTTTCTGTAAATGATATTCAGACAAATAGCTTTGTTTCCTTTCAGTAACCAGGTACATCTCCTGTGATTTTATCCTTCATAAAATTAGGTTCATAGACATTGTTCCGTCTGTACGTCAACTTCAGGCTTATACAAAAGGACAATAAGGCATAAATAATTCACATAAGCTCCTCAAAATTAGGATGAAAGAGGCTCAAGGGTTTGGGGTAGAGAGCAGTCAATACCACCCTTAAGAGAATCAAAACAAACATTAACTTCTTAGAAGGAGTCAGGCTGGAGAAAGAGACCAAGAGAACTTGGTAAGTCCTTGGTAGGAACTTGGGAGCACACTTGTGCATGTTTATATTTCTTTACCATATGTTCTCCCACAAAGCTTATAATGTAGGGCAGCAAGAAAGAACATGTGTAGAGGATCACATCTCACTCTGTAGGCTCATCTTAGGTATAAAACCTCTCATAGAGAAGAAAGGAAGTTGAAGCAGTCAATGGAAATGAAGGAGAGGCTTCCCAGGCCTGAGCATAGGGAGGCTGGCTTGGACATGGAAGGAACCCTAATACTTAGAAAAGGAAACACTAGTGTGAGAGTTCCTGACAAAAAGCTATATGGTATAGAAAATAGATATTATATCATATTATAGTTTCATGTTTCATGGACATGTAACTGGGATCATAGGGCTTGTTTCAGATCAGTTTAATATAGCCAATAGTCTTGGCCTTCCAGAAGGATGGATGGAGGCTGGTGGCCAAAAACTCCAGGCCATATTATTGGCCTCCCTCTTAGCTGACCCTGCTTTTGAACTGGACTGCTCTGTCCCTCAGCCTTCCCTGTCTATCAGCCAATGATAAAGAGACTTTTCTGTGCCAGGAACAATGTCATGGAGGCCTAAAAGATGAAATCCCCTGTGCTTAATGTTCCTCCCAAGGTAAGGCCTGTAGCTCCAAAGGGCATTGACCTGTTCTTGGTTTTTCACCCTATATAGGTGACAAGTACCTTAAAAGTAGGCAATGACATTTATTCTACTCTTATGCCATTCTGAAAACGTAGAATACCAATTAGCACTCAGCTTCTGACTCATACTTTTTAAGATTTTGTAGTTGGTTAAAGTAAAATGACAGTAACTGAAGCACACAACATATTATAAACCTTGATCATAATTACATCTACATACTGAATTATCTACACAATTAAATTATATAGCACTGTTACTTGCTCATGAGGAACCTAGAATACTTGCTTACACATATTAGTGTTACATATTTATTTGTTAAAATCATCAGAATCCATTTTGTGCATATAACACTACTAAGAAATAGGAAGGAGTAAGAAAAATAATTGTCTTACCTTAATAAATTTATTACATAGATTATCACAAAAGTGATGCAACCCAGGCTGCTACAAAGCAGATTGTTTTATTTTATACATTCTTTAAATGTATAAGTATGTTTCTGAATAAGTCTATTTAGAAATAAAAATATATATTTCTAAGATTCTGGAAAACGAGTGAAATGCAAGATATCACATGTTCAGTCTAGATCAAACATTAACCAGAGTCTATAATCAATGTATGCAAACAAAATATTTTGCATATTTCTAGACTGGCAATAACTTGATTTTTAAATTTTTTATTAATGGCATGGTTATATGCAAGAGCTGGTAGTTAGAAGACAGTGAATGTCTTGATAAATGTACTTGCCATCCATTCTAGATCAAAGTCACGAACATCTGGATAAAGCTTCACTTGGTCTGAAAATGAATCAGCTAATGTTAAAGTATCCAAAATACTTACTTAATCACATCTGTTATTTTATGAGGATGGACAGGAGAGAAATTTAATGGCGATACTAGCATAATAATTTGGGGATTTTTGAAAATACGAAAAGATGAGCTGTCAGAATGGAGACTACAATGGCTGGAGCCTTCTCTAAGAAGATATTATAAACATAGCTTTCTTAAAGATCCCAACCTCAAAAATTTTATGTATCTACGTTTCCAGAAGATACAGAATGCCAAATATTCCAATGTAAGGATGGTCCTGAGAAAAAAGATCTTTGGAAGTCTTTAGAGTGGTAATCATATGCCAATGTCCCTGCTGAGAGATGGTATAACCTCATGTTGAACAGCTGCTGTTAGAGTTGTAAGAACATAATTCCCTAATGGCTTATCATCTATCTTGTGTGTTTTTCTGGAAGTAAACCAAGGCATCAAACTGAAACTCAGGAGACTGAGAATGTAATTAAATAGTCATAAGTCACTAATGTGAAGTCAAACATGGACACTGGAGATGGGCTGTAATTGATCTCAAGGATCTATGTCACATGAACCAGTTTTTCCTTTCAAGTCCAAGGTACTATGGTGGGAAAGAACCATGATGAGGTCTGGGAATTGAGCATCCTTTATTTTTATCTTGGTTCTGATACTAAGCAGCCTTTTGATATTGGCAAATCAATTCATTTTATTGAGTTTGTCTTCCAAAAATGTGGAGAATCTCCTTACTTGAATCACCATTTTTGTGAAGCTCCGGCAACACTGTGGGTGAAAGTGTTGTGCCCCTGTGAGACAGCATTGTATAACAGGGAAATATGACATGGTCCTGATTCTAAATAAGGACAACGACTTTCCATATTTATGAATCAATCAGAGACACCCATACATGAAAGCGGAAAAATAGATGAGAAGCTCAGATGCAATATTCCTGCAGAAAAAAATGCTGCAGCATTGTGAGGTTTCAACATTCAGATTCTAGAGCTGGTATATTGGTTGCTGTTATTCAACCTACAAAGGATTTATTTCCCTTTACTGAATTCACATGTTAGGCCATGTAAGTCAGATCTGCTTCTCTTGAGATGAAGATGCTGGCCCTGACCTGTCTGTTTACATAATGCCTTATGTGTTGTTTCCCTAACATAACCTCACATGCAATGATTTGCCACAGAACAAAGTGTGCAGTATGCAGAGCAAGGATGGTTGTTTCTAGTCCACACAGGAGAACAATAAAATCCAATTAATTTAAATCAATTAAAGTGAAATATCATAGTATCTTCTGGGTACCTCGCACTGCTGGGTGTTACTGGACATAAAAGATGCAAAACAATGCCTGTTGACCACAGTCTAGCTGAAAAGGCAAGAAGCTAAATGTGCTGTATAGTAAGCAACTTACTCTGTACGTTAAGCTGCACTCCCTGTGCAGTTTTTAACAAGGTTATCTTTCCAGACTAAGTCATACAAATAGAAACAACAGGAAAGATGTCTGTTAAAAGTTGCACACGGAATCAATGATGAGTTAGGATAAGGACAAATATCTCCTAACCACCAGGCTAGTGTTCTTTCCACTACTTCACATAGAGTTCATGTTCAATATACCTTTAGCAGATGGCTCTGCAGCTTTTCTTTTTTTTTTTTTTTTAACATTCAGAAGAGATGTTCTTTTACAATAGAAAAGACCCATTGTAGTTCATAAAATTGGATAATCCAAAAGGTGTTTATCAATAGTACTAGAAATATGCAAAATTCAATCTTTTTTAATTTAAATCAGTAATCCATTTATTACCAACTACCAACAAGGCTATGTCTGAAGCTTTAAAGAATGAGTAGAATTTTCCACAGGAAGAAAAAATTAGGGAAAAGCATATTGAGAAAGTGTGGGATACATTTGCAGATCAGATTTACACTGCTATTAAATGCAAAAGTGAGTGCTTTGGCTGCTGTTCATTCCTAAGTGTGTGCACATGCCTAGACAGGGTGACGTACAGGCTTCATGAAGTATGCATAAGCCATCGCCTAATTTCATTACAACGATTATGCAACTATTTCAAAGGTATTGTTCAGGCGTTCTAACAGCGTTTATTCCTACAAAGCCTGTATTTGTTTCATGACCTTTTATGAGTAATTATTTTGATGGAATTACCCTAGAGTTAGTTCCCTTTATATTATTTTACTATTGTACTCATTTTTCATTCACCCCACAACAACATTGTCCTCATTTAATCTTTGTGAATTCAGAAAGTTTAGGTTAAATTATTTTCCCTTTCCTTTAGAAAAGTAGTCTTACGGACAAGACACTCCTTGAGTAACACCAAAGGCATCGCAGCCACCAGCATTCCAGAAATTTCTGCAGGCTCATTACACATTGACAGAAGCAGACAGACTTCCACTCGTCCTGGCTCATAACTTTTTGACCTCAGGAGGTAACCTAAACTGGGTCAGGCTCATTTTGAGAAAATAGTCAATGTTTCAACGTGTAGGCTGGGCTTGGTGACTCAAGCCTGTAATCCCAGAACTTTGGGAGGCCAATGTGGGAAGATGGCTTAAGGCCAGGAGTTTGAGATCAGCCTGGGCAACATAACAAGACCCCATCTTTTCAAAATATTTTGAAAAAATTAGCTGAATGTGATGGTGTGCACCTGTACTCCCGGCTACTTGGGAAGCTGAGGCAGAAGGATCGCTTTAGCCCCAGAGTTTCAGACTGCAGTGGGCAATGATCATTCCACTGCACTCCAGCCTGGGTGACAGAGTAAAACCCTGTCTTCAAAAAAAGAAAAAAAGATTCAATGTATGTATAAATGTAATTTTTATTACAAGGCAAAGTGTTTTTAAACAACCAAATATAGCTGGTAATGAGTTACTTTCTCAGTAATGTCTTTCCTCCATTCTCTATAAAAGTGCACATTTCTCCGTTTTCAATTTGGTCAAATTGCATGATTTTTTTGCCTATGCAGATACAACCTTTCCTCTTTTTTTTGTTTATCTTCTATGAGTAGAAAGGCAATGAGATTTGAAATCATAAGTGGGACTGAATACTAATAATGTGACCATGAAAAAGTTATTGTAAGCCTTCACTTCCTCACTCATAAACATATAATTGACAGCTTGTGAAAGTATTATCTGTGTGTTCACTTGTATATATACACACATATATCATATATGTATGAACAAAATATTTACCACACATTTTGGGGGGAGGATGGAATGAGATAGTACAGTGGGTTGCTTAATATATGTTAGTCTTTCTCCTCAACTCTGAAACATAGACTGATCAATTGGATATATTATATAATATCTCTGCAGATAATCTTTTTGTTGTTGCTGCTATTTAGTGCCAAATCAATATCCATGTTACCATGGATGAAAATCACTGTCATTGGTCCTGAAATATTATCATCAAAGTCATGACTTGTAGAATTATGTGCAAAGAGAGAATAAAAAAGGTCAATAAGATCAAGTAAATATATGTAAAGATTTTCTTATAGACCCAACCCACAACTTTGTAGCTATATTAACCTAAAGTCAATATAATGTGATCCCACATTAATAGAAGTATAGTATTACTCAAATTGTTATGAAGATAGAGCACTTACTACTCTCCATAGCAGCCTGTTACGTTGTTGAATATCTATTATTATTACAAAAATATTTATTTTCACTGAGTCCTATAACCTTACTGTAAACCTGTGCTATGCCTTTTGTGGGCACATTAGCTCAATTCATGCTTCATAGGGTCATCTAGATATGATAGTTTTGGCAAAATTTATTAATAAGATTATTGATAAGAACATAAGCAAAGCAGATGCAGAAAGATTAAAAATAAAATTATGACTACAAAGAATTTTAAAAGGGCTGCATAATTTTACCACATGTGTTACAGAGCAAAAGAAAAAGAGAGTGAGAGATGGAGAAGGCAAAATAGGAGAATTTAATAAGATACCTGTAATGTATCAAAACCGATTTCAGATGTCAACTCTTTAGTCCAATCTTCTCACAATACTTCAGAGTCCATCACTCTCTCCTCTGATTTCATCTGGAATTTTCTAGTTTTTCCTGCTCTAGGCTTATTGCCTGGTGTACTAATAAGCTGTTTCTATTTCTTTCATCTCACTGGACTGCGATAGGCTCCAGGACAGAGACAGTTCTTATTTTTCCCTTTATAGGAACTCACTGTTGATTAAATAAGTAAATTCGACATCCAGGGAGGAAACTATCAGTACAGGGAGGGAGGTGCTTCTGCATCATCATATGTATTCCACATGCTGGATGTGTCGGGGGGTTACATCTAAAGAGGGAGGATGAATGCACACCTTCTCTGGCCTTTTTGATTCTGATATGCTCAGGAATAGGATATTATTATAATCACCAAGTGTTTCTATTCGAATTCCTCAATAAATACTATGACAATTTCATTTTATGAAATGGAAAGGATGTACATTTAAGCAAGAAATTCTATTGCAGAAAGATTAGGACTCAGGAAATATACATTTTTCTCTTCTCTGGATTTAGCTACATTTGCCTATTTAACACCACAATTTCTCTGTGGTAGTCGAATACACGCTTCAGTTTTTCTATTATTCTTTCTAGGTTAACAGTATCAGTATTGAAATAATTTCTCGTTGTTAACAGATACCTTGGTTATATATATTTTCTCCTCTTTGAATACTTGTCTCAAAATCTCTGTGTTTGCAAGAAGTCTCTGCTTAGTTTTTTACTTTTGACACACTGAAGTGTGTGTGTTTGTATATATATTACGTGTGTACACATAAACACACAAATATATCAATTATTATATAATATATATCCATTACATATCAAATATGTGTATATATATGCATATATACATATATTAGTGTATATTATATTAGTATACATATATACACGTATATATGTGTATATATACACATATACATTATATATTAGTATACTATATAGTATATTATATATAGTATACATTTTATATTATAGATTATACATTATCTATTATAGTTTATACTATATATGTATATACTATATGTGTATATGTAAACACATATATACATTATATATTAGTATGCTATATACACTATAGTATGTATAGTATACTATACTGTTATACACACATATATCCATTATATTTATATAAAATATATATTATGGGTATATATAGTATTATGGTGACGCATATGCCTATATACATACATACACACAACACACCTACCCAAACCTAAAATATCAAATAGAATGAAAACAAAAATGTTTTTAATATATTGGTATTTTTCAAATCTTACTATTTTATTCAAGAAAAGATAAATAGAATTGATTAAAGATTATAATGAGTCACTGGAGTGGCAATAATAGAAGCAAAGTGCAAATTATAATAATTCCACTTTTAAATGCAAAAGGGCACATCTGAGCAATAAATTATATTGTAGAAGACCCAGGACCTACATATTAATTTTTTTTCTATTCCAAGCATGACACTCTGCTTACGTTTATGAAGAGACCACCGCTAATTGCAATATTTCTATGTTGTGTGTCACACAGACACTTATCTTTATAATCACATTTCAGAAAAAATGTTGAATATGATAGTTTGAGAAAATGGTATATACATCGGGGGTAGTAATTCTGGTGAGGCAGACACGAAAGCAAAACAAAATTACATGCGTTCTTAATTTTTTCTCATATATGAATAATTTCTTAAATAACACACAGGAATTCTGTCCTTATATGCCATTCCTTTTCTACATATGGTAGAAAGGTTGTAAAACCACAACATTTTGGAGCAAGAACAGTATGTTTAATACATATGAGGGTACTAAAATGTTTTGTGTAAATTGAATTCTGCTTTCTATGGACTTGCGTTGCCATCTCAAGGCTTTGAGATTCTCACCGAAGCCCATTCTTCAGGAGTACAGCCAACTGGCCTTAAACTAATTGTGAGGGGGCAGGATCAGCTTAAAATTAGTCAGCAAAATATTTATCAAGAGCACAAAAAGACCATGAGGGACCTTCCATGGTCCTCTAGGAGTTAACAATTGTTTGTATTTTGGGAGAGATGTTAGTGTAGGGCCCCGAATTCACGAACAATGGAAGATGAGGATTAGAGCCAACTTATTTCTCACTTTGGTAAGAGAAAACAGCTGCTGCTATACAGGAAGATTCTGTTAAAGCAAAGGAGATAAGAACCTAAGAAAATAAGAAGATAGTTTGTTAAAAGATCTGGGTACCCCTGGAATCTTTATCAACTGGCTGTGTGACCATAGGCAAGTCACTTCCTCTCTCTGGGCTTCTTGCTGGTTCCCAAGATGCCTTCCAATTCCTCATAACAATGTATGAGTTCCAAATTAGTCCCAGTATATGTCCTCAACAAATATGAATCCTGACCCTGTGTAGGAGAATTCTAGGGCCTGAACAAGTCATTGACTCATTGTTAATGCTTAGTATCAGTGGTTTGCAGAGATTTGGTAAGAAGCAGAAATAATATGTGTGAAGCCCCAGCCACAGTGCTTGGCACTTTACTGGCAATGATAGATGCTCATACTATCACTTATTACCAGCAACCTCAAAGTCAGCACAATATGTGCCTCAAAGTCAGCAAATAATTATGTGTTATTATTTAAATGCAATGATTAATAAAAGTATCCACCTACGATAGATTTCACTGATAAATTTTCCACTGAAAAAGGGATACTCTGACATAAACAATTACTTGATTATTGACTTGCCTTTCAGCCAAAAATAATTTAGCTCAATTTTAAAAATAATTTTACCTCATATTTGTGTAGTACTTCACAAATGCCAAGAATATTATCTCACATGACAACCCAATAAGATGGAATAGGTATTTATAGCTCCAGATTATAGACAAGTAAATAATGGCTCAGATTGATTTGTTCAAGGTCACATGAGTAGCAAAAGGCCAGGATGGGGCTAACATTGAAATCTCTGGACTCTGATATAGCATTTGTTTATTCACACTAAGACGTCTAGCTTTTGTTGCCTAATGTCTACGTTTCTTGTTTTTGCCTATATGCATAAAAACAAAGATTAAGTATAATAACCATCTTACCTGATCTGAAAATAAAGTGGCTCTGTACACAATAGTTTAATTCACAACAATAAATCACCATGCAAGCACACACACACACACATTTTACTCTAATATCAGAAGATAATAAAAGAAATTAGTTATTTTACCTAGGTTTTTTTCTGTTGAAACATAAAGATAATTTCTTATTAGACAGCTTACTCTAATACCAAATTACAGGGTGTTTATCAGTGACATTTTATAAGACATTTAACCATTTGCATTAGAAGCTGCTTCAGCCCAAGCAAAACTGGAAATAGAATACATCTTCCATAAAAAGAAAGGTCACAATTGGATATTCACCAGAGTAATTTAAATTTTTTAATACCATGGCGCAGCTAAGGTGACAGCAGAAAGTTGCAGGTGTAAGAAAAAAATAATTCCTTTACCCTGCAGAATTCAGAAGAAAATGAGCAAATAGCTCAGTGGAAAATTGAGGGAGGATTATCACCCCTCTACACCATGTAAAGTACAGTTATTATTCATGCTGAATTACATAGTTATCACAATCTAGCACACAGTACTGTTGCTGATAATCAGAGTAGAAAGAGACTAAAGGTAATTAGGAGCTACCATATAAATCATTTTGAAGCACAGATGAATTATCTTCTTTTGTTTCTTAAGTTATTGGTCAGAGTTCAAGGTATTATAAGTTTGTAGAGTTTATTTTTTTGATTTCTATATAACATTTTATTCAGAAAGTAAAAGGTATTTTCCTTAAGAAAATAGTCCTGGAATTTTTTCCCATTGCTGTTCGTTTTTGCTTTTAAGTTACATAATATATTGCAAACAGTGACACTGTGATTTATAATAAGATATACGTATGTATATACATATATGTATGGTCTTCTCCATGTTTCCTGGCACAGAGCCCTAAAACCCTTGGAACCTCTAAAGTGTGAGTGCCTTTTATGCTAGTGAGATGGCTAATGGCTGGTAGCTTCAGGATGGGGCTCATAGTCAGGAAAACCAAGGCATGATTTGGGAGTTGAGACTTCCATCTCCACTCTCCAGCCTCCAGGGAAGAGAAAGGAGCTGAGGTTTAAGTTAATCACCAATGACCAATGATTTATTCCATCATGCCTAAGAAACGAATGCTTCATAAAACCTAAATAACTAGATTTGGAGAGCTTCCAGACAGCTGAACATGTGGAAGTTCCTGGAGAGTGGTGCACCCAGAGAGGGTATGGAAGGTTTGCACACCCCATCCCATACCTTGCCCTGTGTATCTCTTCATCTGGATGCCCATCTGTATACACTGTAATGTCCTATATAATAAACTAGTAAACAAACCTAAGTGTTTCCCTGTGAATTCTGTGAGCTTTCCCAGCAAATTAATTGAACCCAAGGAGAGGGCAATGGGAGCCCCAGTTTACAGCTGGTCAGTCAGAAGTATAGGTGACAACCTACTACTTGCATTTGGCATCCGAATTGGGGGAGAGCCTTGTGGAGCTGAGCCTTTAGCCTGTGGCATCTGATACTATGTCCACATAGATAGTGCCAGAATATAATTAAATTATAAGACACTGAGTTGGTGTCCACTGGAGAATTGGAAGAAATCTCTATACACATTTTGTTGACCAGAAGTGGGATGTTGTGTTGAATATTGTTTAACTATGTGTAAGAATAGGAAAAACATGTTGGTTGTTCTTGTATCTCTTTCACAAGCATGTGGTCAAAAGCATTATGCAGAGATTACAGCAAGATGTTTATGTGCTAGCAATCCAAACCTGCAGGCACATGAGTTCCTCAGCAGAGTCACCACACAGACTTGGGTGTACAGAATTGGACCCAACTTAAAGTCCAGTCTGTAATGATCAATGTCTGCTACTAAAAAGAGAAAAGCAAAGCCTTATAAAAGAATCAATTTTTATGTAACCCACACAGAAATTGATCAATGCTGGTTAAAGATCATTGGCTAGGTTAGAAGCTCAAAGTCACTCTTCTCTACATTCCGGGCTTATAATAATGTCTGCTAAGAAGGTTACTTTGCTCCTTATCTGGAGGAAACACACAGAAAGTAAAGATAATGTGAATCTATAAATGTACACATACACACACTCATAATTACATCCCATGAGACAAGAAGAGTAAATTTTTAGTAACTATGATTTGTAGATATATTTTCTCTATGAGCTTATGATAACAGATAGTGAAAGGAAATAGAAAATTCTTGTTCATATTTTTTTTACAAGGAAAAATGACATTAAATCCAGAAAGTCAGAATGAGTGACCCATTTTAAATGTACTCATCTAGATTTCTATAGGAGTAGCTTAGTTATGATTATATATTCTTCCTAAGAGATTTTTTAAAGAATGAGTGTGAGTTAAGTGAGATCTTCAGTGGTGAGATTATTTATACTTAACTGGTGGAAATATAAACTCCAGGAGCCAACCTGAAACACCTTCCAGCATCTCCCCACCTTATTCTTACCTCCCTCTAGTTTCCTATGTGACCATGGACTCTTGCATAAGTCCAAACACACCAGCAGCTCATCTAAAACCTGAGAATTGCTCGTCTCCCACCGTTGACAAGGCTGCAGCTCCTTAGAATGACTGACTGCTTCACAGTGGTCAGATCCCAACTCCTTGATAGGTATCAGCCCTTCTGGAAATACTATATCATAGTCTGTAGAATTGCACAGTAAATCAAATGCATCGTAAATCCCAACATAACAGTCTCTGTTTTACTAAAAATTAATAATATATTTGTACTTATTTGTTAATAAGTAACATTTGTTCTTAAAATCTACCCGTTTCAAGTCAGGAAAAGTTCAAAAAGACATGGAACCTAAGCTATTGCGTCTCTCTCGCTACACTTGTAATTTCATACAAATGATTTAAGAATCCAGATAATATAATCTATAAAAGGAGAAAATGTTGAATACACAGTAAGCAACTATTGACAAAAGTATTACTTTAGTATATGTCAATCTGAAAATTAAATATACCAATAAGGTCCGTTTTCTGAAAGGAAATTAGGTTGAGCAAGAGCTACATATAAGAGGGAAAAGGTCTTACTGTGAAATGGCCACAGTGAGGAAGGAATCCTAGGATCACAGGCTAACAAGGCAATGGGTCACCATGACAAGGTCCAATATATGCAGCAGATGGATATTTCTCTCTCTCTCTCGCTCTCTTTTTCCCCCTCTCCCCTCCTCCACTCTCAGTTATGGAAATGCATAAATATTTCCCTCTCCTAAATCCAAGAGAATAGAAGATGAGATAGAGATAAAGCCACTAAGCCAAAAAGTACATAGTGTGATAAAAGAAATGGGAAATATCAAGTAAACAAAAGTCCTTCTACTGGCTCAGGAATTAAAATTCCTAAACACGAACTGCACAAAGCCTTCCCAGATATCAGCAGCACCACGTGGCCGTATCTCAAAGCTTAACTCACTACTCTTGTAGAGAAGATTAAATCTTCATTTTGGGAGTCACTGAGAAAGAGAAACATGAAACCCAACATGTTTAATTTTCTAAATGATAGGAACATTATAAACCACAACTGCATTTGGTCTTTCCCTCTCTGTCTCCTCAAAGCATTCCTACCTTCACTGAGCTTCTGAACACAGTAGAAGTGGTTGCATACAGCCCCTCAATAAACACCGTTGACAGCTTCAGCTTCCCGATATGCTAAGACTAGCCTAGCCCACATGGAGGGAAGGTTCTATCCCAGCTTCTGACACTGCTGCCTGATACTCTGAAATACTCTTTTCCCCTTTAACTCTTGGAATTGCTGATTGCAATATTGTTGGTGTGTCACTGATGGAATCTCTCCTTGACCAAATTTTAGTTGGGCTTCTCTGAATCCTCTTCCCAACTCAGTCCTAACTTTTGGACTTCTGTGTCCTTCTTTTTATCACTTAATTTTAGCAAGACACCTGTTGTTCAGTTCAGTCAGAATCTCTTCTTACCCCTGATGTTTCTTCTTAAGAATTTTCCATGCACTGACCCCACTCTGATCCTTGTCTATAAATTCTCACTTTTTCTTGTATTCAGAGTTGAGCCCAATCTCTCTCTCCTGTTGCAAAACTCCATTGCTGTAATCCCTATACCTATTGCGGTAATCCTGAATAAAGCTTGCTTTAATGTTTTAACAAGTGTCATAAATAATCTTTTTTCTTTAACATCTTCTCTAGGTTAAAGCCCTGACCCCTGCCATTCACTATGGGAGAAGACAACAATGACTTTTCTGCCCCACTGTTGTTCTCTAGGGCTTTCTGACCCAGGTCCTTATCAGTGCAGTCCCTAGCGTTGAGCCCAGCAACCCTAGGATCAAGGCCTTGAAAGACAAGGTTTTGGGATCTCCCAAAGGTAATCAGGATGCTTGGCACTGTTTGCATATTAGTCTAGAAAACCTCACATACATCACTTGCTCCAGCACAGATTACACTTTTTAAAAAAGATCCCAAAAGAACATCAGGATATTAAAACACAAAATGCAACACAATTGTATGTGAATTTCTGTGCTCAAGAGAACATAGTGAAAATTAATGTTGTGATCTTTCTGAGCACATATCTCTTGCCAACAATGTTTCTTCAACCACTGTTAACTAAATCCAAGAACCTACTATATTGCAAATGGTAGATTAAAGAGAGTTTTTTTCTAAGCAGATTTGTTGTACTCTTGCAAGGCAATCTCTTGCTCAACAGAATTGTTTATCCATGGAAAAATATTTTACTTTAAGCAAAGCTCCCTCAAAGACCCTAACATAACTACTCTCTGATAGCCATTTTAGAGACACATTGAGCAAAAATTCACAGTAACAGGAAGTTCATGAAATTACTCCTTTAGCACAATAAATTGTTCAAAACAATTCTAATATATTGAAGAGTTAAACTTCCTCAGATATTACAATTATAAAGATTACAGAAAAGTATTTTATATATATAGTTATCTAAGATTCTTTCTGCAGGTGGAGGGAGAAGTGGTATCAATTTGCACTGTGTATAGATAAGTTCAAGATTTGAGCATCTTCTAATCTTATTTAATAAACTACTGAATATTGACATAGTCTCATGACAGGATTAGGCAGCATTGCTTAAAATAAAAAGGTATCAATCTTGAAAACTAGAGAAACCTTTCAGAATCATTCTATTTAACTCTAAGAGCAGTGCCAAGTACCACATGGAAGGAGAGCTCTCTTGCATATTATTAATAACTACTCAAGTAGTGGAAGAACACCTGAGCTATGTACAGCACTGGGTGGAAGCAACAGATTCACAAACAGCACAAAGAATCACTCCTGTTATCCAGGAACTCACTCCACAGCGGGGTTGAAACCTTAGACAGGCAGAGGCCAATCCAGGTGATGTGGGACTGCAGCATATTCTATTTTGAGGATTCTTTTAAAAAATAAAAGTAAAAAACTAAATATAAGA